>NW_024543075.1:7387500-7802500 GCF_018167655.1 Microtus oregoni
AGATTCCCATGGGAACCAGATCACATCTATTTCCCTATCAGGTAGCCTCTCCTCCCATCTTTCTCAAATGTAATTGCCTTGTTGATGGTCCAAACCCACTTCTTCAAAAGCCCCACAGAGGCAGCAATCACCATTTTCCAAGTAACCTTCTCCCTTCAGGCTTCACAACCCAGGATCTGTTGCTCCTCCCAGAGCCACTTGACTGTGCCCCCATCCTTGTACCTCCACTCACAAGTGAAGAACTCAGACCTTTATGCATAATTATCATCTCTCCATCCTTTCATCCATCACCCATCCGTCTACTCGCCCACCCATCTACCCACCTAACCATCTATCCATCCATCTACCCAACCATCCATACATCCATGCACCCGTCATCTGCCATCCATTATCCATCCACCCACTCCTCCATTCATCTATCTATGTATTTATGGTAAGATGTTTTGAATACAAACCATGCACTTGGTCTCATGCCAAGTACTAGGAGCTCCACAGTCCCTGTCTTATCCTCAGTGGAGAAATTGCCTCCCAGAGCAGATAAATCCTCTTCTATATCCTTCCTCCTATCCTGCAAATTCTACTAACAAAAACTGAAGCAAGTAACAACAAAAGTCACCCCTAAATGTCTTTTCTTATTTTAACAGTTGAAGGAAGTAGATATCTAGCATGGCAGGTAAGACTGAGTTCTGAATCTCCCAACAAGCATAACTGACATTTCACACCATCTTAAAAGACTTTAGAGAATGGAGTATAATTTAGAGAGTGCCCCCTTACACCCTTCTTTAAAATCTATTCATAGGTAGGAGACAGCCTTTAAACTTGTGAGTTGGATCCTGGAGAAGTATTTCTTTCTTGGACATACCTGGAAGACCCAGAGAAATATGAGCCAAGACCCTAGCACCTTTGTGAAGGACCAAATTGCAGACTTTGGGTCACTTTTCTTCTCTAGGCACAATGTCTTCATTAGCCTGAAGCCTGCACACCAACTGTGGCCATGGGCCATCACTCTTTTCCAATGGAAGCCTTTCGGGGGGCTTTTAGAGAAGCTGTCATCCTTATTTGGGTGAAAAAAGATGATCAGTGGGTACCATATGCAGCTGGTGGGTTTATGAGATAGAGCTGTGGACCCTCTCTCTCAGCCCCTTCCAGGACAGGACTACACACAGTTCACTCAGCCCCAGGTCTGGAAGACTGTCCAGCTCCCCTGGCCTAAAATGAACATCTCAACCAATATTTGGGACAGTCTTGTGCACTAAAGGGCTATCCCTCTTGAATTCTCAGACAGCAGAGGTCTTGGCAGTCACAGCTCTGCCATATATGTCATTCATCCTCAGAAGGGTAACCTGTCTTCTGACCGTGACTACACAGGAAGTCCTACCGGTTGACAGCAAATACCCAAGGCCTAGAGATAACACCAGTGTGATGGTTAATATTGACTGTCAATGTGACATAAACTGGAATGACCCAGGAGATGACTTTCCTGCATGTCTGTGAGAGATTTTTCTAGACATCTCTCTCTACCTCCCAACTGAGGACAAGCATAACCAGCTGTCTCTCACGCTGCCACCGTCCCTTCCAAGATGGACATCACCCTCCAACTCTGAGCCAAAACAAACCCTCCTTTCTTTAACTTGTGTTGCCAATATTTTGCCATATGATGAGTAGAATCACTTGTAAGTCCCCCTGCAGACCCATCCCTGTGTCCTGCTAAGCATGAGAAGGACCTAAGCAAAGGTCTAAAACTGAATGGACAACCTAACTTCATGAAGGAAGGAGATTCATTTAACTTCCCTAGAGTCAGCAAGATGGTACACAGGGTGAAGGTCCTTGCCATCAAGTCTGACCACTGAGTTAGAGTTCCGAAACCCAGAGCCCACATGGTGGAAGAAGATAACCAATCCCACATCTTGTACATACTCATGTGCACATGCCCTCCACAAACAAGTAAATAAATATAAAAATAAGAAGAGGAAGAAGAGGAAGAGGAAGAAGAAGAAGAAGAAGAAGAAGAAGAAGAAGAAGAAGAAGAGAAGGAGGAGGAGGAAGGGGAGGAAGAAGAAGGGGAGGAGGAGGAGGAAGAAGAAGAAGAAGAAGCCTTCAGTCATATTCTCAGAGAATATTGAGGCACGTTTTGAACTGTCTTCAAATATGTGAACTCCACATCCCTCCTGCAATATACCTCAGGAGAGTTTTAAATAATCCTGATTAAAAGTACTGCTCATCAATAAAATTGATCGCAGATGCCAGTCCTCGACCCTCACCTGCCCTGCACACCATACAAGGGCATGCCGGCTGCGTTCCGAGAGGCCTTGGGATTCAGTCACCGAGTTTGAAATATGGCTGGTTGATAGTTTTCAAGAAACTTCTGCCAAGGAGCTACTCACTTGACATTTCTAAAATTTATATCTAAATAATTACATGCGGTAATTGAAAACATTAGAACGCATACCGTGTGCCAAACAGTTAATTAAAAATAAAACCACGCACTAACACGTGCGTGTTGCTGGTTAAACAACCTCAAATTACAGGCTTAGTCAATTCTTCAGGCCTGGAGGCTGATAGCTAGACACCCTGAAGCCCGCCTTGTCCTTGCTGTTCACTCTCGTGGATGACTTGGGGGAGGTGGGGAACTTGCAGGGCATAGCCAGAAAGAAAGGGATGGCTCACTCTGAATGTGTGGTAGGGAATTTGTTTTTCCATCCTGGCAAGAAAATGACAGCTGGATTCTGAACAAGGAGCCATCAGACTGAAAGAGGCATCTAGAGTTAGGATAAAACTGACGAAGGTCCCAGAGTAGAACTGACAGCTGAGATCTCCACCGTGAAAGGGTGGGAGAAAGAAAAGCAGAGGGACAGAAAAATGGTTGAGGTTGTAGTGGCCACTAGAAGCTCTTAGCCATCCCCTGAAGAGCAGCATCCTGCAGAAGTGTGTGATCTAAAAGCAGTAGCCCTGCTTGAGATGCCCAGCTGCAAAAGGGACACAGACAAACTCTCGGAGGCTCCATGTGGGCCCTGGAATCCTCACACATAGCTGCCTCTCTCCTCCCCTACCTGTTTCTGAGTGAGCACCCAGGATGCATGGGTTTGTCTGACCTCAGTGTAACAACTTCAGATCCAAGAAACAGAATGCAAAGCTAGGTTTAGAAGGGCAACTGAACAGCAATAGATGGAGAAAGGGGTATGATCTGAGAAAAACAGGGCAGCAAGCTCAGGACCAGGGTTCCAGATCAGAAGGAGGAAGAGTCTGCGATGTGGTCAGAGGGAGGAGCCATGGATCTGTAAAAACTCAGCAAGAAGGTAGCTTCACAGCCATAATGGAGCCAAACTTTTAGGCAAGAGGGACATGGGAAGCCACCTATACCAACTTTTGTGTCCATACTTTAGGGTGAGCTGACTTCATAAGAGCCGCATGTCTTTGAGTGGGTGGGCACTGGGGTCCAGTGATACCAGCAAGCGCCATCACCAGTGAGTCCAAAAATCTCTTCTGCTCCTCCCCCTGCCAGACCACCTTTTTGCATCCTTGGACCTGGAGCAGATGCTTACTTCCCCCACTGCCCACCAGAATGGAGGAGCTCTGTAGACCCAGATCTGGCAACGGAGTCTTCACCACTAGGAGCCTCGAGTGCAAATAACATTATCTAGCCCGGGGGAGCTCCTGGAGCCTGCCCATCACCTGCCTGCTTGGAGGACCTTCAGAATGAGTACTGCAAAACAAGAAGATATGATGTGACGCCTCCTCTCCAGGCACACAAATGTGTGGAAGGCGCACTAATGTGTGGAAGGCACACTAATGTGTGGAAGGCACACTAATGTGTGGAGGGCACACAAATGTGTGGAAGGCACACTAATGTGTGGAGGGCACACTAATGTGTGGAGGGCACACTAATGTGTGGAGGGCACACAAATGTGTGGAAGGCGCACTAATGTGTGGAAGGCACACTAATGTGTGGAGGGCACACTAATGTGTGGAGGGCACACTAATGTGTGGAGGGCACACTAATGTGTGGAGGGCACACTAATGTGTGGAAGGCGCACTAATGTGTGGAAGGCACACTAATGCTGGTATGGAAGTCACACCAATGTGTGGAGGGCACACTAATGTGTGGAAGGCACACTAATGTGTGGAGGGCACACTAATGATGGTGTGGAAGGCACACTAATGATGGTGTGGAAGGCACACTAATGATGGTATGGAGGGCACACTAATGATGGTGTGGAGGGCACACTAATGATGGTATGGAAGGCACACTAATGATGGTGTGGAGGGCACACTAATGATGGTGTGGAGGGCACACTAATGTATGGAAGGCACACTAATGATGGTGTGGAAGGCACACTAATGATGGTGTGGAAGGCACACTAATGATGGTGTGGAGGGCACACTAATGATGGTATGGATGGCACACTAGTGCTTGTTTGGAAGGCCGGGTCACCTGTCAGATAGGCTGTCTCCCTTTATAGCTTATCAGGCTTCATTTGGATGTTCAAGGCTTTGAACCAACACTGCTACACCCTTGAACAGCCTGAGGGACTTGACTAACTGGGAGAGACATGGAATGAAATAAAGGCCATCACACATACGTATGTACGTGCACATAGTTTCTATTTGATGCAGAAGCCTCAGCACCTTCAAAGCTTAGTGTGTTCATCATATGGATTTGAGCAGAAAGGTGGGGTTATTGCATACAGTAGAACAAAGAGGCAGCATTGCTGTAAACAGCTGGATCAAGGAGGCAGGCTTAGGTTGTCTGGGCAGCAGCAGTTTCTATAGGAGAGCAGTCTTCAGGCTCTAAATATCTGGGGAGAGAAAGCTATGGTGGACAATTTCTGCACACACTGTGAGCATCTGCACATGGACCAGAGGAAATCTTTGCTATTGCCTGGGCGTGGGGAAAGTTGAAGGCTTTGCCATTTTTCCATGGGTCTGAAACCATGGGGGCTTTGACACGGCCACACCCATGTCAACAACACACACCCACTCAGGACTTCATTCACTTGAGGTTTTCTCCACCCCTATACTACTCCTCTGTCTTGAGAAGTGCATGGTTAAACTATTTTCATCTTTAGAAATTTCAAAAATGTCATTAGAACTGACCTGAGCCTATTGACTTTATTTTATTCTTCACAGGTGTAGAAACAATTTCCTTGAGCACTAGGGAGAAACACACCCATCAGAGGGATGTGTGTCTGTAGTGGGTAGGGAAGATGTTCACACCTCATAAACCTTAAAATTCTCCATCTTGAGATATAGGATACTACTTGCTGTATCAATTTGCTCCACTGTTGGCTACTACATTGGCTCAGACAATGACTAATCTTGCATGTCAACTTCTGCCCAGAAAGTTGGCAAACACTGTCGTCAATGCATCTGTGGGGGTACTTTGGGTCAGATTGGTATTTAAGTCTGTCAAATGAGTGACATGCACAAACTCCCCCATGTGGGTGGACTTCATTCAAGCAGCTGAAGGTCTGGACCAAAGGGCTGAGGTGGGGAAGCCCTGCTACTGCTACTGCTACTGCCCACTGGACCACTGGCATCACTTAATTCCGCCTCAGTCTTTTCTCTTTGCACATTGCTCTCACTTTAAACACACAGAGAGAGATAGAGACAGAGACAGTCAGAGAGAGACAGAACAGTTTTTCCAAAGTAACTTGAAGGGCCAGGTAGCCAAATCAGAAGCTCTCTCATCAGCCACCAGCCATGCTGTGTGTGGACATATACACAAAGTCCCCTTCTAAGTTTTGGAAAGGAACACCTTATTCCTGAGACCCTCAAGGTGAGATGGCTGAGCATGTAACTGAGCCACCGCAAGCTCACAATGAAGGGGAGATTGATGAAGGCTGAGAAAACACTAGGTCTGGACTCATTCTAGCAACCAACAACCTTCCCTACTCCTCACACTCTCACATGCACACCTATTCACACGCACACTCATGCACACACAGACACACTCTCACATGCACACCTATACACACGCATACTCATGCACACACAGACACACTCTCACATGCACACCTATACACACGCATACTCATGCACACACAGACACACTCTCACATGCACACCTATACACACACATACTCATACACACACAAACATACTCTCACATGCACACTCATACACACAGACACACTCTCATATGCACACCTATACACACGCACACTCATGCACACACAGACACACTCTCACATGCACACCTATACACACGCACACTCATGCACACACAAACATACTCTCACATGCACACCTATACACACGCACACTCATACACACAGACACACTCTCACATGCACACCTATACACACACATACTCATGCACACACAGACACTCTCTCACATGCACACCTATACACACGCACACTCATGCACACAGACACACTCTCACATGCACACCTATACACACGCACACTCATGCACACACAGACACACTCTCACATGCACACCTATACACACGCACACTCATGCACACACAGACACTCTCACATGCACACCTATACACACACATACTCATGCACACACAGACACACTCTCACATGCACACCTATACACACGCACACTCATGCACACACAGACACTCTCTCACATGCACACCTATATACACGCACACTCACACACACACAGACACACTCTCACATGCACACCTATACACACGCACACTCATGCACACACAAACACACTCTCACATGCACACCTATACACACGCACACTCATACGCACACAGACACACTCTCACATGCACACGTATACACACGCATACTCATGCACACACAGACACACTCTCACATGCACACCTATACACACGCACACTCATGCACACAGACACACTCTCACATGCACACCTATACACATGCACACTCATACACACACAGACACACTCTCACATGCACACCTATACACACGCATACTCATGCACACACAGACACACTCTCACATGCACACCTATACACACGCACTCATGTACACACAAACATACTCTCACATGCACACTTATATACACACACTTATACACATAGACACATTCTCACATTCACACTGATACATACACATAATCTCACATGTTCTCCTGTACACATTCACTTGTATACACACGGAGAGACACACAGTCTCACACACACACTAAATACACATGCACACTCATGTACACAGACACACAGACACACAGTCTCACATGTACACACACCTTCACACAAAAGAACTGCTGCTGAATGCCAGACGCTCCTGCTGCAGGAAGAATGACAGTGGTTAGCAGTGCCCTAATGCCCCCCCCCCCCACATAATCACAAATAGAACAATTGAGGTGGGCCCACGTCTCAAAGACCAGGCGGCCTGGCCTTGCCAGGGTCACCTTGTTAACCACTGTGGTACCTCAGGTTTTCTCTGACACATGAAAGACTCGGTATCAATCAGCACTAATTGCAGGTTTCTCTGCTATACTTCTGGTTAAGCTGTTTAGCAAAAAAAAATTACATTTCATTACATTTTACACTAATCAGCTTCAAAGGCAGAGTGCAAAATTAACTTGAAATAATTTCATACTCTTGAATAACCTTTACTTTCTAAATTGTGGTGTTTGTGGTAACTGCTTTATTCTACTGTATAATAACAGGGTTCTCTGCACTAGGGTGTGGCTCTTACATGCCAGCTGTCTTAATCAAGTCCCCATAGTGTGTCTCAGACACAGCCAGGTCCCAGCACACACGATGTGTTACTCAAGCAAGTGCTGTTGCTTAAATAAACACCTCTAACTAAGATGTGGCTTAATGAATCAGAACCTATTTAAAAGACAGCCTGGTTCGAAAAACCTGAAATCTGTCAGGTCAGGGACTTCTACAAAATGTGACAGTTTCCATAAAATCAGGGGCTCACCTGTATCTGAAACATGCACTTGTACAAAGTTCTTATACATGCTTTCATCCAAAACGTAAAGAAGGACGCAAATGCTCCTGGGAGACCTGGCTTCTGAACCTGCAACTTTGTGCTCTTCTAATTATTTTTGAAGACTTGCTTTTATTTATCTATGTGGATATGTGTGTGCACGCACATGTGGGGGAGTACCTGCAGAGACCAGAAGAGGCTCTGGATTCCCCTAAAGCTTCAGTTACACCTGGCTGTGAACCTCCCAATATGTGTGCTAAGACTCAAATCCTCTAGAAGAGCATTAAGTAGCCGTAATCTCTGAGTCATCTCTAAAGTCCCTCCTAACAGAATTTTTGATACACTTTTGCTCAAACTTGTTTCTCAGTGGCCAACATTGAAGAAAAAAATCATTGTGGATACTATTTCACCATCACATGTGGAAATAAAACCTGAGGAGGTTTCAGTAACCACAGCATGCAGATAACTGAACAACACAAGACATCAAAAAGACTGAGGCAAGCCTGAGTGACATGAATAGAATCACATCATGGAGGAAACAGAGGGAAATCACTGTGACTGGCGATTAGAACTTACCTGCAATGTCATATTTAAGTATGAGCACCTTGCTGGGAAAACAAAAGAAAGAAGAGTTAATATTTTGGGGCAGAACAACCTAGATAGCAACGGCGGAGAAATAAAACTTTGAAAACATAGAGGAAGGATGGTCACAGGGCTTGCTGCACATCACAGCAATGGGCACAGTCCTCAGCAGACTTCAGGTGAGGAGTGTTGACCAAATAGGAGCAAGGCACACCACTAAGATCACGTGCTTACAGTTCTAGATGGGAAGCTGTGCCGAGCAAGCCTAATAGGTGACTTTCTCGTATCTGACTTTCAAGATATTTCACCAAAATATCCTGCTGGATAAGCCCCAATTTCTTCTGGCTTAAGGAGATAGGGCTGGGGGTTCCCCCAAAAGCTGAGAGCCTAAAGTACACAGGTCAGAATGCCAGGGAGCAAAAATGTGTGAAATGAGAACCCTAGAGAGCTACAGAGTTTCTCTTGAATTACACAGCACTCTGCTGACCAGGCCAGGAATGGGGAAAGCTGCCATTCCCAGACTAGAAAATGAATGACCCTTCCTCTGGATTCAATGGAACAGCCACCAAAGATCACACCAGTCTAGGAATAGAGGCCACTCTGCACCAGCCAGAGGGCAGTGTTGGGGTGCAGGGTAGGGCACCCAACAGTGGGGAAAGTTCACTCTAGCCAAACAGCGTTCCTCTCTACTTAAAACAAAAAGCAAACTGTGAGAACATTACACAGTGCCAGAAGACCGTAACCATGGTACAGAAGAAAGCCAGGAATGCTTACCAGAACAGAAAATTAGCCAGCACAATACAAAGAGAAGCCACCAAAGACTGGCACCCAGGCCAGGGCTCCAATTGACCACACAAGGAAACTGAAAGTATCACCTATCATGAGGAAGAATATTAACCCATCAAAACTGACCCAGCAAGGCATTTCTTTAAAAGACGCCAACCGAAATTCTCAAAATAGCAAACACAAGGTCTATAGTTGGTATAAATATCATGAGTGGACATGAGAGCAGGCTAAATGTTGAAGAAAAAAAGGAGGGGAGCTGCCACAGTTGAAAGTGCCAGGTTAGGAGTTTGTGTAAAATTAAGGGGAGAGGCTTCAAAAATAAACACAATATTCCTGAATTTTGGATAGGTCCAAATGATCAAATACCTGGCAGTAGAAGTTCCTGGGAGAGGAAAGGCAGGAGAGAGCATGGCTAACATTTTCTAAATTTGATGAAAACATAAATCACCTACAGTTCAAAAAAATCTTAGCTAATCTTGTGCAAAGCAAGCATGAAAAAGACTACAGTGGCACACTGAATTCAAAGTCAGAGGCAGGGAAAAACAGCCAAGCAGCCAAGAACAAAATAGTCAATTACATAGAGAGGAAAGTAGGCAAGGGCAACCATGTGATTTAGGGAACTGGGGAGATAGACCAGTTGGTAAAATGCCTAACAAGCAAGCATGAGGACCCATGCTCAGATCCCCAGAACCCTATAAAAATCAGGAGCAGTAGAGCAGCCAACCCCAGGGCTTGGGTAGCAGAGACAAGTAGACCTATGGAGCTTGCTGGTCAGTCACTTTAGCCAAATGAATTAGTACCAGTGTCTCAAAAGATAAAGAGGGAACTACTGAGGAAGACACCCTGGTGTTAATCTCTGTATGTACACAATCAAATGCATCACATATGCACACATGCACACACTCACAGAAGTACATACACACATACATAAAAGAAATTGCCAACTAAAAGATGGTGGTTCAGTGTCTGTAAACTTTGGGAAATTGGGAATGCCTGTGTATGCAAGTATACACACACACAAACATACATTCACACAGTCAACCTATAGTCATTTCTTAGCAAGAAGAGCTTTTAAAAATGAAGGAAAAAAATTGGTACATGAAAAAGCTAAAATTAATATCTTGAATAAAAAACACGGTGTAAGAAATGATACATAACATCCTTCAAGCAAAAGGAAAATAAGAACCTAGGGAAGCCTGAAACTGTAGAATAAGAAAAGTCATTTGAGGGGTATAGAGTGATATAAAGGCAATTATCTTTACCATTTAAAACTCTTAATAGAACTGACTACTTAAATGAAAAATAGCAATATATAATATTGTTTTTAATTGTGTGTGAAGAAAGAAAAGAAAGGAAGAGAAGAAGAAGAAGAAGAAGAAGAAGAAGAAGAAGAAGAAGCTGATGATGATCAAAGCAATCCCCCAGTTGCAACTCCCTCAAACCTCAAATAACTCTGGACTATGTCTAATTTACAGCTCTACCTATCTAGAATAGAACTAGTACCAGTAGTGGTGTATTGCTTGTGACGACCCAGGTCCTGTTTTTTTGAAGGATTATGAAAGCACGTAGAAGCATTAGAAGTAAAAGAGGAGGAAGAAGAAGAAGAAAAAAATATGGGAAATGATTCAGAGACTCAGAACAGAAAACTTTGGACTTA
The DNA here is from genome assembly GCF_018167655.1 of Microtus oregoni. Lineage (NCBI taxonomy): Eukaryota > Metazoa > Chordata > Mammalia > Rodentia > Cricetidae > Microtus > Microtus oregoni. Next base: position 7,398,401 of record NW_024543075.1, read on the forward strand.
TTGAGATCTTACACTATACATGAAGCTACAACATACCACTTGAAAGTAGACACAGGAATATGAGATACACATTGCAAACCCAAACTCAATTAAACAACAAAATAAATAAGTAAGGATGACAAGAAAACAAAAGAGATAGATTAGAATTGTAAAAATGCATAATTAACCCAAAAGAAGGCTTTAGAAGACAAGAACAAATAATGTATCAGATAAAAAGTAATAAGAGAGTACATTTAAAACCAACAATATCAGTAATCTCATTAAATATAAATGGGCAAAACAGCCCAGTTCAAAGGCAGAGACTGTCAAGAATGGCTAAAAGCAAGAGTATGCTGTATGCTACCTAGAGACACAGATAAAGTAAAAAGATAGGAAAGGGATCACTTAATGTCCAAAAAAAAAAGTAGAATAGATACATTAATGTCAGGTGATATCAACTTCAAAGCAAAATATCATCAGTTAAGTGACTTATTTATAATGGTGAAGGGAGTCAATTATTTAATTCACCACAAAGATATGACAACTATCAATGTTTGAGACTTACAGACAGAGTCTAAATTCCAAGAAGCAGAAACCACCAGATATGAGAGGAAAATTGATTACAGCTACATAGCCCCTACTTGACATAAGAAGCAGAAAATCAACAAGCATATAGAGCCTCTCCAACCAGCTAATTGTCCAGATCCAATGGTGCTACAGCTCTCCAATGACAGTAATCTGTGTGTCTGTCTTGGTTGCCTTTATTTAGAATCAACTATACCTGTAGCCATAAGACAGATCTATAAAATAGGATATGGATTCATACATGCACCAATTCTGCTCTTTGTCTAAAACAGAATTATGTTTAAAAAAACTGAAACATTTAAGTAGTTCAAAACTAAATAGTACTTACCCAGGGCAGACAGAACAACAGCCAACCCTTAGAATAGAACCCAATCCCCAGAAACATGTAAGTGTGAAATAGGAATTGCATTTGTCATTAAATTGGGATCTCTGGAAATTATCCTACCAAGAAATACTAGGATCCCAGAGTAACTTCAGGCCCCTGAAAGGAGATAAGGAGAAACAAGTCACAATTTGGGGTAGTACAACAGAAATTCTGAGCTGGAGTATTATAAGGATGGGGCCTTGAGTCAAGGGATATACCATCTAGACTCTACCATCTAAAATACACAAATAATAAAGACAAGGATATGGACTTTGAAGGCTCTAGAATGATGCACTGCTGCCTAGATTTCAGAAATCCTGGTGTCTGGTTCTATGCAAGAATAAACATGTGCTTTTAAGACTTTGGGCTGGTAATAGTTTGTTAAGACAGCAACAGTACTAGTGTAAGAGGTAAGATATTTGGTTTCTTCCCCAGCCTATAAGAGATGTCCAAAGATTGTGAAGGCATGTTCCTCGAGACAAGTTCCCCCAGGACAGTGGGAAAACAAAAGGGTAGAGCACTGGAGTTGTCTTCCCTTATTTGTACAGAATAAAAAGAGAAGAGGAAGTCACAGAGAAATTAAAGGGTTTTTATTCTTACTTCCCCCCCCCCAGGGAAATCCATGAAAAGACAGAAAATGGTAGCGAAACAGAGATTCACGGAGGTCAGTTGTAAAAGAGATCAAAGTGAGGCCTGCCTGAGTGACCAAGAACACATGTGAGGAGAGACAGAAAGAAGGATGTCACAACAGTGCCCAAATGCTCACCAGGCAGGTTGGGCTGTGTGAAGACACAGTGAAGTGGAACATGCATGCCTAGGAGAACTGGGGAGAGGCATGATGGCAAGGAAAACAAGCCACGCAGGAAGCAACTCACCCAGGCAGACGACATGGCTTGGTGGGTTTTGATGCTTGCTGCCAAGCCTGCCCACCTGAGTTCAATCCTGGAGAGAAACAACTCCCGTAAGTTGTCCACATACCCCCACATGTACCATTGTATGCATGATTCCAAACACACACACACAAGAGCATGCATGAATGTACATAAATATGCACACACATAGGCACACATGCACATGCATGCATATGCACACACACACAAGAGCATGCATGAATGTACACAATATACACACACATAGGCACACATGTGCACACACACACACACACACACACACACACACACAGGGCATAGGGTTTCCTCTAACAAACCTCGGAGTGCAGCTGTGTCCACTGAAGCAATGTCATGGGTATTCCATGCCACCGTTTGCCTCCACTCCTGAAGAAAGGTCAACAAAGAAGCTGCTGGAACAGCCAGACACTTTTTGCAAAGTCCAACATGCTGTCTGAGAAACTCGGGCTTGCAGCCTACATATACAGCAGCAGGTTTGCAAGGGCTTCTAACTCCCCTTCTACAGCCCCATGACTTCAAAGCTTCCCTGCTTCCTTTCATCTGCTAGTCACTGCAAGGCACAGACAAGCCACACATCTACCTACTCTCCTTCTAGTTACAGAACAAACAGAAGATCCCTGGGCACAGGCCTCCCTGTGGAGCCGCCTGGCCCACCCACAGAGTCAAGAAGACCTTCTGAACTTTCCCCTTTCTCTCCAGGAGGAAATCACAGCAGCTCATGGTTCCTGAGCTTGTTGGCACAGCCTAGCCATGTGGGGGATTATCACCCCAGTTCATCTGAGATCACAGTGAGGATGTTTAGACAATCTGATAGAGGAGCCAGCAGTTCCTAGCCTGCAGCTCCGGTTTCTCATGAGCTGGTGCCGCTGGCTCCCAAACCTGGTCTTAAGTGATTCCATCCAGATGACCTTCACACACCTTATCATGTCAGGATAAGTCTGCTTCCTTGCTGGACTCTTTGGTTAAGCTTTTGTTGTTGTTTCTTTGGGTTTTTGTTTTTGGGTGTTTTTTTTTTTTTTGTGTGTGTGTGTGTGTGTGTGTGTGTGTGTGTTACCATTTTCCTCTTTAAGATTTATTTATTTATTTATGAGTTCTCTCTCTGCATGTACACCTGCACGCTGAAAAAAGGTATCAGGTCCCACTATAGGTGGTTATGAGCCACCATGTGCTTGCTGAGAATTGAACTCGGGGCCTCTAGAAGAGGAGCCAGTGCTCTTAACCTCTGAGCTGTTTCTCCAATCTGCTTCTAAAAACAAATCTTGGAGTGACCTTGTTTAGAATCAATTAAATTAGACAAATAGCCCCCTTTCAAGATGCTTAGTACTCTCCCCAAGTAGTCTGCCTCCCCTGCCTGGCATTCAAGATCTATCTCTCTGCTCCAGTTTCAGACAAAATTCCCAGACAGACAATGAACTTGGAGCAAAGCCCAGGCATGGTGTACCCCAACCATCATTTCTCTATCCCATTAGAATTCTCTGACTCATAGCCCAGAGTTCCTCTTCTTCTCTCCACCACCTTGTAACATGAAGGGGCCGGGCCTGCTTGTTTGTTGTGGTCTCTGTCCTGCCCAGTACCCCCAGCTATTTATCCCTAAAGAAAATCACACATAGGTCTCTATAAGTGATAAGCTGATTGGCCCATTAGCTCTAGACTCTCACATCTTGATTAACCCATTTTTCTGATCTATGTTAGCCATGTGGCTCAGTACCTTTTGTCAGTGGGGCAGATCACATCCTGCTGCTTCAGTGGTCTGGGCAGGAGTGGGCAGAATCAACTTCCTCCTTCCCAGAATTCTCCTGTTCTCATTACATTATTTCTACTTCCTGTCTGGTTTTCCCGCCTATATTTCCTGCCTGGCCAGTCAGCATTTATTTGTAACATGATTGATAGATTACAAACAAGTCTCCTGCACCACCCCACACTTCCAGAATCACAGACAGATCTAAATGTGGTCCCAGAATGACAATTCTCATGAAGATGTTCACATCTTGATCCTCAGAACCCATCAAGCCGAAAAAAGGAATTAAGCTTGAAGGGTAAAGCTATGCAGGACTATCCTGGTGATCCACAGCCATCGGCGGGTCTCTGCAAAGGACAAAGTAGAGGAAAGAAAGGGCCAGAGAAAGGATAAAGGAGCAGAAAAGCATTAGAGCAAGAACTCTGCCCACAGTTTCAGGTGGGAGATTCAGGCCGGGATTAAAAGATGAAGAACACTGGCACCTGCAAAAGCCATGCAACACAAGGAAGCAGGGGCTTTCTGGAGTCCTCAGAGGAACATGGCCCTCTAGATTCCTCTGTGTCTGCTCAGACAGATCCTTTCCAGACTTCTGACTACCAGAACTGCCAAAGACTAAACAGCTGTTTTAAGCCACTGGGTTTGTGATCATTGGTTTCAGTGGCCACCGAAATTTATAATAAATAGAGAGGAGAGGATGAGCAAACTTCTACTTCTACATGATTCTATAGCTGGAAGTTTTTCATCCCTCCCGGCCCCACAGCTTCTTTTAAAATAACCACTCTGAGGCTTAATATTAATTACAAACTGTTTGGCCTATTATCTCAGGTTTCTTATTGATATATAATATAAATTAATCCATTTCTATTTTTCTATATTTTACCACGAGGCTTGTGACTTATTACCTCACCTTGTCTCTCTGGCAGCTGCTGGCATCTCCCAGACTCCACCTTCTTCCCTTTATCTTTGCTTGGATTTCCCACCTGGCCCTATTCTATGGCCATTGACCAAATCAGCTTATTTATTAACCAATGGAAATAAAACATATTCACAGCATATATAGGGGCATCCCAAGTCATCTCCCCTTTCTTGTCTAATTAAAAAGGAAGGTTTTAACTTTAACATAGCAAAATTGCATGTAACAAAATAGTTATTAAGCAAGGACTAGAGTTACAATATTTAGTATTTGGCAAAATTAAAGAAAATACTCTATCATCTATTATATCTTTGTGAGTCTAAAGTTTCATATCTAATTTATCTTTTATCATAACTAATAAAAACTATAATTGTAACTATCTAGTCTTCGACTTCATCAAAGACTCCAGGAGGAAAATATTACCTGAGTAAGCAGGAAGTGCTTTGTAAGCAACTTCCAAAATTCCAGAAATAACAGAGATATTCGGCTGCCTAGAGAGTCACCCAAAGTTCTTCTGCAGCATTGGGGTACCATCTTCATCCTATAGGCCTAGAGTTTCTGGCAGACTTCTCAGTGAGGCAGGAAATTTGAAACTGTCCCACCTATATTTGGCAGTTTATCAGTCACTTTCCTCTGTGTCCTGCAGAATGTTTGGCAGACTTTTCTACAAAGCAGAAACCCTGAAGGACTGCCCCATCTTGTTTTAGCAAGGTGAGCAGTCACTCTTCTGGGAGTCCTACGTGTTCAGTTTATACAGCATACAGTCAAGCAGTCCAGGCAAGAGAAGTTCTTGCCCAAATGGCTAGCCTTGCCACATTGAAAGCAAACTCCTTAAGGAGCTTCTTGGATGACCACCAGCCTCTTGAAGTAATTGGTGCTGCCAGGAGCAGACGTCTCTCACTATCGAGAAAAGTCTAAGTCCTTAAAACATTTTAAATGCCATATTGTGTCAGTATTTGAAGTTTTTGAAGATTACCTATTTGAAATATATTTCTGTATATCTAGAAAACCTAACTAACATGACTATAAGTTTGACTATTATAGATGACTATTAATTTTTATTTCTTAACTATATATTACATCTTAAATGAGTTGCATAAATATAATACCGTAAGCAAAATTGACCTTAAATTTGTATCAATAAACCAAAATCCATACCAATATAGAGTATTTTGAGATTAATAGTTGGTGTTTTGGATTAAAGTAAATGTAATAATCTACCTTTTATATTAATACTGTATCTTCCCTAACTTCCTCCCAGGTCCCACCCTTCTCTTATGGTCACAACACCCATGTCCCTCTGATGAAGACTCACCTCCCATCTCGGCTAGTTAGTCCCTGTGACTCAAGCTCCAAGGCCCGGACCATGGTTTGTCCAATCAGAATGCATGTCTTCCTAATCAGTGGGTTGTCCAGCAAAGGACTCATGATCCAAGCCTAGAGCCTTCCATAGCAGGCCTAAGGAACCATAAACCTAAGTTCTGTTTCTCCCCAGGTTACACTACTGTGCCTCTTCAGCAGCTTTCTTGTTTTTGTTTGAACTCTGCACCTCTTGGGATCTCTTCCATCACCTCTTCTGCGGACAGCATCATTTTCCTGTAGAGTCTTCTAGGATAAGCATGTGTGTCCACAATTGCAGCTCAGCAAGCCTTTCCCTTCCCCTTGAAACTCCACCTGAGTATACTGCCTTGACTTTCACTGCAGCAGGTGGTGTCCTGGAGGGCAGAGGCAGCCAATCTCAGCACCGTCCTCCCCAAGGTGACCATCAGATCCTCCATCCCCTCCTTGCTGCCGTTAGCTGGACCATTTCCTTCTTCTGGCTGGTTTGCAATTGATCGCTTCTTTTCTAGTCACTTAAGAAAGAAACTTTTGTTCTCATCTGAAACCTTTCCTTTTTTAAACATAAATATTTAATGCCGTGTAATCCTCTCGTGCTCTGTTAGCCACAGAACCCAGGGTTTGGATGTGTTCTCATTGCTGTTCAATGAGAAACACCTTCCCATCTTCTTTGCCCCCCCACCCTGCCCCCGAAGCTACTTAGGAGACTGTTCTTTGATTTCCTAATGAGGGCATTTTCTAAATATCCTTTGGTTGTAGAATTCCCATTCGATTCCTTTCTGACTACAGAATACACTTTCTGCAACTTCTTTCAATATCACAAGATGCTGGTGTCTCTGGTAAACCCCGATGGATGGCCCACATTTGCTTAGCGGAGCCCCTCATGCCGCCATCACCACGGCTACCACCGCTTCTGCGTAAGCGTCCCGAGTGTCATCAAATCAGTTGGCAGAGCACAGCTCCATCTCGGGCCCTTGCTGATTCTGTTTACTTGCTGCATTGATTACAAGGTGAAGGTTATCATCCACTGTAATTATGGATCTGTCTCTCTCTACAGTCCAATCAGTATGCGCGTCACATCTTCAAAGGGCTTTTATTAGCTGCCTGCGCACTCAGGATCGTGACTCTTGGCTAATTGACCTCTGTTTCCATATAACATCCCTTCTTGTCCAGATACTGTTGTTCTGAGGCCTCTACTAATCGATAGGTGTGGGATTGCTCCAAAGTTCCTTAAGCCGGCTTTTACCTCCTCTCCCACAGTGATGGTTTAAATGAGGCAAACACCTTTGAATGTTTGGTCCTCAGTTAGAGGAACTTTTTAGAAAGGATTAGGAGGTGCAGCCTTGTTGGAGGAGGTATGTCACTGGGGGGGGGGTGGGCTTTGAGGTTTCCAAAGCCCATGCTAGCCCCACCCCCACACACTCTCTCTCTCCCCTTCTCCCTCTGACTGCTGCTTGTGCGTCAGGATGTAAAGCTCTCTGTTACATCGTCAGAACCCTGCCTCTCTACCTGTTACCACTATCCCCACCACGATGATAACGGATTAACCCTCCAAAGTCATAAGCAAACCCCCAATTAAATGCTTTGTCTTAGAAGTGGTCTTGGTCATGGTGTCTCGTCACAGAAGCACTAAGACACCCATCTGCACCCTTCCACCCCATTTCCACCCGTGTTTTCAGAATAGCACAGTACAAGGCCTTGCTTTTCATCCTTCAGATCACCCCTGCCTTTAAGGTGCTTTGTGCAGGTTTAGCGTGGTTACAGCATTTTCCTCAATACTGTTACTGATCTAGTTGTGCTTTCGAGATCACCATTTACCAGTTCTTTTCTCCCCTCAACACTTCTTTGTTCTCCTTACCCTTTTTTTCTGCTCATTTTTAGTATGATTTGAGTGTTCCTTGTGATTTTATTTTGTCTCCACCACTGATGTATTCTTGACATATATCGCAAGCTTTTTTTTTAAGGACTACCCTGATTTAAGTGGATTCTTTGGACAGCAGTTTTACTGTGTCTATAAATAGCATATGGCAGGAGACCATTTGTTTGGGAAGAAACCTCTATCTGGAAAAGAATGCTCCAATGTCCCTACAGAGAATTTGACAGCGTTTGACTTATATAGAAAAGGGGAAGCCTGCTGCTCAGTGAAATAGCAGCTTGTGACATGGAGAAGGAGCAAGCAGTGACAGCGGGCTCTGAAAGCTAGTCAGAGCATTAGGGCCCGTGATGTCACAGGGGGTCACCTCGCCAGCCCCTCCACCTGGCAGGCTGAGCCTAGGAGATAACCATAGACCTTGGGGTAGTCTTCCCTCCACTCCTCTTGCTAAGGGTGCCATGATTGACCCCACCCCTGACCCCAAAGCTTGCCTGGGCATCTGTCATTGGTCCCTGAAGGAAAACAATGGGTGTTTGCTGCATACTTGACTCTGTAGAAGTGAAGCTGGCAAGCTCCATCCATCTCTGAGTGTCAGCGAGCAGAGTCGAGACATGCATAATAACGTGCACATTGTCTGGAAAGCTGAGCGTTCGAAGCACAGATAAAAGTAGCAAAGACAGGGGAGAAGATCATTTCCCAGCATCCAATTAATCAGCAAGAGCATTTTCTTTTAAAGTTGCCGCTAGGACCTCAGAGGAACGGGAAGCTGGACAGAAATGACTGACAGTGCGCATCTTCCCCTTCACAGCAGAGAGTCTGCAGCACTAAAGCTCCGCCCAGACAAAGCCTCATTGGAAAGACGATCCATCACCCTAAGATACCAAACAAAACTGCTAGAATTCTCAAATGCCCCTTCCTTTTAAGTTACACGCTCTTTCTGCCTAATATTCAGCTAAAGTACTAACACCCCCAACTCCCTCGTAACAACTGTCAGAAAGCCCATGCACCCAAAGCATGCCCAGATGTCCCTCCAAGTTGACTGGGACTAAAGTGTCCTCTCCATCTTCCTTTGCCTTTCACTGGAACCTTGAAATGAGGCACACTTCCAAATTATGAGGAAACCCGAGCTGGCGCAGTTAGGGTGTGCTGACATGCCCACTGGTCGGGAAAGATGTGAGGCAGATGTGGTGACCTCTCACACAACAGAGGAGCTAGGCTGGGATCCTGCTGCCTGGCCTCCCAGCCTTCCTACACCGTGGGCTGCTTTCATTTCTATTCCCTCTGCCTCCTTGTTTCTCCCACACTCCCCTTTTACTTGCATTCATTCTGAATTAATTTCTGGTTTTTTATTATTATTTTTTAAGAGCAATTGTTAACATAAAAATAGTGGCAGGTAAGAGACCCTCAGGGAAATGAAGAATATTTTAGCTGGGTCATCTGGCAGAGCTGGCAGGAGAGCAATTAAAGTCCTTTCTATGCTGCAGGGGAAGTGAGCAACCACGGGTCTGATACTGGAAGAGCTATGCAGGTTGAACCTGTGTGTCCTGAGGCCTGGCGCTCCCTGAAGGTCCGGCCCTGGAGACAGATACAAGCCAGGAAGGGAAACATAAGGTGGGAAGAGAATGGGTACTTCTGATGGCAGGGAGCTTAAGTGGCATCGAGACATCGATCCAGTCCCTCGGTTCCCACCTGAGGGCACAGTCGCCTGCAAGTCTCCAGAAGCCATGAGACTCATTCCCATTCTCTGCAGAGCAGAGATCACTGGGAACCACAAGCGGAGCTTGTGTAACACTGACTTCTAATGGCTTCGAACTCACTGCCTGGCCAGGTTGGAAAGAACAGAGCCCACTAATAGCAGAGGTGGGGTTCAGAGGTGCTGGAGGCCTTGCCTGATACACTGCAAAGCTGGACTTGGAATGAACCGGAGTCTTTGTCTGCCAACAACTTTAACCAGCCTGAGAGGTCAGAGCAGCTGGGGTGTATAGGAAAGAAGTTCATGGGATCAAACAAAAGTTCAATGAGCTGTGCCCAACAAGGACAGACCCAGACTCAGCAAGAACAGCCAGCACCCAGGCAGCAGCAGAGACACTGGGGAAACTGAGAGATTGGCCAGACCATTGCTTTGCTCCCTGTTACTTTTCAGAGGATTCGAAGCATACACAAGAAACGGTGTCCTGTGGTTTCATCTGCGCCGATGGCTTTGTCCACTTGGTACACCTTTTCACTGACACAGAAACCTCAGGCCCCTTTGTCTACTCCCCTCACCTGTATCCACTGGGCATGGTAGATTCCTCCAAAGGAAAAGTCCTTTTGTGCTGCAGGGAAGTGAGCATCTACAGGCCAGATACTTGAAGAGCAGCTCAAGTTGAGCCTGTGTGTCCTGGATGACATTTCCAAGAGGAATAGAGTGAACACCAAGTAAATCAGCTAGGGGCTCCCACCACTACTGGAAGGCACCCCGAGTTCAAGGACTCTCAAGCAGGGTGTCCACACTCTGTCATCTACAGCATGGTGGTTGAGCTCATGCCTTAAGGCTCTGTGCAAAATCCAATGGCATGTTTAAAAACCTGATATGAATTTTGAACACATGCTCAAAATTAAAGCATACTGAGATCTAAGGTCTTTCATTTATTTTTTCTTGCTATAAAGAATACAAAGCTGCTATGGGATAGTGCTCTTGTACACTGTAAAGATTTGTCACTTGTATTAGTTTAATAAACTGCTGATTGGTCAGTAGCCAGGCAGGAAGTATAGACAGGGTGACCAGACTAAGAGAATTCTGGGAAGGGAGAAAGGCAGAGTCAGTCACCACCCAGATGCAGAAGAAGCAAAATGAGAATGCCTTACTGAGAAAAGGTACCAAGTCACGTGGCTAACCACAAACAAGAATTATGGGTTAATTTAAGTTGTAAAACCTAGTTAACAATAAGCCTGAGCTAAGAGGCAAAACAGTTTATAACTAATAAAAAGCCTCTGTGTGTTTATTTGGGACTGAATGGATGTGGGACCGGGCAGGACAGAAACTTCTTTCAACACAAAGCCACTTTGCAAACAGAAGCCTGAACCAGCCAGCTGGGATCTCATACCCTAGGATAAGTGGCTCTATGGCCAATCCCACAGGCCAGTATCTCATTCCCTGAGGTGCAATGTATGGAGCCCAGAGCAGCCTAAGACATGGCTTTTCTGGAACAGTTCAGGATTCTGGGGGGCATGACTTTACATTCCCTTATCAAGCCAGTATTGGACCCCAGCATGTGGGACTCCTGAGGTTGTTTCTGTTTCTTTGAGACAGTCTCTTAACCCAGGCTAGCCAGGAAGTCATTATATAATCCAAGATGGCCTCAGATTCGGGGAACCCTCCTATCCCCCGCCCCCCCGCCAAGCACTAAAATTTCAGATGTAAAACACCACGCTGGGCTTTTAAAATCAGAAAAGGTCTCGACAAACCCGGATACACTACCTGGTCACTCTAATCCATCCCTCACATTAATATGAGCACACCTCCTCCTCTGTGACCCAGGCATCCTAGGCAGTTTCTCTCCCCTGACCCACTCCCAATATTCTGCAGCAGTCTGGGCTTGGAAAACTGCAGAAACTAATGTACAATTTAAGACACTGACTTTCCAAGGCCTTAAAAGGTAGGCGTCGAGCAACTTCCTTGAAACTCCTTTGCCACACTCTTTCTAGGAATGCATCAGACATTCACAGGCAGGCAGCAAATGACAGAGCGGCACCCCCCACCAAGTTCCCTATGAGTTAACCAGCTCCTGAGTCACTCAGTCCCTGGAAGGCGGGGAATGGGCAGACTTACACACAGGTTCCCCCAAGGACCAGACTGTTATTTACTGCTGAGCAGAATAGCAGAGATTCATTTTGCACTCCATAATATTTCTACCAATAATAGTAATTACAGCTCCATCAACATTACCATTTACGTATGAAATATTATGGCCCGGATGTCTAATTAACATAGTAATTAGACATATTAATGTATCTCCTTCTTCATTTCAAATCCATAATCTCCTCTAATTGCTCCTAATGTACTCAGTTTGAGTGGTTGCTGATATTTTTGAAGTGTAAAATTGTAAGTTACCCCATTAGCCAAAATCCAGTGGCAGCAAAATCATGCTGAATGCAATTATGCCTCTTGTCTGTGCTGTTACTAGCCAATGGGACTGAGGAGGACAAGATATTTCCAGCTGTAAATTACCCAAGCAAGGTGGGACTAGGTATTCACATTTTCTTCTTGAGACCTGGTTTCACAGAGAGATTTGGAGAGAGTAGTAATTCAACCCTACCAGTACCAAGCCAGGCAGCTCAGTCACCAAGCCCTAATATGAGCACCGTTTGGACTCAGCAACAGACAGAGCTGCTATAGCCCATAATGAGTCCGGGATCTGGGGCTGCTGTCCATAATCAGAATGCGTCTCCACTCCTTCAAGTTGTACCACTCATTCCACCACACTACAAACCCAGACTCAGCAAAGGACCCTCACCCTGGGACCTGGGCAGCACCAGTCCTGATGTCTCACAGCCTCTCATGCTCAGTATCATCCACATTCAACAGATCCCCCACTGATGGCTGGAAAATGACTAAGTATCTAGAGCTGAGGACCCCCAGCCAGGCTTCCTCACTGCCATGTTACACAGAACTTTGGTTACAGAGAATCCTCCATGATGTGGCAAGAGAATAGAGGTAGACCTGGCAACTTCAGTACCAAGACTAACAGATGGAAGAGTTCAGTTTGCAGAGAAAGCCTGGATGATGTAGGATTTTCCTCTGTATGCTATGTATACCACTGGTTAATAAAGAAGCTGCTTTGGCCTGTTGATAGGTCAGAACTTAGGTAGGCGGGGAAGACTAAACTGAATGTTGGGAGAAAGAAGGGTGGAGGTAGAGAGAAGCCAGGGAGCCCCGCCAGAGACAGACGCCAGCTGGTTGGAATCTTGCCAGTAAGCCACAGCCATGTGGTGAATCACAGACTACTAGAAATGGTTTAAATTAAGATGTAAGAGTTAGCCAATAAGAAGTTAGAGCTAATGGGCCAAGCAGTGTTTTAAATAATATAGTTTCTGTGTGGTTATTTTGGTTTTAGGCAGCTGGGGACGAACAAGTGGCCCCCTCCTACTCCTGGAAGCCCTCCCCTCCCTAGAGAGGTTCATACAATAATAGAAGATGCTCAGCAAAGGCTAAAGCCTCACCTTCCTTACCTAGGCTTTATCTAATGAACAAAACATATGCAAGAAAAATCCCCTATACAAGTGGGGAAAGTGGGTGCTATGTAAATGTCCCATAAAGAGTCATGTGCTTTGTGACCTTGGGCTTTGGGGGCTTTACCATCAGCTTACTTCCATTCCCCGTTCTTTCCCCCCTAAAAATCTCTACTTCTTCTAATCCTGTGTCTATTGCCCCAGACACAAGAACCTGGGTATTTCTCTTTTTTCTTTCCTGAACTTAAATGGGGCCATGTCTATTCACAGTGATAGTACATCTTCATCACTCATGTATGGAGATGGCCAGCATGCCTATAGGGAAAGATGAGGTGTGGCCCCTTACAAGGGCAGAAATGACTTCTATAGTGCCCAAGGGAAGCTGGGAAGTATAGTCTTGCAGCAGGAAACTACCATCCCTAAATCAGAGAGGATGTAAAAAATGCAGGGCAGGGTCATCATAGTTGTTTTCTGCTGAGAAGGGTCTTTGGTGGAGGGGTTAGTTCCAAGACCATTGAAGAGAGGGTCCTATGGTCACCTAACATGGGGAGAGTCTTAACTTGATCAGCTGTGATAAATCAGGTGATTGCCATCCTGTATTCCTGAGGAGACTTGGAAAATTGACATTAAAGCGCTGGAAGCAGATGATTTGCTTACAGAGAAAACAGGTTTTTCCGGAAATGATCATGGAGGGGCAAAAACAGAGGTGGGAGAGAAGGAGTGGGCCAGTGGAGGGAAGTGGGCCTAGAGCTGATTCAGGGTGACAGTGTTTGGTGACTGTTCCTTTGCCAGGACTGACTGTTGCACCAAAATTGGCTAGAAATATCGGGGAGCTACAGAGCATCAAAGGGAGGGAACAGGAGAAAACAGAGGACTAACATAAAGAACTGTATCTGGCCTGGAGTGGAAGGGATGTGGGTCCTTTCTAGCCACTCCTTCCACAGCATCAAAAAGGTCTTATTGAGATGTGTCAGGGACAAATGGGGCTGTTGTAGGATGCAAGCCATTGAAAGAGCTTACATGTAACATTTTGTTTGGGCATGGAGTGATGTTCATTGAGTAAAACATAAAAGACAGGATGGAAACATAAAGTATGAGGATAATAAGAAGGAAATGATTGATTTGGGGGAAAAGACAGGGTGAGAGGGACCAGAGGGAATTTTTGGTCTGGTTCCACCTCAAACCACTTTGGATGTGTTGGCCTGGAAGTAGCATCATCTGAGGAGAGCCCAGATCCCATCCTTGGCAGCATCAGAGCTGCTCTATTTTAATCATGGAGTACCGCAGCAGTCAAGGAGCTGAGCTGGTCCTCAGGGATCTTAAGTTGATCTGAGCTGGTGAGAGACAGAGGTTAGTTGATGCAAAGGAGGCTTCAGTCTGGCTGTTTTGGTTCTGAGTCCCAATAACAATGTCCAGAGTGAGAAGAAGAGGAATGAGTTAGATGGCCCATGGCTGATTAGTCCCCTTTCAGAGGTCACCCACTACTTTTAGGGGTTTGGGGCACTGATCTCTCCATAACTGCTCCAAGGCTGGCAGAAGGGTGCTGAGGAGTGCAACAGGGAGAGGGCCTCAGAGCTAGTCCACCCAAGGGACCACCATAAACTCAACAGGTGCCAAAGACCCAGGACACCGGTCAGGAGGTAGCAAGGAAAACTTCTACATCAAGACTAATGTGAATCACTCTAATACCAGGTTAAATACAAAGTTAATGAAAGGTTAAAGCAATTGTACAACTGGCTGGACCATGGACCAGAGCAGGATGAGGTGACTGTAATTAATGGTTTGTTTACATCAGACTCCTGCATGAGGAACAAGCATCTGGAAGCTTTGTAAGAGAAGTCAGCTAAAGTTAGTATATAAGGAATAAATCTGAACAGAAAGTGTCTGAGATATTTCTTGCTTCCATCTATGATGAACTTTGATATTTGTTTTAAATACTTACAATACCAGCTATTATTTAATAAACGAAAACCATATTTTCTCAAGTAAGACATAATTGTTGGTTAGAAACAATTTGGCAGGGTAAAATTTTAAAAATTGGCACTAGTCCCTTAAATGGCCTTATCTATTATTTGAAAACATGATAATATTTATTTTTTGTTAACATCAAATTGTTATATTCCAAGAGATAATTTAATTCTAAGTTGTGTTTCCCAAAAAGAAATAATTTTTTTAATTTCCACTTTAAAAATACTCCAGGACAATGACTGCCTCAGTTTCTGCTCAGCAGTCAGTTATCTAGAGTGCTCTAGAATCAACAGTCGGTTCTCTAGAACACTCTAGAATCAACAGACAGTATTCTAGAGCACTCTAGAATCAACAGAATCAACAGATAGTCGGATGTCTAGAGCGCCCTAGAATCAACAGTCAGTTGTCTAGAGCACTCTAGAGTCAACAGTCAGTCCTCTAGAACACTCTAGAATCAACAGTCAGTTATCTAGAGCACTCTAGAATCAACAATCAACAACAGACAGTCGGTTGTCTGGAGCGCTCTAGAATCAACAATCAACAACAGACAGTTGGTTGTCTAGAGCACTCTAGAATCAACAGTCAGTTGTCTAGAGCACTCTAAGAATCAACAGTCGGTTCTCTAGAACACTCTAGAACATCCTCTGAGTTACTGCCATGTCAAGAGTAAATGATCTGTGTTATAAAGTTTCCTACAATTAGCCCTATTAACAGAGCCTTTTAAAAATTCTCTATTACATTTTCACTCTACACACTCATCCAACAGATAAAAGGTGAAGGCAGGGATGTCAAATCTGTAACAAATAATTCAGATCATAGACGGAATTGACGCAGAAAGCTGAAGCCAATGCTTGGCTACTCCTGCTGAAGGACAAATCTCTAAGTCACCACCTCCTAACAACAGTAAGCATGTTTCTATTTAAAAATAGACTAATTGTTCAGAGGCATAATTTGTAAGGCAAGATAACCAAATATATGAGTTTTAACAAATATTGGCTGGGTAGGGAGAGGATGTTCGAAAAATCCACCAACATCATGACCACAAGGCTCTGTGACACGGAGAAGAAAAACAAAACAGGAGGGTGCAGGAAACAACACTTTGCTCTTGAGAACCAGTGCAAAGTAAAGCACTTCCCATAGGGGTTACCAACAGTAAGGTGCTAGGCTCTGAATTCTCCCTCCTGTGCATAGCTTTTGTTGACTGTCTTTAAAGCTCTTGATGAAACTTTCCCTTTCTGCATTTTAGAAACTGTGAGTTTATTGAGTGGGATCTGAGAAAGGTGTCCAAGTCATTTTAATTTGCTATAACTTACCATGGCCCATGACTTGGATTCAACTCTTGTTTAGGAAAAGGGTGTGTATCTGATGGGCTAGCCTTGTATCAAGTGACCTGCCACCATCTTGGCTGTGGACCTAGCTCCCCTTGGAGTAAATAACAACCATGTGGCTCGCCACCATCTTGTCTGGTAACTAACTCATCATGACAGAAGTATGGCATGTGACTTTATCTCCACTTTGGTTAAGGTGACCACATGGTATAAATCAACTAAGATAGAACCCATAAAACAAATAGAGCCACTAAGCCATCTGCTTATCACTGTATCTCCCCTTTATTAGACTATAGAGGCAAAAGCAGGCCTCCAAGATGGATTGTTTTATTTTATTTCCCCTGCATTAAGGCAGCAACAGCAGGTCTCCAAGATATTTTGGATTAAGATGGATTTTTATATGATGATTTTTGTCCTTATCTGTATTGCCTGAGGAGAAAGTCTGCTTCCCAGGGGATGACTGCTTCTCTTTGGGGTGGGAGGGACAGTTTCCATCACAGGGAAACTTTTCCTGCCTAGGTGGTGAACTCATCACATGGAAATCCATTTGTGAGGCCCCATTGTTCCTGGAATCCAAGGTGACTTAAGGTTTAGG
The DNA here is from genome assembly GCF_018167655.1 of Microtus oregoni. Classification (NCBI taxonomy): domain Eukaryota; kingdom Metazoa; phylum Chordata; class Mammalia; order Rodentia; family Cricetidae; genus Microtus; species Microtus oregoni. The sequence continues at coordinate 7,415,201 of NW_024543075.1, forward strand.
GCAATGCCTGGAAACTTGTAGGCACCACTCAGGTGGATCAGATGCTTGTAAAAGCTGACTTCCAATGTCCCTGCAAATCTTGACAGATCTTCCTTAAATGACTATCATTCCGATGTGCAAAACAGAACAGGGATCAAACCCAAAGTGAAGGAGACAAGTACAAAATGAAGGCAGAGCTAGCAGCGTTTTATCTGCTGCTAGTTACCTTGCAGGCCCAAGGGAAGAGCCTGCACTTTTCATTACGTAGTGTCTATGTCCATTAACGCAGAGAATGCAAAGATGGGGAGCCCAGAAGAGTTCAAGAAGGCCGTGCTGGGAAGGCCAGAGTGGCGGTTTGAAGGAAAATGGCCTCCATAGGCTCATGCAGAGTGGCACTATTTGAAAGGATTAGGAGGTGGCCTTGTTGGAAAAAGTATGTCACTGACATTGAGGTTTCAGAAACCAAAGCCAGATCCAAGGACTTTGGCTCTTCCTGCTGCCTGCAGATCTGGACATAGAACTCTTACACCATTTCTCCAAACCTATGTCTGGCTGCATACCTCAATGCTTCCTACCATAATGACACTGGACTAAATTTCTGAAACTGTAAGTAAGCCTCAATTAAATGTTTTCCTATAGAAAGACTTTTCTGTGGACTGCCAGCTCGTAAAAAAATGACACGGAGACTTATTAGTAATTGTAAAAGCTCAGCCTGTAGCTTAGGCTTGTCCCACTGGCTCTTATAACTTCAGTTAGCCCATCTCTACTCATTGGCATGTTGCTACATGACACATGGCTTTTACTTATCCTCATGCATGCTTTTCTCCCTCTGCGTTAAGCTTGCCACCCCACCTTTGTTCTCTCTGTCCTCAGAAGTCCTGCCTAGCTTCTTCCTGTCTAGCTCTTCATTCAGCTCTTTATTAAACCAATCATAGTGACACATCTTCACACAGCGTAAAGGAGTGTTCCGCAACATTTTCTTTATAAGTGTGGTCGTGGTCATAGTGTCTCTTCACAGCAATGGAACAATGACAAGACTGCAGAACTGGCTGCTGGCCACAGAGGGTGCACAGTTGGCTTTCCTTTCTAACTCTCAGTTTCCTTGTCTGAAATGGGGAATGGAGAGCGAAGTGTCTGTAATTTAGTCTACTTTGGTGGCACCGTTCTCCAGTCTGGGGCCTGAACAGTATAAAAGTAGGGAAAGCAGGCTGAGCACTAAGCATCCATGTCTTCATTTCCCTTTACTCCTGACTATGGATGAGCCATGACCAACTATTTCAAGTTCCTGCCTTGCCGTCCCCTGACTATGATGGACTATAAACTGAAATCGTAAACTAAAACAAACCACTTCTCATCTAAGTCACTTTGGGTTGGGGTATTTCATCATAGTTAGAGACATATAATTAAGACATGGTCCATACTGGGGTGTGTTTCCTGTCTTTCTTGTAGAACTGTCCCATCCCCTTTGCACCCTCATCCACCCCTGGATGGAGTTAGAACCCAGAGTAATCTCAGCACAGCCTTGGGAAGGAGGGGTGAACTGTCTACTGCCCTCACTGCTAGACATTCCCCTGGGTCCCTAAGCTCCCCACTCCACTGCCCCATCAAACAGCCAGGGCTGTGCTAATGGAATACCAGTGTTCCGAGTCTGAGCACTGATGTGGAAAGAGGCATTTCATTCTCCAGCTTTAAGCTGATTTCCAGTGTTTGACCCTGTTCTGCATTACCATCACCTCCTTAATTAATTTAGCATCTCTCTACCAGCAGTTGCTAAATTGCCTACGCAGAGACAGGGAAAATTGAACTGAAGCCTGCTCCCAGCCCAAGGTGAGCACCTGGGAGGTATTTGGTGATTTGAATCAGAAACCATTTATCTGACATTTAATTTAAATAGCAATTAGTCAAGAGGAAAAGACAAAGCCACTTCGAGGAGGAGGAGGTTAGCAGGCCCTAGGCCAAGTGCAGGGAAGACCTTCCAAAGCCAGGCCTTGTGCTTCAGTGAGAAGCCTTAATTAGTTCCCAGAGGAATCCCACCTGCTGGCTGCCTTTCAGGGAGGACTCCAGTGGCTCCTCTCCAGTGCTTACCTGGGAGGGTTGATTCCACTTTTGTTTAGATCAACAGTTCTTCAAGGTCCAACTCAAAAAGCACATCCCAGTTCCCAGAAAGCTTCAATCTGTCAAGGTGAGCCTTATTTCACCTGGGCCTCACCTGCCATGTGTTCTTACCTGGGATCCCTGGGGCCATTTGAATATAAATTCTAAAATGTCTGCCAACCCAAAATCCTCCATGTTCATCCAGAATGAAATGCAGTTCCTTCCCTTGGGACAAGGGAGAGATAGTGTCCTTGGAGACATCACAATGTTAGAATAACTGTGTATCAGCTGCAGCATCCAACATCAGCACCAGCATCATAACCACATATCAGTAGCCCATCTCATATCAGCATCACCAGCAGACTCTCACATAAGCACTTTTGCCTCCATTGGTATCAGCTTTCAGAACTGAACCTAGGATCAGGATGCCCTAGACACCTCATTGGGTATGGAATGAAAGAGACATGCCATTCCACCTTCAACCAACCTAGTGATTCTCTGCATGGTGGCAGGCGAGAACCCCCTGGGAAATATTCAGACTCTGGATGTGGGGGTCTCTTCTCCAGAGATTCTGATTCATGTGCTCGGGGAGAGGGCCAGATATGAGTATCTCTCCTGGCAAGCTCAGCACTGGACCCTGCCGAAAACTTCTCAAGGCAAAGCCAACTGCCTCTCACCTAGCGTGAAAGGCATGATGTCTACTTCAAGGAAACCTCCAGGTGTCTCTGTTCCATACCTGGAAAGCCAGTCCTTAATCATGATATGAAAACCCTACTATCCAGGGCTATAAATTCAATAAATGAGTCCACACCAACCCTAAGGACAAAAACCATAGCAGTAATAAAAACAGACAAGGCCTCTAGTTTCTTCACACCTGCCTGTGAATTACATTGTGTGACTGTCTCTGGCTGGGACAATGATATGAACCAACTCTGGGCAGAGAATGTCATCATCAGTATGGAAACCCCATGCTCTCCTTAGGTCCCATGTTGACTGTTGATAGAGGATGCTAAGGTCCAAGGGATAATGGAGCTACATGCCTGAGTCCTCAATGAGAAGTAAGAGCCTCTCCTGGCCTGGGTCATCCTTGGAGTGTGAACATATGTGCAGGCACATACCTGGTTCCCACCAGCTGAGAACCAGAGGCTGCTGTGTTCTCAGTATGCCCTCCTAGGTCTTCACTTACACCCCTGGTCAAATGTTACCCAGCTGCGAGCTGCCAAGGTGTCTTAGTTACTATTCTATCTCTGTGACAAAATCCCATGACCACAGTATGAAAGTATTTAGTTTGGGCTTATATTATCAAAGGGTTAGAGTCCATGATGGCTGAATGAAGGAACGGTGACAGGAACAGCTAAGAGCTCACATCTTGGTGCACAAACATGAGGCAGAGAACACACTGGAAATAGTAGGAAGTTCTTGAAGCCTAAAAGCCTTTCCCTGTGACAAGACCACACCCCCTAATCCTTCTCAAACAGTTCCACCAACTGGGAACCAAGTATTCAAACTCATGAGCATATGGGGGCCTTTCTCACTCATGGGGTTACCTGGGCATGCTGAAAAGTAGCTGTCCCACTGAATGGCAAGTTGCTTAATTTTTTTTTGTATATTGTCTTTATTATGTTTAAGTATGTTCCTTGTATCCCTGCTCTCTCCAAGACCTTTATCATGAAGGGATGTTGTGTTTTGTCAAAAGCTTTTTTGTATATAATGAGATGATCGTGTGTTTCTTATTTTTCCATTGTTTATATGATGGATTATGTTGACAGATTTTCATATGTTGAACCATCCCTGTATTTCTGGGATGAAGCCAACTTGGTCATGGTGGATGATGTTTCTGGTGTGTTCTTGGATTCGATTTGCCAGTATTTTGCTTAATATTAAGAGGCCTGCTAAGAGTCACAAATTGTCCCTGACTTTTAAGTATGTCGACCTCTGGCAAGGACAAGTTCTCCTAGATGCCCAGACGCTGGTGGCTTCCTGTTCTCTCCAGGATCCCATCATGCCTCTGGGTGTGAATTTCTGCCTGTGTAATGAGTGCCTGGATTCCTCTGTGCTGACAGATCAAGCTGTGGGCCTGATGATGCCCTTCCAGAGTCAACACAGAGCCCATTTGTGAGTGCTCAATTACCCGCACTAAGCTTTGCTTGCCAAAGGCATGCAGCGAACTTTTGCCACAAACAATAGCAAAATGACATTTGTTGATGACTTTTTGAGACAGTTCACTATGTATCCCTGGATGTCCTGGAACTTTCTGTGCAGATCAATTTGGCCTTGAAATCAGAGATCCTCCTGCCTCCCACTTCTACGTGCTGGGATTAAAGGTGTGCACCACCACACCCAGCACCTTTGTACAGGTTTTTTTTTTAAGTGCTCTCCCTTACCTAGCTTGCTATCCTAGAGGGCAAACTACCAAATTCTTTCACTTTGGTACATTTGAGGTTATTTCCTTTCATGAAGTAGATTGATATATCGCAGCTTTAGATTAGCAGCTAATACAAAATGTATTTTTATTTATCTGGTTGTTATGGCTTAAATATGAAACAAACCCCAAGTCTTGTATACTGAAGGCTTGGGCCCCAGCTGATGGTGTTACTAAGAAGTTATTGGTGGGTGGCTAGAAAGATGGCTCAGCAATGGTGGGGGGCTAGAAAGATGACTTAGCATTTAAAAGCACCTCCTACTTTTACAAAGGACTCAAGTACCCACATTGGGAGAGTCACAACCATCTGTAACTCCAAGTCCAGGGGATCTGCTGCTCTCCTCTGGTCTCCATAGGCCCCTGTACCAATGTGCACATACCCACAGGTACGCACACAATTTTAAAAATACAAATATTTGTAAAGCAGTTATCAGATCATGAGGACTCTGGCCTAGACAATAAGATTCCTCTATTGGTGATTAATGTTTGATGGCATTATTGGGAGATGTGAGAATTGGGAATTCATGAAATGGAAGAGGCAGGTCATTGGGGGTATGCTTTTGAAAGGTGTATCTTGCCTTCAGAGCACACACCACAACCCTGTGTGTCTCTATCTCTCCTTTCTTCCCTCTCTCACTCTCCTCTTCTCTCTCCTTCCTCTGCGTGTCTTTGTTCTGTCTCTCTGTCTCCCTCCCTTTTCCTGGTTGTCATGATATTTCAGTCACAAACTTAAACAATGGAGCTAACGTATATTGAAACCTCTGAGGCCACAAGTCTTTAACTCCTTTAACTCATTGCTCTCCAGTGTCTTGTCACCATGGCAGGAAGGTGACTATCACACTCGTCCCTCAGTGACTATTTATTAGGCACTTATTGTATGTCAGATCTATAGAAAACCTGATCTTCATTAAAGGCTAGGTGTACGGAAGACAATACATGGGTGTCCTTTATAGTACAGCCTTGTCTGCTCCAGAAGGCAGGAGTCCTGATCACTCTGCTGTGGGGAGCCATGGGCCTCTGCCTCCAGTGCCCCCTAACAGATGAGGATCTTTGAGTCCTTTATTTGTCCTTCAGTTTTTGAGAGCCCTGACTTTTGGGACGTCCTGTAATGTAAGAGACAGAATCCTCAACCTTGAAGAGGCTTGCGCCCTCAGAGGATGGACATTAAACAGAGAACGAGCAGCAGGGTCATTGTGATAGACAGCAGGATGTACTGGGGAAAGAAACTCAAGTAGAAAGGAAAACTAGAAACTAAAAAGGGGTGGGAGGAAGGGGCACTGGTCCGTGGACAGATGGGGCGGTTCTCTCTCACACACTCCCTGAGGATAAGTCCGTTCCTATTCCTGGAGCTGTGTCCACTGACCATTTCCCCTCCTTCCTGATCCACATGAAACATTGGGTCCTTGTTCAGCCACTCTTGAAGTTCCCTTGCTGTCTAGCTCCAAGGCATTTTTTTCCCTCCTGCAGTGCCTTGTTTTCTCCCTATATTTCTGGAAGTCCCTTTGAAATCCTTGGCTTGCCTTTCTGCTATGCGTGATCCCACACAGAGGATCCTCAGGACTCCACCTCAGACCATTCTTTGCTTCCTTCATGGTCTCATCTAGGCCCTCACCCTTCTGTATTGCTTTGTCAAGCTCCCAGAGCCGTCAGGTTCTGGAACATTAAACTGGGTTCTTATTCTGGTGAAGCCCTCCTAGAGATGGAGACCTTTCCCAGGACTGGCTAATTCCTAGAGCCAATGGGCACTAGAGCACCCCTGTCACGTGTAAACCAGCCAATCTATAGTCCACAGTCCCAGCCACCTCTTCTGTGAGCTCTCATTCAGGGCCACGGTCCCCCTGCCCTACTCAAGGGCCGTTCTGTGCCCCAGAGCCCACTAAAATGACTAAGACTCCTAACTGTAAGTTCCACCATTCCATCCCCACAGAGACTACTTCCTCTGCCCCTGAACCAACCCTGAGGTTCTCTCTCCTATGGGGCTTCCTCAGTGTGACACACACCTCTTCAGAAGTGAGAGTTCATATTATCTTTTCAGCGGCCACTGTCTCCTGATTGCTTGACTTCTTTATGCCACTGTCGTAATAAAACTTACATTGGAAACCAGCCCACATTCAATGTCAGGTCGACACCACCATCAGTGAAGATGGCAACTCTTACATGATGATGTTTTGGATCGATATATATGGGCTGGTCCATCTGGAGGACTTGATTGGACAGTGTCTGTGCTACATATGGCTCTGATCCCCACAGGCTAGCCTGGGCTTCTTTTCCTAAGACAGGAAGACCAGAGACTGTAAAGCCTCTGAGACTCTGATGTCATCCACGAGTGTGTCACGTGAGAAAAATGGACACATTTGCAGCTTTCCCAGAATAGCCAATAAATTCCCAGGCTCCATCAGTTTTGCTGCCTGCAATCTTCAAGTTGTCCCAGTTTTTTGCGACAGTTGGCCATCAGTGGACTTGGCTTCCTTTATTGCAAACTGATGCTCTCAGATCACACAAACACTTCGCCATGATGCAGAAGCATTCAATTTATAAAATGACTAAGGGTCAAAGAGGCTGTAATGCTCAAAAGAGGTTTGCTTCATGCCAAGGTCTGCAGGGGCCATAGAGGGGACTCTCAAAACCTGGGTGCTGACCCTACTGGTACAGAAGTGTTGGATGCAGATACGGATCTGCAATGGGCTGAGTGACGGGTAGGAGGAACTGCTCAGACTGGAGCCCAGAGACAGAGGCAGCAGCCCCTTTGCTGCTGTTTACCTGCAAAAGTCTGGTGACGGGTGACCAAGCAACCAGTCAGGATGCCTGCACATGTGAGTCTTGGGGTGCTTCTTCTCTGCAGTTCCAGGTGAGGGGGTTCCATATGACCTGGTGAATAAGCTCATGTGACTGGTCATTTGGTGCGATCTGGTATCTTTTTGGGTGTTATTGTATATTGGAAAACATTATAGGTTTGCTCCACCTGCTGTGATGGCAGGTGGTGACTGTTTACTCATATAAATAAGGCATAGACTCACTCTTTCTTGGCATTCATTCTCAGAACACAGAAACTCTGGTCAAAATCACTGCATTCTCAAATGGAGTCATCTAGGCTGTGCCCAGCCTGAGCACTAAGGTTCCATAGAACAAGGGTGACCTGGATCCAGCCCCAAATGGTTTCCTTGACATTACATAGTCACTTCTGCACTTTAGGGGTTAAAGTGAGTCACGTGGTGTCCATGTCAGGCTGTGACCTGCTCTCTAAATTACTTTATATTATCTAAAGGGTGGTTTTTCAGGCTGAACCTTGACCTGAAAGACTCCAATTTACAAGCGACTCCATTTTGAGGGTGGAGGATGACTCCATTTTGAGGATGGAGGTGTGTGTAGTGAGGATCAACAGGCAGAGATCTGGGGCTGCCTTTCAGCTCAACTCCTGTTCTTGATGCCCTTTCTCAACTACTCTCTGACCATCCATCTGCTTGCCCATCTGAACCTGGTCCTGTCCTTTCTTCTCTGCCACTGGCTACACCTTCATTCTCCCTCTCCTGTGGCCTGCTCTCTATAGCAGCAGTGTTTTCCCTGGTCTCAGTCCCTTTTCAATGCAGGCTCTGTATGTGTTCTGATCATCCCACTTCTGAGCCTGTGGAGCTTGCTATGGCCTCTTCGGCTTGCATTTATTCTGCAACTCACAACTATCCAGAAAGAGAAGCAAATAAGAAAGAGACAGACAGACAGACAGAAACTTAACAGGTACTGTGTTATATGTGATATGAGAGTTAATATTAGTAATTACACTTGGAATAACAGAACCTGCATTGACCTCTGCCAGGCTTCCAAGGTAGGCAGTATAATCTGGCAACTTTCTGCCCCTAAAATCACAGCACACACATGACCCAAGTCCAGCCATAACTCTGGGCTGGGAAATTTACTCCACCTCTGTGCACAGAACAGAGAGAAGTATGGCCAAGGAGAGGGGGCATCTTGTCGCCAAAGCCTCTGGAGTATCAGCACACTTCGAGTTTTGCTTTCGTACTCACCCCAGTCAGCCTCTCCTGCTTGTTCCAACTCTCCCGTGCTCCAGCCACCAGCATCCCTGTCGTCTCTCACTCCACCTCTCTTTACACCTCCAGTCATTCCTGTGGGTTCCATGAAAACAGCAGGCTGGGTTGCTCTATATTGTGTGGACTGTTAACTCCCAGCTTCCATTTTCTAAAGCAAAAATCAGCGTCATGTACACCAACTCTTTCCTGCTGGGATACTGAGTGGCATTCACAACTAGCAGTGCAAAGGTATTAATTTAGTAAAATTCCTTTGGATTTAAAGTAAGTGTGGATGGATGTCCTGGTGTTTGCTGCGGATGACGACGAGCACCTCAGCTGGGGCCTCTGGATGCAGGACTGCCAGGAGGCTGCCAGTTCCCGGAGACAAGAGCTAACCGTCTGTCAGCTACCTGCTGCCTGTGTTCCTCCACTCCTAAATGTGGGCCCAGTCAGAGTCTGGACTCCAGCTCTTGTCTCAGACAATGACCCCTTTTGGTACAGGGCTTATCTGCCAGGCTACCAGGCTATGCTATTCAGATACTCTCTCTAGGCGATCAGGACTCTCTAGCTGATACCATCAGGGTTTGTTATCCATGTGCATAACAGGCATTTGAATTTCATGCCACGGGCAGATCCAACCTCTCTGTGAAGAGAGTCCTTTCATTCCACACACGGCATGCTGGGAATCAACAGGCATGTGGGCTGGAAGGACAGTGGTCTCCAGCCCTCCAGGTTCAGGAGAATTAACCAGACTCAGTCCTGGAACTTACATGGGCATTTAGTACCAGTGCCCACTGGCTTTAAAGAGAATGAATAAATATAACTGAGGTTCACGTAGCTTCTTTGATGACACATGACGTCTAGCTGGATGGTTTGCACAAAAGAACTCGGCCTCTCACAGTTCCATAGACCTGAAGACTGACATTAGGTTTCTGCAGAGTTGCAGTCCCTCTAGAAGTGTTAGATAAAGATTCTTACTTGCCTCTTAGTTCCTGACTGTTGCCAGCATTCATTGGCTTGAGACAGCCTCATTCCAACATCTTCCATGAGGTTCTCTCCATATATAACATCCTCCCCCCCCATCCATGTGGGTCTCAGCATACAAGAACAGCAGCTGTGTTCTGTCAAAATACACCTGCTTTAATTGTTCCATCTTAACTGTGGATGTAGAATAAAACGTCTACAAAGAGCCCACTTCTAAATAAGGTCACACTCATGAGTGTCAGAAACTAGGATGTCAACATATTAGTTGTGGAGAGGGACACAGTCTAACCTGCAGGGTAGAGCTGCAGAGTGACAGGCAATGCCTCAATGAAGAGTGTAAAGACTGTGACATGGGATCTGGTAAATGTCAGGACCCTCCTCTGTCTGGCCTTTTCCCTGTCAGAAGCCTTCCCCTGCAGCCCTGGAGAAAGTCCTGGGAGCCAGGCAACCTCTCATCCTGAAAGAGTCAAGTTTAGAAGATTGTTACTTCCAACACATTTGCTAGCAAGACATGGAATCCAAAAACAAAAATAAAAATACTTTGCTCAAGAGCTCCAGGAACTCCTACTGAAGTTGAAAAACCAAACCCTTCATTATTTTTCATATGACTAGAAATATGTATTTTAAAATTACCTCTGTAGTAATGTGGCTTCCTTTTTCAGAGCCCCCATATAGAAATAGCCATTTTAAAGCATCATTGCTCCATTCAAATACATGCACATGCATGCTTGCACACACGCACGCACTCGTACACACACACACATATGTGCTCACATCAGCACCTACATGGGATGAGATTACGAGGCCACTGCAAACACATAACACCAGGAAATAACAAGAGACTGACTCTCCTACTGAAGTCTAGTAAAGGAGTAAACTAAGGGCCATGCAATCCTGGCTTTCCTGAAATGTCTAATGGAGAAATTGATAAGCTCACCTCTGGCTTCCATGCTATAAACCAAAAAGCAAATGAATGAGTTGGCTAAAGAGTTCAACTGAGCTTATATAAAGAACATTAAAGCCCAGCCTCTATACAGAAAGATGCCAACACCAATTCCTAGGAGAGGAAGGAAACGTCAATGTGTCAGAAAAAATTACATCTCCAAGTTCCTGATAAAAAGAGACATGACGCAGGAAGATAAAATGATGAGGGCGCTAGTTTTTTGAATTGTCTTTGCTAAATAGTCTCAGCAATTGGATCAGAATGCATCAACATACTCTTACCAGAGCCTTCTCTGGTTCTAAGGGTCAAGGCTTGGTTCCTTCAGCTGTCAAAGGCCAATCATAGACATTTCATTGACAAACTACAACTTGAACAAAGGCCTGAGAAATCTTGCTAAGATTCTCTTTGGAATTCACAGATATTTTCAAGTTCATATGAATAATTAATTCAACAGGTAAATAATATATTTAAGTCAAATATATTTAAGTCACCTAAAGCCACGCAAGGTACGGCACCAAATAAACAGGAAGTAAAGATAGAATCAGACCAAGATGGCAGTTCAGAGAAAGGAAGAGAGATGGTATGTGAGAAAAAGGCTAGAAAATAACAGAGCACACTGTTCAGAGGAGAGATGCTCAGCTTGGGATGAGCTTGGAAACCAGACAAGCTAAGTGAAGACAGCAATTAACTAAATCCCACAGTACACAGGGAAACTGTACCTGACCGGGCAGTTTGAGCACTTGAGAAGCGAGAGTGTCTGCGCGCTGGCTCTATATTGCACAGATCAGTCACAGCCAGGCTCTCCTGTTGTCCCATTTCAGCTAAATGAGGCATCAGGAGATGGTAAGAGAGGCTGTGTTAGAGCAAAGAGTCCACCGAGTGATGAAAGGCTAATATAAAACCCATTCAGTCCGCTGTTTATCACATTTGACAAGAAACTGAATGCATGAAACAGAGATCATCACAGAAGAAACACATTTCATTAGAGAGAAGAGGCTTAACACACCCCTGGAACAACTCGTCTGCCCATTTTCAATTTCTACTGAGGTCTTTACCGAAGTTATAGTGAGAGAGAAGGAACAAACGTTGAGTTTCAATGAATTACGAGATTACAGGGGGGTTAAAACTTGACAGGGAGACCGTATGCAACAGAGGCCAATGAAGACCATCCACACTCAGCCCCAGGAGAGGTCAGAATGGGCTATTTACCCAAATCATTCAGGGAGGCAAAAACTTGGCAAATTAAAGGACACTGGATAGTGAGGAAACAGAGTCATGGCATTTGGTAAAGCATCATTGCCAAGGCCACTGTACCACTGCTCAGAGAAAGACAGCAGGCTGGACTATCCCTGAGAAAGGTTCTCTTTGCCAGGAGAGTCGAGATTAGATGTGGATTTGCACCCAAACTGTCTCTTAAGACAAATTGCAATTTTCATCAAATATTTCTGGAGAGAAGTCCCACCAAATACTTCAGGCAAATTGGAGCCTTGGCCAAATTCAGATGCCAGAATTTGGAAACCCAAAACATCAAGATTCACAGTGCTGTGCTTAGGAAACACAGGAGTGAAGGATACTCATGAGTTGCAAGGGATTTGCTCTTAAATTGTGTTTGGCAAATTGAAACCATGAGAACAAGAAAAACTGTGTCCTAAGTTTCTCGTAAAACAACAAAGAAAAAAGTGACCCGTTCATCAGGGAGTACATCATTCAACTCTCTGCCTCTGTCATTCTGTGATGGGGCTTGCCTGATCTAAACCCAACACAGTCTCATCTTGAGATTCTTATGTGAACTCACCCACAAGGACACTACCTACAAATCTCTGCTAGCCATATTGTGGCTGTGGTAACAGTCTTATATCATGGTCCATTTTCAGATGTCTCAAAAAAAACTCGGCTGTACCCATGCTACTGTGTTTAACCTTTGCACTGTGACATAGAGATGGGTGTGACTCCAATAAGAAGTCCCTGGATAGCGAGCTTCAAATCTTCAAATATCAACATTATGGGAGGATAATATGATAGACAGTGTTGCAAAAAATAAGCCTGGTTTCCAGTTCTTCCAACACGTGTGCCAAGCTCTCTGATAATGTGCCTGTGGACCTGTGTTAGATGGGCAATTTAAGCAAAGGCAAGTGGTCATATTGACTTAAGAAACAGAAAATCTGAACCTGTGATTGTTGCATCAGAATCCCCAGATGGAAGCTGCAAGTAGGGTAGTCCCCAGCTTCTGATGCACAGGGGGACAGGTGCAATATGGTGGGGGTGGGGCAAGAATGAGGTTGCCCCAGCAAAGCTGTTGCTATGGGCATGAGGACCACATGATGCCATGCCCCCAAGAAACAACAGTCCCAGCTGCCTGGTCTCCCTAACAAATGAGCTCATATTCAACATTAAGAGATAGAATTTAACTCATCATCATGAGAAAGGCAAAAAGACACGGACACTGGGACATTTCATGTCCTCTGTATCTGAAGGGAACATATAGGCTCCTTTGAGGATAACGTCTAATATGCTAAATACGGTCATGTTGAAAGAAGGAGCAAATTGGTGAATGAATGAAGCCAAAGACAATGCCCTTCTGAAAAATCACAAGGGTTGGCTTCTCTGTGCTGGATGCTCCATGCTGGGTGCTCTGTGCCAGATGTTTCATCCCAGATGCCCTATGCTGGATGTTCTGTGTTGTGTGCTTTCTGTTCTAATAGCTGCATACCTTATTTGCAGAAGCAGTTATCTGAAAGCTAGACTGTGTGTCATTTGTCCCCCAGAGTTGGTGTTTTAGAAGCTTGATTCCTCAGCCGAATAGTCAGAAGGGGCTTAGATGAGGGTGGGTGGTGGTTTGTTGTTGCTTCAATAGAAAACTAGTACAGCCACTGTGTATAGTTGCCAGGTCCTTGCTTTCTGACTTCACAGTGTCTAAGTCAGACCATGAGTGGAATATTTGGTCCTCAACAGCTCACCTGATGCCCAAAATGTGATGCTTATGTTTTAGTTTTCTTGCAGACTGGCTAAGAGAAGAAATTCATGAGTCTGAAGATAAACCTCAAAGACAAGTCAGGCAAGCAAGGCCCAGTAGCATCTATGATCAGTGAAAGAGCTGTGTTGCCCCTTCTGCTGAATTCCTCCCTTGAGACTGATGCTGGTATTGCTACACCTGAGAGGAAAAGGCTCTCAGTTAGTAGCAGTAGCCTGGTGGCAACCCTGCTATTAGCCCTTCCCAGTCAAGCCTTCCAAAGCTGACCACCCACCGCTCACACCATGGGTCCTTGCTTCTGATCCATGAAACAAACCCAGAGATGTGTTGATGAGTTAGCAGCAAGCCTGACTCCTGCCTCAAACTGTGCTGCACTGGAAGGAACTTCTTGTTGAAAAGGTACATTCTGCAGTGTGCTGGGCACCTGTGACACATACTGCTTCCAACATGAAGGTAAATTTTAAAAAAATGAGTTGCTTGTATCAACCCTGACAGATAGATAGATAGATAGATAGATAGATAGATAGATAGATGATAGATAGATAGATAGATAGATAGATAGATAGATAGATAGATATAGATAGATGATAGATAGATAGATAGATAGATAGATAGATAGATAGATAGATAATAATAATAATAATGATGATGATGATGATGATGAAGAAGAAGAAGATAGATAGACAGACAGATGGACAGATGGACAGACAGACAGAATGATAGATAGATAGATAGATAGATAGATAGATAGATAGATAGATAGATAGTCAGAATGATAGATAGATAGATAGATAGATAGATAGATAGATAGATAGATAGATAGATAGACAGACAGACGAACAATAAACCAGGGCGCTACAATGGAAGAGTTCCCGTGTGTAACTCTCTAATGAGGAGTATCTTAAAAGGCTGCTAGATATCTTTCTGCATAAAGTCCACCATCGCTGCACACAAAATACCACGCCAAAGTCACCTGCAGGCAGCTCTCGGGTTATTTCATGGATTAGAAGCAAAGTACCATGGTGTGAGTGCTGGCCATCCCTGCAAAGCTTGGCTAGGGTGAGCTGATGTCTCAGATAGCGCCAGGCTCCAATTACTGAGAGTGTTTCCTTTGGGGTGCAGCTGAGCCAGTATCAGTTTCAAGGGAGGGGTCTGGTGGAGGAGAGAAGGTAGCTCATTGGTCAGGAAGGTGGGTTGGGCTTTGTCAACCCTAGACTGGTGTTATGTTCAGTTGTAACCTGTCAACACAAATAAGTAAGAATTTATTCCAGAGCCAATGAGTGGCTGTGAGCTCCAAGTTCCAAAGCCAAGAAAAGAAGAGGGTTGGGGGGAGGCCAAGAGGTTGAGGAGATTATTAGGAGCCTATTAATTCACTCCAGGAAAATGCCACCACACAGTCCACTAGACAGGCAGATACCAACAGGCACACCAGCACACACAGCCAGGCACAGAGGGACAGATGCCAGCAGGTGCACCAGCACACACAGGCAGACATAGGGGGACAGATGCCAACAGACACACCAGCACACACAGCCAGGCACAGGCAGGTGAATGTCAGCAGACATAACAGCACACACAGGCAGACACAGGCAGGCACCTTTCACTTTTCCTTTAAATACTTCTGCCTGCCTCTCCCACTGAACATGTGCACAGTTTGCTGGGGCATATGGATCTTCCTGCAAACTCTGTTTTCCCAACCTGCAGAATCTGTTTGTTGCTTAGGTCGACACTAATTGAATGACTTCTCACTCTGGCCTATTTTCTAATTTGTGCTCTCTCCTGTTTCTTCCCTAATTATCTCCCCTCTAGATTAGAGCTCTCTGTGACAAGCCTGACTTTCTGTTTAAATCTCGCAGATAAGTCAAAGCGAAGCTGCGTGCATTCTTGGCTTGGACAGTTCTACAGCACCTAAGACAAATTATACAGGTAATGAGTTGGACTCCGGCCATCCCTGTGGCTAGTGTAACTTGTAGATTCCAGGAGGAGGATACAGAATGAGAGACATGCTTATAGAGATGGTTCAGCAAAGGAGGCTGCACTCCGCCCCTGTCCATCCAGTGACCCTTCATCCCACGGCTCAGAGTACTGCTGACATTGATTATCTAGGCGCGCGCGCACGCGCACACACACACACACACACACACACACACACAGCCACCACCGAACATCCGCTCAGTGGGATCCAGTCTGGGTTCTCCGCCAGCAGTGGGCTGACCTGCTTCTGAGGAGAGTGCTTGAATATTCTAATCAGAACAGAGAGATTAGTCAGCTCTGCAGCCCTGATTTCATTAGCCTGTGAAGAGCGGGTTTCAGCCCAGACATCACAGTAATCTGGCTGGTTTTAAATAATATTACACCCCAAAGTCCCCTTAGCACAGACCACAATGCCTTTCTGCTTCCAATTCTTCAAACATGTAGGCTGATGTATTCCTACCCCCTGCTGAGCGACGCCAGCTAATGGCAAAGTCTTAATTTCATCAACTCGTGGAAATTTCTATTTCCTGTCCCCATTAACACCTTAATGAATAGCACAGGGCCCAGGGCTCCATGCAGTCTTAGGGAGAGGCAGCCAGCATTGGCTGGGGAGGATGGGCATGCAAAGCCAGGTATCTTTAGTCTGGGGATTAGGAAGGGGGTACATTTTAGCAAATTAAAGTCCTGCAATATGTTCCTTTCTCTTCCTTCCTAAATGAGATCCCCACACACATAGAGTCTCTCCGGACCAGAACCAGCCTAGGAGCTATGGCAGTTCTTAGGTCACTCCGACACAACTCCAGAGCAGGCTCCTCCTGGCTCAGCTCCCCACCTGCAAAAGGGAAGCCATAACCCTGAGCCACCTGCTCGCTAGGGCACCCTGAGAGTCCGTGCCCGGTGCGGTGCAGTGACAGAATCAGAGAACGGTCCTGTAAAGCCAAGTGGAGCCAAGAAGGACTTTCCAAAGAATGAGGGACATCCATGAATTGTGGCAGAACACTGATAGAAATGAGGGTTTGGCACCCTAAGCAGGCTTTCACTCAGTTCTCTAATCTGGGGATCAGCCGTGTAGGAAAAATGTTTAACACTCCCACCCTCAGGGCAGCTCAGGGCTGTGCAGCTTTAGGGGGCCAATCTTGCTGGTTCTAAGCCTGGTTAAGATCAGTGCATCCTGGCCCTGGACACTACAAAGGACGTAAGTACATATAGCTGGCCCTGTGACAGCCAACCCACCATTGTCATAGGTCAGATCCTTGGTTCTACTGTCTTTGCTTCTGAGGAGCCAAAGGAAGGAGGTGGCTGCATTGTATCCTCAGAGTCCTCTGCTCCACCTTGGCCCTTCCTTCCTCCTCCATCTCCTTTCTGCTAGACACAGAATCTGGATCTTTGTGATCGCTGCCAAGGAGACTGGAACTTAGGGAAGTAAGAGGATTTCTCAGGATCGAATGGGAAGTGCTGAGCCCAGAAGGTGTCTCAGCATCCAGATATGGTAAAGAGCAGCGCTGTGCCTTCCACACCCCTCACACACCCTTCCTTGCCTGGGAAGCCCAGCCACCTTTCCTTGCTGGCTCTGATCTTCTTCTATGGAAGCTACAGATAGATGCTGGGGGAAGCAAAAGATCTACCTGCCCCCTGAACATGCACCAGCGCTGATGAACTCACAATCCACACTCCACTATGACAAGTCTGACTAAGGTCTCCTTGGCTGAGACACAGAGGCAGGTGAGAGAGCTGCTTACAAAAGATGAGACCCTGCTGAGACGCTTCCTGCAAAACTGGCAAAACAGAAACTGTGGTTCTTACCTTCAAAATGAAGAAAGCACAGAATTATGAGCAAGCCTCCCATTCATTGTGTGCCTGAGGAGAAATGCCCCAAGGAAGCTGTCTTCTGAAACGCTATTCTTCCAAGTCTCTAAACAGCGACTTCTGTCACCACCATGTTCAGATGTCATTTCCCGAGTTGACTTGGTAACGACCACTTTGAGTTGTGCATCACTGCTCTGGCTTCCCAATAATTAACTGGGATTGGGGTGCCGCAGGTGATACTGACGCTGTTTGGTTGTCTAGCATCTGTCTGCCTCCCACAATCATGGTGCGAATGCCAGGTAGTGGCTTGTTTGACAGTTGTATCCAAGCCTCTACAGCACAGCCTTATGTTCTAAACCTCTACAATGAACCTGTGTTTCAACCACCAACAGCAGAGCCTTGGACATTATGAGTATCCAATAAACATTACTCATCTGAGGAAGCAGTCTGAGGACAAGATAAACCCTTTGGTCTGAGCTTTGGTAGAGGTAAAAGGTCTCTCTAGTGGTTGGCCACTGTGCTCCTCTGATTCTTCAGTTTTCACGCCAGATAACTGACTTCAGCTTATTCTTATTAAGAACAATTAGAAGCCAGGTGGTAGTGATGCACGCCTTTAATCCCAGCACTTGGGAGGAAGAAGCAGGCAGATATCTGGCTACAGAGAGCCAGGCAGTGGTGGCGCAGGCCTTTAAGCACAGCACTTGAGAGGTAGAGGCAGGTGGATCTCTGTGAGTTCGAGGCCAGCCTGAGAGAGGTAGAGGAGGGAGGGAAGAGAGAGAGAGAGGGTAGAGAGAGGGAGGTGGGGTGTAGAGAGAGGGGGGTGTAGAGAGAGGGGGGTGTAGAGAGAGGGTAAGTAGAGGGGGGGGTAGGGAGAGGGGGGGTAGGGAGAGAGGGGGGGTACCGAGGGAACTTACATCAGAAACCTTAGGTTTCCAACATGATCGGGAAAAATTGATGAATCAACAGATGTGTGCTTAGCCCACCCCCCTCTTCTTGGGCTAATGAAGTCCTTCCTTCCTTCTGTATATGGCTTTTATTGGTTAATGAATAAAAAAACTGACAGAGCTAGGTGGGGAAAAACTAAACTGAATATAAAATAGTGGAAATGTAAGATGTAAAAACTAGCCAATAAGAAGCTAATAGACCAAGCAGTGATTAAATTAATACAATTTCTGTGTGGTTATTTCAGGAGTCTGGGCGGCCAGGAAACAAACAAGCGGCCTACTGCTAAGATGTACTTGACAGAGACAGATAGGTAGGATCACCAGCAATCTGATTTGCACAGGATTTAACTCAGCATTTAACTATCCATCAAATTCAAGGGGAGTTCCTTGCCCAACTGAAATCAAGTTTCAAAATGAGGTTCCAAGCACACAAAATTTTCACCCCAATGAAATCCATTCTCTGCCCCTAAATCCTAAATCCGCATGTCCATTCCAGGTAGTTACTGATGGTTCTCTTAGTTTGAGGCATGCCATGCTATCAGGAGAGCAGATATTACCTGCCCAACCCAACTGTCCAGCTACTTGCCGGATAGCATCTGGCTAATCAAAACAATTAGGTCTATAACCCTAGAAACACAGGCCATTCCCAGAAGATTCTAGAGTTTTCCAAGCTGACTACATGACTGCCTGAGCCAGATAGAACTTCCACCAGACAGAGTGGGACCCGAGCCCTTGCTTATGCGAGAGGCTAGAGTGATTGGAACAGACTCACAACAGGGCGGGCATCTGTGTGACCATGACTTGTCTGTGTTGTTAAGCTTGTGCCCGCATGTGACATAGCCACAGGCTCTCAACTTTGTAACGTTTCTGTGCAACTCTAAAGACTGATTGGAAAAAAAAATGATAACACAACCATAAATAACAAAGCAAGAATACCATGTTCCCTGGTTTGTGACCAGCTGGTTCCCATATGACTCCATCTCTCTTGGCAAATGCCAACGCTGTTCTGCTTAGAGACAGCTGTGCTCATTGCTGGAGCTCCCTCCTGCCTCCTCTTTCCATCTATCTTCCTCCTCCTTTTCCTCAATCTCTCTCTCTCTCTCTCTCTCTCTCTCTCTCTCTCTCTCTCACACACACACACACACACACACACACACTCACACACACACGGGGGGGGGGGGGTGTCAGGCAATGGCCCCATCCTTGCCTCCTTTCTTACTGGCTCCTAGAACCTTGGTGCCTAGGTCCACCCTAATGTCTGTCCCTAGTGTGAACTGCCCATCCCTCAGTGGGAAGTTTGCACAGCTTCTCCAGACAACCCTCATCTTCTCAAGAGGGAACTGCCTTGCCAGGTACTTGCTTCCCAGGTGACACTCAAAAGAACAGCAGTCCAGCCTTGTCCCCAATTAGGGATTTTCTGAAACCATTCGATAAGCCAGAGATCCCTGGTTTAATCCAGGGCTTTCTTGAGACCCATCACCACTCACCTCCCACTGTAACCCTCCTATCTATCCTTTCCATTTCATGGAGCCCCAGTTCCAATGGCTGGGATCAGGATCAGAAGAGGAAGAAATATCAAAAGGTCTCTACTGAACACAGTCTCTCAGAGGCAGCTGTGGACCTGTGTGCTGGTTTAGTTTACACAATATGCTCAGAGTAGTCCAACAGTCTGTCTCCTATCTGAGAAGTTGAGCACCCAGTAGTTGTTCAGTCCACGGGGCTGTTTACCTCAGTTATCTCAACCTAGTGCTGAAAACCCAAAGAATTCCTGAAGATCTGTTGTTGTCAGTACACATCGAAAGCCCAAAGAAACCGGCTTCCATATTAGAGAAGGCATCAGCAATAACAGCAGCAGCATAAATGAACTTGACCGTGGGAGTAAAGACCAAGCAAGCAAAGAAGCAAAACCTTCCTCCCTCCAAGTCCTGTAATCTGGACCTACAGATGGTTCTGCCCATGGTTCCACTGTAGTCAGACTTTCCTTTGGGCCACCAGCTCACAAAACTGGCATGAAGACTTATTATTTTTATGAAAGTTTTGCCTTAGCTTAGGATTGTTTATAACTGGTTCTTATAACTCAGATTAACTCACATTTTTAAATCTATGTTCTTTCATGGCTTGGTTACTTTTACTCTGTCTTGCCCATCCTACTTCCTCCATGTCTTTCTTCTCCAAGTCTCCTCTGTCCCCGGAAGTCCCGCCTAACCTCTTCCTGCGTGGCTAATAGCCATTCTTCTCTTTATTAAACCAATCACAGTGACACATCTTCACACAGTGTAAAGGAATATTCTGCACCAGCCCACCACAATTAACAGTAAAGAGTATTCCCCACAGACGTGCCCATAGACCAACCTGACCTAGGCAGTCCCTCAGTAAGATTCCCTTCCCAGGTCATTCCAGGCTGTGTTGGCTCTATAGACGAACCAGCAAAATCCTCTTTCAAGAATCACTTGTATCTGCACCGTCAACCCCTTCTTACCAGGCAAGGGTCACAGACTGGGTGTCACCTGGCATCAGGGGTCTTCTTCCTCTAGCAAAGTACACAAATTTGGCACCAAGAAAGTTCTGAAAAAAAAGGGAGGAGGAAATCTCAATGGAACAATCCACCCTGGGGTCAGGAACACAGAGTCCCCACAACTCCTCAACGAATGGCAAGAAAGATGGCACAGCCAACACAGGCAGCCAAGCATTGCCTTTCTCATGAAATGGCACAGGAGCTCCAGCACGGATGCTGCGATGGAAACAAAGCATCCCAGCTCTGCAGGGACGTACATAAGAGCGACACCGAAACTGAAACAGAAGCATCCCAGTTTTGCAGGGACGTACATAAGAGCGACACCTAAACTGAAACAGAAGCATTCCAGTTCTGCAGGGTTGTGTGTAAGAGCTATATTTAAATCCTGAAGTTCAGCAAGGCCAGTGGAAGAGCCCCCCAAACTTTCTTTACTCTTTCATATTAACCCATTTCTATTTGTCTGCATATCACCACGAGTTCATGGCCTACCAGAAAAGTTTCAGCACATCTATCTCCGGCCGTGGATCCATGGTGTCTCTCTGACTTCGCCCTTCTTTCTCCCAGAATTTAGCCTAGCTTTCCCTGCCTATTAAAGTTCTGCCTCGCTATAGGCCCAAAGCAGTTTCTTCATTCATTAATGGTAATCACAGCACACAGAGGGGACTCCCACATCACTTCCTTGCTTTGAATGGACAAATCAGTCTTCCTCAACTGAACCAAACTTCTTCTAAACATGTTTTCTCCTCCTAAGGGGAGGTGACGCCATGAGTCGAAAACCCCATCTACAGATTTTCCATTTGGTGTCTAGCTAAGCCCTGACAGGCGAGGGTGCCTGTGCCAGAAGCGCCTCCTGGGAAGACACCGTGCACATTCTGCTGGGAGCACCTGGATCCTTCTGGAAAAGGGCACAGAATGCCAGAGCGGGAATAAGAGGGGTGTGGACAGCCATGCTTTCCTAGAGGGCACACTGGAAGCATAGCTACTCATCACAGCCCACACCCAGCGTGAATGGTCACCAGACTTTTCATCTTGAGTGTCCCCCTGATTCCCAGTTTCTGCAAATGGGAGCTCAGCTCTGGAGTTTTCGGCATTGGAGCTCACAGGGTGAAGAATAATAGCTTTGAAGTTACAGGAAGGCTTTGAAGAGAGAGGAAAGCAGGAGAAAGAAGAAAGAGGCTTCTTAGTGGCACTGTGAGCCACTGAACACACTCAGAATGTCACTCTCCCCAGTAGTGGCCAGACCCAGTACCAGCCTTTCTACTGTATCCTACCCCAGCTCACCTGGGGACTTTCCCCCATGCCTCCCACTAACCTACCCCAGGCCCCAGGCCCCAGGCCCCAGGCCCCAGGCCCCATCTTAACACGAAGCTTAGCCTGTATCACTTCATCTCTCTTCTCTCCATCTTTGGGGTCATGGGAGAGCAGTCAAGTGGGATGATTGAGTCCTTGTCTGAGTTCAGCAAACTTAGCAGCTATTCAGTTCCCACTGAGGGCAGCACCAAGCAGTGCTGGCTTAGAACATGGTAGGTACTAAAAGAGGACCCTAGCGAAGGGTTGGGCAAGAAGACCAAAACTATGGTGGGGGTCGGTCAGGAAGATGTCTTGGAATGTCACTTCAGCAGGTCACCTCAGTCTGAAGAAGAATTTTTCCCCAGTCAAGGAAGAGACACACAGGACTGGAGAGAGGGAAAACATGAGTCAGCCCGAACCTGGGGAATAAAATGATGTCTAGTAACTCTACCTATTCTTATTGAATTACTGCTGTATTTCTTAATGTTTTTCTTTAACCTTTAAATTTTTATTGGTGTGTGTGTGTGTGTGTGTGTGTATGTGTGTGTGTGTGTGTGTGTGTGTGTGTGTTAATGTGTACAGGCACGCATGCCATATGTGAAGATCAGAGAATAACTTTGTTGGTTGACTTCTCTCCTTCCACCTTTATGAGGGTCCCATGGATCAAACTCAGGTCTCTGGGCCTGTACAGGAAGCTTTCTCCCAACTGAGCCATCTTGCTGGCCGGCCCACTGGGAACAAAAGAAAAGACAGTTGGGAGACTGCTGGAGAGCAAGCTAAACAGGACCCTGGAGACCTCCTGTGCCTTCATGACAAACCGGTCAGTCATTTTGATGGCCGAGAACAAGGTGTGTTTTTTTATGTTTGCGCTTCATCTATCTATCTATCTATCTATCTATCTATCTATCTTTATTTATTTATTGAATAGGACCTAGAACCTCACACATACAGATCAAATGCTCTGCTGCTAAGCTATACCAGCATGTGCTTTAAAGCCAGGTGCCTACTGTCTCTGCCTCTGAAGAACAGAAGCCTAGAGATTCTCTGAAGACTAAATAGTGCTTGGTGTGGCACATAACCATTTGGGGTGGAACCCTCTCCTGGGATCTGGCTCCTCTGAGAAGGTGAGCATGTGCCAAGGGCCAGGGCCAGATGATCCATAGGGGAAGTCTGCGACATTTTCTTGTTGACGGTGCTCTGTGGACAGACACCCCTCCTGCACTCCCTTTAGAACAACATGCCAAGAGCAGAGGGGAGAAGAAACAGGCGGGGCCTGGCCATGCAATGTTCCTCCAGAGCCTCACTGCAGCAGGGACAAGGAAGAGGTGTACCAAAGGCACCTGTGAGCAGCTCTTCTGAGGATTACCTGGGCTGGCTAGCTCTGGCTGAGGCCTGGCTAACTCACAGCCCTCAGTAGGATACCATGTTTGTGGATTTTATGTTTGTTTGCTTGTTTGTTTTGTTTTTGTATCTGTAATATGCTGGGTATGATGGTAAATTCCTTTAATATCAGAGTTCAGGAGGCAGAGGCAGAGGCAGAAAGATCTCTGTGAGTTTAAAGCCAGGCTGATCTTAATTGCAAGTTCCAGTACAGCCACTTTCTAGGCTAGAATCCAAAGCTTCCCCCATGATGGGGTATCTGCTATGCAAATGAGACAATTCCTGGAGGAGAGGGATGGGTACCCGTCTCCAAAAACCTAGCAGGGATCAGAAGGATCAGAGGACTGGAAGCTTCTGCCTCTGACCTCCAGGAAAGGAGGGGCTAGAGACACTCATACCACATGATTTGAGTAATTGTGCCTGTGTTTCTAAACACCCATGAATCTGGGCCATGAGATGGGGAGGGCTTCCTGGTTAGTGAACACATGGGGAACCTAAGAGGGCTGGCACCCCAAAGCCGAAGAGCCTTCCAGACCCTGCCCAACACGCCTCTCCATCTACACCTTCTAGTGGAGAGATCACCCCAAGTCCCCTGCTCTGCCGAGATATTCTAGGATCAGGCTTCTTAAGCCTTTTCACAGCCCTTAGTGACCCTAATTTCTATAAGACCCATTATGTAGAAAACAGCTGTATAGTAACACAATAAAATGCAAACCAAATGTTGATAACAAATCATAAAGAAACTGTTAAAAAAAAACCCTTCTTTTTAAGAAGGCATACGTGTAATTCCACCTCTTATTAAAAGTGAAGGCAAATGTGCAGACTAATGAGATGGATATTCTTGTTTGTCTACTGCAATACCATCTGAAGATAAATTTATCTGATACACATTGGAAAAGAGCAGTAGGAAGATAACGTAAGTCTTGTTTTCTTTTTTTTTTAATTTTTTAATTTATTTATTTATTAAAGATTTCTGTCTCTTCCCCGCCACCGCCTCCCATTTCCCTCCCCCTCCCCCAATTAAGTCCCCCCCCGCCTCAGCCCGAAAAGCAATCAGGGTTCCCTGTCCTGTGGGAAGTCCAAGGAACCCCCACCTCCATCCAGGTCTAGTAAGTTGAGCATCCAAACTGCCTAGGCTCCCACAAAGCCAGTAACACCCTAACACAGAAGAAGTGGAAGTAAGTCTTGTTTTCTATGGTCAAACCATTATGTGTCTATGGAAGCAGAAGACTTGGAAAGTATGATAAAACACTGAGAATCATAACACTCAATAGTCTTCAGTCTGCACTGAAGGGTTTGGGCAGCATCTGTTCACACTATGCAGGGAAACAGCCTGTGCAGCAGGACAACCCATGCAGTGGAACAGCCCATGCAGCAGAACAACCTTGCAGTGGAAAGGCCTGTGCAGCGGAATGGCCTGTGCAGCGGAAAGGCCTGTGCAGTGGAATGGCCTGTGCAGCAGAAAGGCCTGTGCAGTGGAAAGGCCTGTGCAGCGGAAAGGCCTGTGCAGTGGAAAGGCCTGTGCAGCGGAAAGGCCTGTGCAGCGGAAAGGCCTGTGCAGCGGAAAGGCCTGTGCAGTGGAAAGGCCTGTGCAGCGGAAAGGCCTGTGCAGCGGAAAGGCCTGTGCAGCGGAAAGGCCTGTGCAGCGGAAAGGCCTGTGCAGCGGAAAGGCCTGTGCAGCGGAAAGGCCTGTGCAGCGGAAAGGCCTGTGCAGCGGAAAGGCCTGTGCAGCGGAAAGGCCTGTGCAGTGGAAAGGCCTGTGCAGCGGAAAGGCCTGTGCAGTGGAAAGGCCTGTGCAGTGGAAAGGCCTGTGCAGCGGAAAGGCCTGTGCAGCGGAAAGGCCTGTGCAGTGGAAAGGCCTGTGCAGTGGAAAGGCCTGTGCAGTGGAAAGGCCTGTGCAGTGGAAAGGCCTGTGCAGCGGAAAGGCCTGTGCAGCGGAAAGGCCTGTGCAGTGGAAAGGCCTGTGCAGCGGAAAGGCCTGTGCAGCGGAAAGGCCTGTGCAGTGGAAAGGCCTGTGCAGTGGAAAGGCCTGTGCAGTGGAAAGGCCTGTGCAGTGGAAAGGCCTGTGCAGTGGAAAGGCCTGTGCAGTGGAAAGGCCTGTGCAGTGGAAAGGCCTGTGCAGTGGAAAGGCCTGTGCAGTGGAAAGGCCTGTGCAGTGGAAAGGCCTGTGCAGTGGAAAGGCCTGTGCAGCGGAAAGGCCTGTGCAGCGGAAAGGCCTGTGCAGCGGTGCAGGCAAACATCAACCTGACTTCATGGGACACCTTGTTTTTAATTTTGTTTTGTTTTATTTTGTTTGTTTTTTTTGTTTTTGTTTTTTTTTTCTACTCTTGCAAGTTTGGAAACCTTTTACCATTGACAAATTTTTAGAGATACCCAACACACACACACAAACACACTTAGTTTAGCAACCCTTCACAGACTTGCAATCCAGTTTAAGAAGCATTGTTCTCAGGAATCTCCTGTAAAGTGGTAGGGGCTGAGAACCCTGAAATTGACAGACAAAAGCACAGAAACGTGGGGATCCTGGGGTCCTGTTGGCAGCAAATGTCCTTGTCACAGGACTTTGCTCTCCACCCAGGGACTGAGGTAACCTAAGGGGATGGCATCAGAGTTGAGCTGATGGCCACCCCCTCGCCACCACTGTCTATGAGAATCACTGTTGAGCATACTGCAGAGACAGGCACGGTGAGTACCACCTTCATTCCTGCCTCAAGCTCCAAGCAACACTCAGAGGCAGAGCCCAGGCTGCTCAGAGGCAGAGCTCTTGCAACAAGCACCCAGTTTTGGAACCTGCCACAAAATCAGGACTCTTTGAAGGAATCTACCTTCCGGCAGTAAAGGTCCAGGAACTCCTTCGGTGATAACTGAGAAATGGGATCAAAGCTTCATTTCAAGGATCAAAGAAAAACAGAGCAGGAGAGATGCAATCGTGCTGTCAATGTGATAAAAGGCATTAATGACATATCTGGGAGACGGAAGCTCCCATTCCTTCCCTAGGGCCCACGCCATTCTCCAGGACTTAGCTATTCCTGGAATTCATTAATTAAACCTAATTAGGTCTACCAGCCCAGAGGAGGCCTTCCTCGGCATGCTCAGGGTTAGCTCAAGGGCTAAAAAGCTGGGGTTTTAATTGTAGACCTTACTCCTCTGAGGACAGACACATCTGAGAAGGGCTTCCTGAGGGAGCCACAGTGCAGCTAGCTGCAGCCTAGGAGAAGACATGAGCAGAGGACCACAGGCTCATCAGCTCCATCCTCACGAGTCAAACAGAGAAACAGTGAGCCAATCCAAAGTCCTCTGAGAGAGGAGGGTGATCCTGGTGTGTGCTTAACACGAGGCTGTCCTCTGAGGCTCCAGACTGCCGAGAACTGAAGAAACAGACAATCCAGGGCAGCAGCTCCGAGCCCATCCACTCCTTCCTCCACCTTTGCGGTTTTCCCTCTGTCAGCTATTACCCATGCCACTGACTTCACAGATTGTTAAATCCTCAGTTAGTCTAAATAGCACGCATTCCACTGTGCTCCAAGTTATGTGTTGGTTACCAACTTTATTAATATTAATTAAAGCAGAGATGGGACAAGGGGCCTTTGATCAACCAACACCTACACTGTTTATAAGTGGTTTCTCCCAAAACCAGATTATCCAACACAATTTCCATCAACTCAAAAGCACCTATTTCCAGAGTTTCTGTGAATCTGTCAATCATAAAATTCCTTTAAAGATCTACAGGCTTCAGAAGAAAGTAGAGTGTCAATAGCTCAGTGGTGAAAGCCCATGGCATTGATTTGATAAAAACAACCCTGTCATCACACGAGCCTGGGTGCTAGCACCATGTCCCCTCTCTATTATCTTAGGAGTAGCATGAAACCACCCAGGCTATGTCTTCCCACCTCCCCCCCCCCAAAAAAAACTTTAATTGTTTGTGTATTTGATATATGTTAAAGTATGTTTGTGTGTAGGTGTATTGTTTGTTTGAATGTGGACATAATCATGTCATCGTGTGCATGTGGAGGGTCAGAGGGCAACCACAGACGTCAATCTTTGATCTCTACCTTTCTTGAGAGAGGGTCTCTTATTCATTTCTGTCTCTGCCAAGCTATCTGGCCAGTGACTGTCTGGGGTACCTTAGTTACATTTCTGTTGTAATACAACCCATCATCAAAGTCAACTTTAGGAAGAGAAAGATTAGTTTGGCTTATAGTTTGGGACGAATACGAGTCCATTATGGTGGGAGGCATAGCAACAAGTGGCAGGCATGGTGACGGGGAGAGGAGTGGAGAGCTCACATCTTCAAATATAAGCAGAAAACAGAGAGTGAACTGAAAGTGGTGCAAGGCTTTTAATCTCGGAACCTGCCTTCGGTGATGTAATTCCTCCAGCAAGCCTGCGCCACCTAAAGCCCTCCAAAGAGCACCATCAACTGCAGAACAAATAACCCAAGGTTATGGGGAACAATTCTCATTTAACCCACCATCCAGTGATTCTGTCTCTGCCTCCTATCTGCCGTAGGGGTATTGGAATTACAGATTCAAGCTACCATGACCAGCTCTGTGTGAGTTCTGGGAATTTGAACTCGGGTCCTCATGCTAGTACTTTACCTACTGAACTATCTCGCCAGCAACCCCACCTAAATTATTATACATGGGAATAATGTATATGTTTATAAATTATATATAGATATACTTTTGAATTTTTTCTGCTGAGTATAAAATTTGTTTTACAGGGAAGTCCTCTGTTTTATATTAAAATACTAATACAAGGTATATTTTGTTTGATTCAGTTATTGCACTATAGAAAATAATAAATCAGTGTTACAGATTATTTGAAAGTATGACAATGACCAGGCCATGGGCTCTTAGGAAGACGCGGTCACACCAAATGTGGTAGCGGCCCTGAACCACCATCACAGAACAGCTGAGTAGACCCAAGACTGGTGGAGAGCTGTAGACACCCTGTGGAAGTCCCTTGGCAGGAAAACTCTGTCCAGTGGGCTCATGTCTGTCATCTTGTCTAACCGGTTTTTCCTCTTCCATCAGGGTGCCAGCTGTAGAGCACCTTTGGTGAGAACAGGTCCTTGGGCTCCAGTCTTGGGAGCACCATCATTTCTGAGATCGGGTTCCACTCTCTGGCTGCACACCTGGCTAAGCTTCTCTGCCTGTGATGATCTGCACACAGCAGCCCCTGGCAAGGCCAACCTGGGCCAGGGAAATGAGAGTGGAGATGAGCTCTGTAACCAGTAGCCTGTTTACAGGCACACAGAGCCCTACTCCTCCCAGGCGGTTGCTCTGAACATGGCTGGCCCAGAGGGTCTCGGGGATATGCAAAGGAAGCCCTAAACAAATGATGCCTGCTGTGTCTATGGATGGCGATCGCATTCTTTCCCCTTGGCCGGCAACTTTCTCCTCGCACCTCAGCATCCTATCTGGACCAGAGGTCACCTCCATGCCAGCCCAACAGTGCAAGTTCTTCCCTACAGAGCTGCCAGCGAACAGACTGTGGGTTTCGCCTACCCTGCTCATTCCCTTCAGGAGGCGTCCCTGCCCTTCTCCACATGTTTTCCCAGCTCCAGTGCACACGCAGTCTGAACACTCAAGGACTATTAACTTGAACTGAACCTAGGGTCTGTTGGCATTAAACATAAAAGCCAGAGTACCATATTCCAGTGGATGCAAAACCGGGCCCTGGGCTGCATGGATCCTGCTCACATCTGCGTGCAGACCAGGAGTGGATAGAGCTTGACTGGTATCATCCAGTTTCCCTCGTCGGCTAAAATGCTTAGTGTCGTTTTCTATTTCCACAAATGTGCTCAAAGTCTTCATTTGGAAAACTGAATTACATTAGAAAATTCTGCTTCCTCAGAGCCATAGATACAAGTATGGCACATAGAGATGTCAACAGCAAAATCGAATAGCAATTCCAAACATCGGCTTTGGGAGTTTTAATGCTTTCTCCATAGCCCAGGTCCCTTCCAAAAAAAATATTTCTCACATGTTGGCTAAATATCATCTTAACTTTGAAGGTTTGGATTAAATGTATTGATTTTTTGCAGACATATATCCCAGGCAGCATACTCCGAGACCCTCTTGTCATCATAGAAAAGATGAGAAATTTTAAAATACATTCTTTTACAAAAGAAAAATTATGTTTAGGTTAGGTAAATCTTTTAGCTGCAAAATATTTTCACGATGATATTCCATTCCCTTGCAAAGTGTGGTAAAGTTCCCCTTTATTCCAGAGCTCTTGCTTTTACGCAGTTAGGCAGGTGACCAAGTTTCTAAGGTACTTTGGGCACCTGCAGGCTAGACTCTGAAGCGATTCTACGTCTCTGTCAGGGTCCAAAACTTCTTTGTTCTCACTCAAGCTTAAACCACATCCAGGGCTTTGGGCTGATCTTCCCAAAGTGTTACTTTGTATCGAGAAGCTGTGCAAAGAACATACACTGTATTGGTTAATTTGCTTGTCAGCTTGATGGGGTATGGAATTACCACGGTAATTAACCTCTGAACACGTCTGCAAGAGATTTTCTGGATTGGGTTAATCTAAATGGGAAGATCGACCCTGAATTTTGAGTGATATCATTCTGTGGGCTGGGGTCTCACCTGAGTTAAAAGGAAACCAGCGACAGGCCAGAGAAACGGCTCAGTTGATAAGCGCTCTTGCTGTTCTTCCAGAGGATCCAAGAGAGGAGGGGGTTTTAGGGAAAATACGCCACCCTTGACTGCTTTGTGACTGGTTGATGAGGGTAAACTGGGACCTACATCCATCTTTCAGTCTCCTGCCTACCTGTGTTCCAACAGCAAGGGGAGGTGCCAGGTCCCTGGAGGTGCTGTGTGCTGAAACCGTGTCTAGAGCGCCTCCTAGCGGGAACGTGCAGCATGACCGCTGGCATACAGAAGCCTCAGAACCAGGCCTTCCTCAACTCCGATGCCAAGCCCATGCACCACTCCTGACCCTGAAGACTCAGGGAGCAGGGGTGGGGGGTTAGGGGGGTGGGAGACTGCTGTCCTCACAATTCAGGCTTTAGTTTAACTTTCATACTTTTTCTAATGTCACATTTGTGAAGAAAAAATTTAAGCTCTCTATAATCGTTTAGTGTTTGTTCTATTCCGGGCTTAGGAAAAATATATATATATGTAATAAACTAATTAGAGAGAGTTGTAGCAAACACCCTGAGCCACAGCCTTTTCTGCAAGGTATTGTGGGAAAAGGCAGGAGGGATAAAGGACCACAAGGCAAGGGTGCCCTCCTCCTAAAGCCCAGATCTAGCCCTAACCTAAGTCTTAGGGGTTAAGGAGTTACCTATAAGAATCACTGATGCTGGAGAGACAGGGATACCCAGCTCCAGCCCCAGCAGTGAGTGGTAGAGGCAGAGAAGGCGGGGTGCCCGGCTCTGAGGCACCCTCTCAGCACACGCCACACTGGGCACCTTTTGGACAAGCTACCACCCCTTCAACCTCTTTGCAACAGCAACAGTTCAAGGCAAGATGAGGGAATGAAGCTCTGGATCGATAGTGGCCTCAAAGGATACAGCCTGGGTCTAGCTCTGAGATTTGTGAGTCTGAGTGTGTTCAGAAAGAAGGGCTTTGTTGATCTAACCATGTTAGCTCGCAAAAGATCAGCCTGGATTTAAGGCGGATCCTCTTACCAGTGAATTGGCACCTTTTTAAATCAAAGGAAAACATTGGGGCTGGCAAGATGGTTCTGGGAGTAAAAGCACTTGCCTGCCATATAAACCTCAGACCTGGAAGGAGATCCCTATAACCCACATGCAAAAGCCAGATGTTGTGGTACACATCTGTAATCCAGCACAGCTAATGTAATATGGGAGGCAGAGGCAGAAGAATCATCCAGTAATGTACCAGCCAGCTACCCTGGAATATGCCGTAAGCATGCCTTAACAGGTTGAAGGTGAGAACAGACACTCAGAAGCCACTCTCTGTCAGTCACATGCTCCCACAAAACAAACACACAAATTATAAACAAGAAAAACTAACTTGGACTTTTTTAAGAGGAAGAAAATGGAGTTGTGACACAGAACCACAATAGCGAGAAGGCCAGATGAAGAAAGATGGAGACAGACCAGAGAGATTGGAATATAAGCCTCGGGTTGTGAGCGATAGCCAGAAGCTGCAAGAACCATGGAACAGATGCTTCCCTAAGCCCCCGATGAACCAGCCCTACTAACACCTTAACCTGGGCGTCCAGCCTCCAGAGCTGTACAGCAACAGGTCTGTGTGGTTGTATATCCCCTGGTCCATGGCCACCTGCACAGTTGCTCTAGGGAGCTAACCCGGTTTAGAAGCAGAGCACTTGACAGGTAGCGCTTGAACTGGAACCTGACTTCTAAAGAGAGCTATGTGGAAGCCGTTGCTATGCAGAGGATGAACAGGGCATTCCTGGACAGTGGTGGTAAGGTTTCACAGCTGGCGACCAGCCCTTTCATTCCTAGAAAGGCTAAGGAAACTATTGGGGGAAACATCTGGAATGTCACATGGACAGGGACAGCTGTCACTGCCCCTTGGCGTGTGGTGGAAGTCACTAGGTGGGTCATCCGCCTCACTTGCATCCTTCACTGGAGATGCCTGCACTCCCGAGTCATCTCAGGCCCCTTCCTAAACCCTGCAGAACTCCATCCTGGAGACTCCTGGGGCCTTGAAACAGCTCCAGTTGCTGGAGATGATTCCCAGGTGACATTATGCAACATTCTACTCTTATGGGGAACTTGGTATCCTACGCCTCCTGAACAGTTCAGCCTAGATCTTGTAACCTACAGCCACACCCAGGTCAGCATTTACCCCTGATTTGTTTAACAGTGAGGGGCTGGACTTAGGGCCCTGTGCGTGTGACACATGCGCTCTACCACTGAGCTACGTCGCAGTCTTGCTGTATAGGCCCCGCTGACCTTGAACTTGTTCTGTAGCCCACATCGGCAATGAGCTTACCGTCCTCCAGTCTCAACCTCCAGACCACTGCTGTTAGAAGCGAGCGCCACCATGCATTTTTAATTATTTTTAATGAAGCAGCAGTAGCGAATGCTGAGCAGAGAGATGCTTGCTGAGTTGGGTAGACCCAGCCGTACTCCAAGCCTGGCTTTGCCACCTGGGAGCCACAGGTGTGGCGGCCAGTACTCACTATCAGCATACGGAGGTGATGAGAAACACCCAGAGCCAGCCTTGCCCTCCCTGCTGGTCCCTGCCGTCCACTGTGACAAGCCTGGTAACAAAGACCCATTTAAAAGAACATTCTCCTCATTTACCTGGCTAATTAAGATAGTGCGGCCTACGAAAAAGAAATAATTCAAGATGACATTTTCAATTTATCAACAATAAAATACAACTTTGAAAACAATTTTGGGTAATTTGCTGAAAAACTAAATATAACACCGCATTCCTCTCCCAGAAAACAACAGTGGTACTCAAATTAACCAAGCCACATTCCTGAAGGGATAGTCTGTCCTTAAGATGCAAGGTGACTTCCGGAGAAGCCAGCACAGTGGCACAATGCTCGTGACAGGATCTAACACCAGGCTCTATCTTTAGGTTAAACTCCCAGCTGGTGGGAAAATCACCTGTGGAAACCCTGTTCGCAGAGTCCCGTGAAGGACGTGGCTCCTGCCCACACAGCTCCCCCAGGAATCCTCCCCTGTCAAAATCCCCGTGATGGAAGATGTATCCTCATTCAGCCCAAACCTTTATCTGACATCCACAGGGGGTCTGTCAAAGGGTTCCCACCATGCCACCCTCCTGACATCTCCCACAACTCACACCTTGACTCCAGCTGTGGCCCCAGGAGGCCCTGCTATGTTTCTGACCATGGAAACGAAAGCCTCTGGGTAGTGGTAAGCAGCCCAGCATGTTCAGGGCTCCAGCTAGGCTTAGAACCAGACCTTTGACCTTGCTTGGGCTGGCAGTCTTCCTCCGAGTCTGGGCTGACTTGGGGTCTCCTGCCTCCTGGTCCAGAAGGAGTATCACACATCCCTGCTCCTGGTTTGGAAGGAGTATCACACATCCCTGCTCCTGGTTCGGAAGGAGTATCATTTTCTATGCAGGGCTTGGGTATCTTTATTCCAGTACTGCAGGCAATCACCTCGAATGGCTGTTCAAATACAAAGTACACACACACACACACACACACACACCTCTTACGTGTTTAAACACTTAGTCTCCAGACGGTGGCACTGCTTTTGGAAGATTGTGGAGCAATTATGAAGAGAGGTTCTCAATGGAGAAAGCAGACCCTGGTGGCCAGGGGCAGGCCTGTAGTTTGTAGCTCACCCCACTTCCCATCCCCGCTCTGCTTTCTGATCTTCAGATGTGAGTAAGCAGCTGCTGGCTGCGGCAAACTCCCACGGCCATGGAGCCACCTGCTGCCATGATGGGCTCGAGCCTCCAAAACCAGGAGGCAAAATAAATCTTCCCTCCCTCAAGTTGCCTCTTTTCAGGCATTTGCTCACAGTGATAAACAGCATAGCTAAAGCAGATAGAGTCAGAATCTGGATGCTCCTGAGCCACTGGAATCAAGAATTGGCTGGATCTGCCGTGACGTAAAGCAGAAGGGCTCAGCTCCAGCCCAGTCCAGAGAGTGGAGAGGCCATCCCCAACAGTGTTGAGCATGCAACCATAATAGACACGCCCACGCCCTCCCACATTCATACTCTGTGCGTGTGTGTGGTGTGTGTGCACGCACACATAGACACACATATTCACACACTCTCCACACACACTCTCAATACAGCGGTTATACTCCCGCACAGCTACGTGATACCTTGGTTCTCTCACTTGCCTACGTTCACACTTATTTGCATATTCACATGTGTGATCATGCTCAGTTCACACCCACCAGCCTGCACCCTCATTTGTACACATTTGCACAATCACAGACACTCGCTTGGTCTCCGTACTCCTTCACGTTCACATTTGTACTGTTTATACATACATAGTCTCTCTCTCTCTTGCTCGCTCTCTCTCTCTCTCTCCCTGTCATTCTCTCTCCTCCTCTACATATCTTGTTTTCTCTCTCTCTCTTTCTCACTTGCTCGCTCTCACTCTCTCCCTGTTGTTCTCTCTCCTCTTCTACCCATTTTGTTCTCTCTCTCTCTCCCTCCCTCTCTCTCTATCTATCTATCTCTTTCTCTCTCTCTTGCTCACTCACTCTTTCTCTCTCCCTGTCGTTCTCTCTCCCCCTCTACCCATCTTGTTCTGTCTCTCCCTCTGTCTCTCCCCTCAAAGGTAGAACACCTTACACAGCAGGCCTTCCCAGGCAGGTGCACTGAGAAAGGGCCAAAGGTGGGCTGGATTTTTCCAGCACCTGAGTAGGTTGAAGGCAGGAGCTCCCAACGTGCCTAGCTCAAGGCTGACCATGCCAGGCTGCCCTTACGGAGACAGGGAGCATCCTGCCTTGTTTACCCACTTAGAGAGCATGAGAGTGGATAAAAGCCTGGCCCATGGCTTTGCTCACTCTGCCTCCCACCCCCACCCGGACCAGACTGGAGGAGCCAATGGGGCAGTTCTCAGGGCATGATGCTAATGAGGCAAGATCCTGACGGTGCCACATGGTTCAGGTCAGATACTAGTCTTGAGGCCAGGCAGTGTCCACCAGTCTGGGCTTTCCACCAGTGATGGCACTGTCAGGACCAGTAGCCTCAAGGGCCACTCAACACCTTGACCTTATACGCCACCTCTGTGAACTTCTCCTGCAGCATGCCTGTGTGCCTTGTGGACCGCAAGCCCTGCAGGAGGTCAAATTCTGGGAAAGAAGCCGCCATTCAAATGTAGAAAAGCAATGCTGGACTCTATCTTAAGTTTCTGAAGGCAAGGGACCATGTGACTCTCAAAAATGGTAGCAAAGAAGAATTTATAAATGGGGAGGGGGAAGCCTGTGAAAGAAAATTGAAAGAAAAAGTTACTACAGACCAACACGTCCTTTACCCGCCTATGCAGGAAGTCCAGAGTACAGAAGGGTAAGAGAGAAACAGGTACCTACAAAATAGACAAACAGGGGGACCTCAGAGTCAACCTCATTACGCTAGCCACGCCCATGTTGGGTGGTAGAGAATGAATAAGCAGAAACGGCTCTGTGTTTTAGCCTGGATTACAATTATGAACACTGGATTCCCAGTGCTCCTACTACAACAAAACCCATTCAGAAGACAGAGGTTGGAAACCAGACTCAGGGAAGAAATGCTGCTGGGTGTGTCTAGGAAGGTTGACCAACAAAAAGGAAGAGGCAGGTTCTGCCTCAAGGTGTATGGAGCAATCTGCACACAGCACTGTGGAAGGACAAGAAAGGAGAGGTGGCCTTGGAGCCAACCTCTGAGGAAGGGGAAGAGGAGCTGAGAGGGGAGCAGCAGCACAGCCTGGGGGAAGAGGAGGCTTGAGGAGGATCTTTGCCAGCCGGAAGGGTAGAGCTGAGTGTTGGATCCCAGAGTGACTCTAAAGTCACTGGTGACTCGGGGTCTTCGTGAGACCCAGTTCAAGCTAAATGTCTGGCCAGGCCTCTGAACCTGCCTGAGATAAAATGCCTAAATTCACATCCATCAATAGGCTTGGAAGCAGCAGTTGGGTTAGACGCAGCTTTGACAGAAATCCGTTATTCTGGAAACTTCTCCAAAGGAAGAGAAGCCACACGGAGACCTTACCACAGGGAAATTCTGACCTTTGTCATCAGGTAACCTTGGAGTCTAGACATGGTGCTGTGGTTCCTGGACCACCAAGTTCGTTCAGCAAGGTTTAAATGCTGAGCTCCTGGGATGTCCCAGTGTGCTTGTGCTCATTATCCTAACTCAAATTCATTCTCGTTTCCTAGAACTGCCATATTAAAGTGCCCCAGACTGATAACTATATAACAGCAGAGGCTGGGGGTCTTCCAGTCCAAGTTGCCAGACAGTCTGGGTCGGGCTGGCTCCTTCTGGAGACTGTAGGGGACGTATCCATCCTGGTCTATCTCTATGGCCTGTGGATGGCCATCTCGCCTCAGAGTACATATCTCCAAATGTGTGCCTTTCCATATGGGCCTCATTTCTGTTAGAAATGAAATTTCCATGGCAATTGTTGCCTTGCAGAGCATGTGTGTGTGTGTGCCCACATTTACTCATCTTCACCAAGAGAGACTCCACTCAGCCCTGTCTGACAGGCACTGCTCAGGAGCTCACTGATGGATGTTGCTGGTAGGACAGGAGACAGCTGAAGATCTCCAGCTGGCTTTGGCTGCCCAGGAGAGACAGAGCGGATAAACAGGCAAGCAGATGGAGTCAGGCGGCCTGGGCCTCCTTCCCCTGTGCCCATCTTTAGAGCTGGACTCTCAGAGGATCTCCTGAGTGGTGTCCTGGCCCCTGTGGCATTGCCTTTTTGAGAAATAAGATCCCTTTGTGAGACACTCATCGCAGAGCCATCTCCAGATGCAATGAGAGGGTCAGGAGGAAGTGAATGGCGGGAAAGGCGTGTCCTCTGTGCAGGGTCAACAAACGTTGCTCAGCACAGAGTGCACTTCCCCCAGACGATGCCCTCCCACTGGCAAGGACAGAGCATTTGAAATTAAATGCCTTTCACCTACTCTGTTCACAGGCTCTCTTCTCTTCTTCTCAGGCAGGAGTGAGAGCTCGTAAATCTCCCCATGCATTTATCATCACTGCCTGCTGCCCATTGTTCCTCATCTTTCTTCCGCCATATTGCAGACACAGCCCTGATAGTAGACAGACAGTTAATCACCAGGTTTGCACTGCGCTGGTGAGTCCTAACATCTTGATGCCAGCAACTAAAAATCAGGTCATTGGGGCCCCTTCTACACCTTTCTTCCTGGTTGCTCCTATTACCAGCTAGTGGGCCAGGCACCTGAATACATCAACCACTGAACAGGTAAAGATGCAGCTTCTTCATGATGGTGACAGAGGTGGCAGGACAGAGGAGGTGGCCTTAAAATCATGAGTATGGCAGACATATTTCTTTAAGGACTCTGGAATAAAACCCACCATGGATGTAGCATCCCACATATCAGATCAGCAAAGGCTCAAAGTACACTGTTCATGGGGGGCATAAATTAAGATGATACATCACAGACTACAGACCAGGGGAGCAAGAGTGTTGTGGGAGGTCCTCCTGCTCCTCCAGCCAATAGCCACTGAGATACCAGCCCATTGGGGCGTGGTCTCTCTCCCTTTGAAAAAGCAGCCACTTCCCTTCTTGCTCTCTCTTACTTCCTGCTTGGCTTCTGGCAACTAGACTCCCTTCCTGATTGCCCAGAGGGCTGTTGTCTGGGACGGTGATCTGTAAGTTTTTTCCCCTTTAAATAAATAACCATTCTATTAATCATAATTCTAAACTGGTGTGGGATTGTTTTTGACTTAAGCCTTCGCCTTCACAAGAGGAAACCAAATCTGAAAACTACATCTGCCCTTGGCCTTTGTTCTTCCTTTCCCAGGGACTTGTTCCAGCTGGGTGATTTCCAGGCCACAGTTAATCAACCCAAACATTCACGATGGCAAGGGGGTTGTACCAGTCTTGGGGCAAGGATCCAATATGCCTGTGGCTGAGAACAGACTGTGGGCTAAATGCATTACTGAGGGAAGGTGATTACATTTGAGCCTCCCGACCTGGAGTCTGTAAAATTGGGAGGAAAGAGGCTGGGAAATAACTCAGTTTACGCATAAACATGAAGCCCTGATTTCAGTCTCCGAGAACCCATATAAAATGTCAGTGTGTACCTGTAACTCTAGTGCTAGAGGATCCCAGGGGCTCATTGCCAGGTAGTCTATCAAAATCGGCAAGCTTCGTGTTTGGTGAAAGATCCCCATCCCCAACAATAAGATAGAAAGGAATTGAGAGAGATGCTTGATGTCAACCTCTGGCCACCATGCAGACACATGTGGCTGTATGCACATGCACACGCCCTTGTACACACACTAAAAAGCTGCATGTACGTACACTCATCTTCCAGACCTGTTGCCTAGAAGCCCTTGAGAAGTGGACTCTCAGAGAGAGGCCTATAGATGTGAACTCTTTCCTGTTCATCATGCTACATGATCAGATACATGACTGCACGTTCTGCTCATGATTAGAAGGAAAGACGCCTCTGTTTCAAAGCACACGTCATGGTAATCTCCTTGCTCAAGCCTCACCTGGGGGATAATGATGTGTATAGACTTCAGGAGCAGTCATGATGGGCTGTGTACCCAGACGGGACCAAATCACACTCCAAATCTCTGTTCCACGTTTGAATCTACAGACTGTGCAGGGCACACCGCCCTCCATAAATGAGTAAGTGGCCTCAGTCTGGCAGTTAAAGGAAAAGAAACACCAAGATCTCCGAGGAATAAAGAATTTTATATCCAGAGTCTGGTATAATGGTGTTATATCTTAGAGTCATGATAGGTCTGCGTGTGTGTGTGTGTGTGTGTGTGTGTGTGTGTGTGTGGTTTCATCCTGATGCACACACAAGGAATGCGGTTTGGAAAACGAGTTCTGGATGTAGGTTCCATAGAATTGTCAATAATGATATTCTTCTTAAGAAAAGTGCTTGATGCCTCTTATCTTAGGCTGCAAGGTCTATGTCCACCCTCAGTGTGCACGTCACTGTGAGTGCCCTTGTTCCTTCCCCTCATAGCTTTTTGAGAATCAAGTATTTAATACATTAGTTCAAGACTTGGGGTCTCAAATGCCACTTCAGGGAAATCTCTCTCTCATACCCTCCCCCACCTGTTACGCAGGAAGGAAGGCTGCACCTTGGTAGATTGTTACAGGCACAGCAATGCATTCTGGAACCATAGGTCAAGTTACTTGATCGCAAAGGCTTTCGTTCTACTGAAATAGAACGAAAATCCCTCTGCTTTCAGAGCAGAAGCCTGCAGACTATGGAAGGGAGCAGCGTGGTCCCCATTCCCTTTAAGGGACCACAATCCAGGAACCTGAGGAAAGACAAGAAGATCTCCCTGAACCAGAGACAAGAAAGCACTGTGTGTCCTTGCTCCTTGAAGGATGGTTCTGCAAACATTAAGGGCAGTTACTGCCTTAGAGTCCAGCCCCCAAGTCTTGCTTTGAGAAGACGGGAGTTTAGGGTTACTAGGAACACCCTCCAGACAGCACTGCACAAATCCTACCCCTTTCATACATCTCCTGAGTCATGGGCTAAGCCCCCATTTACGCAGACCTGTGTGGGAAACCATTTACCTCTCTTCTTATCTGGAAGGTTCTATCAATGTATCCATCATCAGAGAGCAAGACTGAAGCACTGAGGAGCAAATAAGCAGCTGAGGAGATCTGAGCCAGCCCAAGCCCAGGCCCTGTCTCACTGCTACCTGGAGCAGCAAAGGAGAGAGGGACTTCAGCTAAGGAGCCAGGGGACTGTGGGGTGCCAAGGACTATTCGGAAAGAGTAAACACATCTGCTTTTGGAATAGATAACAGACAACACAAACGTAAGACTTGATTCCCAAAATAGAAGACAGCAGAGAGGAAGGCTGAATTTCTCTAAAGCAGGCCCATGGCTACTTCAATAACAGGGGAGGTGACCTGCATCCACAGCACAAATCTGCACTCACCCAGTGTGGACTTCTGAGGCTGGCAAACACCCCCCCCCCACACACACACACACACACACCACACAATCCCCACTGTGAGGCATTCTGTGGATCTGACAAGTGAAAAGAGAGCACTCGTGCAGGACACCATCACCCCCTGGCTTTTATCTGCTCTGTAATCTTTTCTATTACACCTTGAGAATCACAGGAGCCGAGATAACCGGGGCAGCAGGTTACAGCAACTCATCGGATGAGAGTGGGGAGGGTTAGAATCACATGCACCCCTGCTGAAAATAGCACGGCGAAAGAGTGACTCAGAAGAAAGTACCATGGACGGAAAGTTCCACAATCCTCTAATCTCCCAGCTGAGACAAGATCATCAGAAATAACCAATTAGAAATGAAGAAGCTGCAGCTTGAAACAAAAGCATGGACATCAGGCTGACCTCGTGAGTGAAGTCAGTAATCCTAGTACAAGACTTGCTTTGTCCAGGAGGAATAGTGCGTGCTTGGAGGCCCTGGCCCCTTTCCTCCTGCCATCACTGGGAGAGGGGTGGGGCAGGAGGGGCCTCTGTTCCCCAGATAGTCCAATTGGATTCCATCCTGTAGCCTGAATCTTCCCAAAGCAACTCCACCTGCAGACCAGCATTCCTTTCACCCAGGTCAGAATGAATGGCAAATGCCGTTGGAGGGTGGCTATTTCACAGTATCTTTATGCCAAGTGCTGACAGGGTGCTTCGGGCCCTCTGAGATTCAACTATGAAGACCTAAACCCTAGAGCCTGTACTTTGGGAGGGGATTTTAAAGAGGTAATAATAGGAAAAGCAATCTGACGTCTGATGAGAGGGGATTTGGACCCACAGAAACCCAGAGGTACATGTGCCCAGAGGAAACGCCACTCAATCACCCCAAGAAAAGGCACTGTATGTAAGTTGAGGAGGAATGCCTCAGAAAGAGTCAACTCTTCCACATCTGAAACTTGGATCTCTAGGCCAGGGCTGCAAGAGAGTATGCTTCTGGGAGTAAGGAAATGGCTTACCACCCAAACATGAGGATGAGAGTTTGGCGCGCCAGCACTCACAAAAATGCCAGACCTGTGGGGCAGCCTCCCTTAATGCCAGCACTCAAGACAGACACAGGATCGGCAGAGCAAGCTGACTAGATAGATTAGCCAAATTAACAAACCCTGGGTTCAAATGACAGACTGTGCACCAATACATAAAGTGGAGGGTGATTAAGAAAGATGCCTAAATCTACCTCCGCTCACACATGCACAAGCACCCAGACTTACTCGCACACCCCACACAATACGACACACATATGCACATAAGTGTGTGCACACCTGCACACCTGCACATATACACATGTGCATATACATACAAGCACAGGCACACCAAAGAAGAAAATAGCAAGTTTCTGTTGCTGTGTAGCCCTGCCAGCCTAGGTGTTTTCTATAAGCCACCCCAGCAGACTAACACCATAGATTAAAGCCACCTTCTTTCTGCCTTGTGAAATGGCTGCCACTTCCTAAACATGTCCATGCAAGCACAGGACAGGTGATCTCTGTGAGTGCACAGGACAGGTGATCCCTGTGGGCCAATGTTGTCTCTCGGGAGAAACATCTCACAGGATCACAAACCTCAGTTTCCTTTCTCAGGAGACAGAAGCATGAGCCCTGCCCCTGTGATATGTGCAGCCTTTTGTTTAGAAGACACTGTCAGCCAGGTACGTAAGTTTACACTCCTGTCTCTGAAGCTGGAACCATCTCCAAGTCTGTGGTCAACTTCCAGAGAGAATAGGGGAGCGGATCAGCCAGAATTCATTATCCGGTTAACTTCTCAAATCCCACAGTTATGAGGCTTACAGCTGGTCCTTGTGATAGGGTGAAAATCTAATATGGGTGACCGCTGCTGGTCTGAGCATTAACCACATGTGCCAAGTCTGCTCATGACTCCTGCCTTGGAGATCTCCTTCTGGGTCTCTAGAAACCCCTTGGGATTCCCAGCATGACAAGGGCAGCATGTGAGCTGGGGCAAGAGCTAAATAACTCTAGCTTGTGTTGTTCCTGCCTTCCCACCTCACCCCCATCCCAACCTAACCAAGGCTTCTGCAAAAGGCATTTTGCTCTCAGACATTTGCCTGTGCAGCAAAGAGAAAGAGTAACCCCCATGGCAAAGTTGTCATCCCTTTCCATACCTCCAGTAGCCAGTGGTCCTCCCACCCCTCCTAGATGCCTGTATTTGCTCTCCTCTGGGGTGACCCCTCCAGTCTGGGGCTGCCAGCATCAGGACTTGAATGTCTGTCAGAAGTACCAGTTATCACAACCATCCTTAGAGATGATCCCAAATCCCTCCTTGTGCAGACACGGCTGGGCCAAGCTGAGCCAAACAACCTGGGCCATGGATGCAGGTCATTCGGATTCGTCACCTTATGTGGGATGAAGTGCGGGGCCATCAGCCACTAATCAGGGTTGCTCTAAGCACAGTCGTTTCCCCATAAGCTCTGCTGATGGCCTGCCTATTATTGCCTTTCAAAGGAAAGATTTAGGATAGCAGAAAATACCATGAAAAAGGATATTAGGTTTAGATTGACCATAACAAAATTATTATAAGAACCGAGCTCTCTGCTTTATACTGTATCGTTAACTACACATTCTCCAAACGTGCTGCTCAGCCGACCAGCAAAGCAAGTGCTTGCCGCAGATTTCAATCTTGGCGAGCAATAAACCCAGTGTTTTGCATAAATAGATTGCACAAACTCTGCTTATTGTGATGTCCACATATACGGGAGGGAGAGGGGGATGATGAGCATTCCTCCTCCTCAGGGAGGTCTGAGCCTCAGAGATATAAATCACATCTGCTTGCAGAGGGACCACGGAGCACCAGGCAGCAAAGCGGCTGTGGCGGGATGAGGCTGCACCTCGGAGCCTGTCTGCAACCTGAGCCGCATATCTTGGGTCAGAAGTATGATACCCCGCTGCAGGTACCTCCACAATAGATGCAGATCTAGCCTGAGCTTTTCTCCTCCACCTTATGTAGCTCTTCGACTATCCCAAGAGGTCATACCACAGCCACAGTTCACAGTTCCTCCATTGCCCAGTGTAGAGCTGAGGGCCTTTCTTGCTGTCTCTGAATGCCTGTGGCCATCTGTCTAAGCACAGGGCAGGGACACTTGTCACGGCATTAGCCACGAGATGGTAGGCTTCCTACTGTTGCTGGAACAAAGGGCCATAGTCTTGGGGTCCTAAAGCTACACAAATGTGGTTCTGTTGATGGCAGTGCCAGTGCTTTCGAAGGCTCCAGGGCAGGATCCATCCCCAATTTCTGGAGGCTACCTGTATGCTTTGACTCATGGCCCTTCCCTCATCATCTGACCTATGCCAGTCTGTGCATCCACCCACCTGCTGTGCTCTTATAGTAATGTAATGATTCTATAGGACACTCCCAGACAACCTAGGACTGTGTGTCCTTACGTCAAGACACTGAGTTACATCTGCAGAATTCCTTTTGTAGGGTCAAGTGATATTATGAAATATTCCTTTACACTGTGAAGATGTATCATTGTGGTTGATTTAATAAAGAGCTGAATGGCCATTAGCTAGTCAGGGAGAGTTTAGGTGGGACTTCTGGGGACAGAGAGCTCTGTGAAGAAGAAAGAAAGAGTTGCCAGCCAGATACAGAATAACCAAGATGGGCACAATGGGCATGAGGTAACGAGCTCATGGAAGAACATAGATTAAAAATACAGGTGAATTTGTTATAAGAGCTAGTCAGAAACAAGCCTAAGCTAAGGCTGAGCATTTATAATAATAAGTCTCTGGGTCTTTTGTGTGTGCGTGAGCTATGACCTGAAGAGAAAAGTTCGTCTAAAAGAAGATGCAGTCACAAGCTCTGAGAATCTCATCAGGATTCTCAGCAAACAGTTTCATTCTGCCAGGTATCCACACCCAAGAAACCTCTGGCACGGGCAGCCTGGTAGCCACATTCTTTACCCATAAGCGCCTTCTCACCCCTTTAGAATCTTCTGCTCCACGATAATTTTTTATTTATTTAATATTCTCAATTTTTTGAGCAAAACATTTCGTAGAAGCAGGAAAACCATTACAACTCTCCAGGGCACAAAGATATCTACCAGGCCCTTCTCCCTCCTCAGGCCCATGTCGGTCAATACCCCAGGGACGAGCTTGAAGGGAGAAAATGTTCATTTTTGACTCACTGCTTCAGAGGCTGCCGTCTATCAACACAGGAGGGCACAGGGCTGAGCACACTGATAGGAAGCCAGTGCCTAGCCCAGCAATGCCTCAGCAAACTCTTCCTTCCTGTCTTTTCTCATGCCCCCCAGCCCAACATCCCCACTGCTTTCCTCTTAGATGCTATGAGACCTCTCCTGGGAAATGTGTAGGTACTGCCCCACCTAGGAATTACTGGCTCATACTGGTCATGATGCAGGACCAGGCATTAGCAAACCTCTGCCTGCTGCTCTGCCACCAACAGTGTTTAACAATACCAATTGCTCAGCTACCCTATTACAGAAAACCCTGAATATTCCAACACAGAGAGCACAAGAAAACTACCTTGAAAACACCCTATGAAGATAAGAGAGGTCCTTAAAGAGGAAGTAAATAAATCCCTTAAAGAAATTGAAGAAAAGACAAACAAAAAATTGGAGGAAATGAGTAAATCCCTTAAAGAAAGCCAAGAACAATAAGCAGCTGAAGGAAATTAATAAAACTATTCAAAACCTGAAAATGGAAATAGAAACAATAAAGAAACCACAAACTGAAGGAATTCTGAAAACAGAAAATCTAGGTAAGCGAACAGAAACTACAGATGCAAGCATCACCAACATAGTACAAGAGGTGGAAGAGAGAGTCTCAGGCATTGAAGATATTACAGAAGAAATAGTTAACATCAGT
This sequence comes from Microtus oregoni, assembly GCF_018167655.1. NCBI lineage: Eukaryota > Metazoa > Chordata > Mammalia > Rodentia > Cricetidae > Microtus > Microtus oregoni. The sequence continues at coordinate 7,459,948 of NW_024543075.1, forward strand.
TTAAAAAAAGTTAAATCTAAAAAATTCCTGACATGAAACCTCCAGAAAATCTAGGACACTGCGAAAAGGTAAAGCCCAAGAATAATAGAAATAGAAGAAGGATAAGAATTTCAGCAAAGACCCAGAACATATTTTTAATAAGATCATAGAAGAAAATTTTCCTAACCTAAAGAAAAAGATGCCTATAGAGGTATAAGAAGCATACAGAACACCAAATAGGGTGAACCAGAAAACAAATGTCCCTTAGCACACAATAATCAAAACACTAAACATACAGAGCAAGGAAAGAACAGTAAAGCTCTAGGGGAAAAGGAGGAAGTGATATAAAGGTAGATCTATTAGAATTATACCCGACTTCTCAATGGAGACTCCAAAACCCGTAAGGTCCTGGATACATATCCTGCAGACTTTAAGAGACCACAGATGCTACCTCAGACTACTATACCCAGCAAAACAATCACCATAGATGGAGAAAACAAGATAGTCCGTGATAAAGCCCAATTCAAACACTATCTATCTACAAATTCAGCCCTACAGAAGGTGATAGAAAAAAAAAAACTCCTACCCAAGGAGGTTAGCTACACCCATGAAAACACAGAAAATAAATAATCTCACAGCAGCAAAATCAAGAGGGGAAACACATACCACCACCACTACAATAACAACAACAAAATAACAAGAATTATAACAACCATTGGCCATTAATGTCTCTCAATATCAATGGATTCAATTCCCCAATAAAAAGACACAGACCACCAGAATGGATGCAAAAATAGGATTCATCCTTTTGCTGCATAAAAAAAAAAATCTCATCATCAAAGATAGATGTTATCTCAGAACAAAGGGTTGGAAAAAGATTTTCCAAGCAAATGAACCTAAGCAAGCTGGTGTTGCTATCTTAATATCTAACAAAATTGACTTCAAACCAAAATTAATCAAAAGAGATAGGAAGGACACTCCATATTCATCAAAGGAAAAATCCACCAAGATGATGTTTCAATTCTTAACATCTATGCCCCGAACGCAAGGGCACCTATGTTTATAAAAGAAACATTACTACAGCTTAAATCACACATCCACCCTCATACGCTAATAGAGGGAGACTGCAATATCCCATGCTCACCAATGGACAGGTCATCCGTATAGACTAAATAGAGAAATGCTGGATCAAACAGATGTTATGAGGCAAGTCCACCTAATGGATAGCTCCAGAACATTTCACCCAATACAAAAGAATGTACCTTCTTCTGAGCACCTTGAAAATAAATATTTATTTTAAAAAGGAAAGAAAATAAATACACAGTACTTCCTCTATATTTTGTATAAGCCTTTTGTCCATCTCCAGATCTGCGCCTGCACTGTTGGATAGATGAGACAAAATACCCAAGAGAACGAGTTAATAATGCAAATTGTTCATTTTAACTGATGCCTTCAGAGGCTATAGTCCATTATGGTGGGGATGAGAGACATGGCAGAACCGAGCTTTTGGCAAGACACAGCCCTCAGGACATACCTATCCCAGGGATCTGCTTCCTGAAGAATCCAAAAGGTCCAAAATACCACCACCAGCTTGGGACTATGCATTCAAAATGTGCTATTTAGACCAGCACATTGCATTCCCATCCCCAAAGGCCCATGAACAAAACTGCTCTGCTCATAAAGCAAAATGCATTCAGTCCATCTCCGAGATTCCACAAAGCCTCAATATTTCTAATACTGTTCGAAAGTTTGAGAGACTCGAGGCAAATTCTTAGCTGTGAGTCTCTGAATATCAAAATGCAGCCCTCCCTTTGGAATTTGAGTGGAAGCTTCTATGACCCACAACTCTTGTATGCTGCATACCTGCCACCAAGGACCTGCATGGATGCTACCAAGGTCTGTCTTCAGCTCTAGCAAGTGTCTGGACCCTCTGGACTACAGCTGCAGCAGCTCTGAGTGCCTAGGCAGCTGAGGAAACTTATCCTAGGAGTCCAGAAATCTGCAGTGTGTCGTGGAGCCCTCTGTAGAGCAGACTTTCAAACAGTGTTTCTAGTCTCTACTCCAAGACAGGCAAATCCAGCCAGTTCTGGAGACATCCTCCAGAATTCTTCCCTTTTGCTCTGACACAAAGCACTCCCCCATTTGGCTTTTTTTCTTTCCTTTCTTACTATGTGAGAATTCCACACATGAATGTAATTTGTTTTTTATCAAATCTACCTTCACTTCTTCCCCTCCAACTCCTTCCCTGTTCCCTTCTGCCTTTCCTTTCTCAACTTCATATTATCTATCTACTTGCCTACCTATCTATCTATGTATCTCTTCAACACCTACTTTGTCTGAAACTTTAAGCCTGCTCCCCTTAGCACCAAACTACCTCTTTTCTATTCTTTCTGCTCTAATTTTTACCCTTTATACTCATTATGAAATCGGCTAAAAGCAATCAGAGATACCAATGCCATAAACCAAATGTTATGCTATCTTGAAATATCTCATACCAAATTAGTTCTTTAACTATTTAAGTTGGCCTCTCTCAGCCTCATAACAGACAAAATCTCAATAAAGTCTACGTTGGCCTCTAGTCCAGTTCAGTCTAGGGATCATTTCCCTCTAAACCCTTGTGCACAAAGTCCATGCAGTCCGCATTTTCATTGGCAATATGGTACTCTGAGCTTCCACTGGAATTGCTTAACAATTTCTGCTTATAGCGCCCTAGGGAATTTGTAGCCTGCTTCTTCCCAAACTCTTCCCAAAATATCAGTTCAAAGGCTGCTATTATAGACTGTCAGGCAGTCACAGCAAAGACCCTTACTTTGCGGTACCAGTTTCCTAAGCTACTGCTGCAGAGCTATGAGCAAAATACCCTAACAACTGGGAGGAAAGACTTCCTTATTTTAGCCCCTGGTTTCAGGGGCTGTTGTCCATCACAGCAGGAAGGGCACAGGGGAGCAGAACGTTTCACATCGGAAAGCAGCTCAGAGAAAGGCCAGAGACAAGACACAGCTCCAAAGAACATGCCCCAGCCGCCTGTCTCCTCCCACAAGGCTCCACTTCCTAAGTGTCCAGAAATTCTAAAATCATTACCATCCACTAAAAACAAAGCGTTCAACACATGAGTCTGTGGATCAAGTTCAGATTTAAATGATCCTGCTTTTGTAGAGTCAGCGTGACACCTTGAGGAACAGAAACTTTCCTAACTCTATTAATAAAGTTTCGTGATAATATTGTCAAATGATTTCTACAACTTATGCTCTTTGAAAATCTGATATCTGAATTCTTTCCTAAGGACATGGTATTTTCCTCCAAAGTATTTTTCACATTTGAATCTATGGATCTTCTAATGTGGCATCACATAGCCATTAAACGCTAGTGTTTCTCGTCATTGGTACCAGTGTGTCCCCATACTGAGAAGGGCTCCGGTGGTGGTTTTAATAAAAATGACTCCCATAGGCTTACAGGGAATGGCCTTATTGGAGGAAGTGTGTCCCTGGGGGGTGAGCTTTGAGTTTTCAGAAGCTCAAGCCAGGCCCAGCGGCTTATTTTCTCTTCTTGCCTGCCTATCCAGATGTAGAACTCACAGCTCCTCCTCCAGCACCCCATCTGCCTAAGTGCTGCCGTGCTTCCCGCCACCGCCACGAAGGACTGAACCTCTAAACTTGTAAGCCAGCCCCAATTAAATGTTTCCCTTATAAGAGTTGCCGTGGTTGTCATGTTTCTTCACAGCAATAGAAACCCTAGCTAAGACAGCTCCCCACCATGTAGCCTGCAACAAAATCCTCCCAGATTCTCCCTTAGTGTCGTTTATCCCTCCCTCCATCACTACTTAGTCATTGTCCCTTCCTAAATATGCCCTGCCACCTGGGAGACCCTCCCGCCCCACTCATTTGCTGGGCTGGGGATGTGTGGGCTTTGCATTTCCATATTCTTAAATCAGCTTGTGCACTTCTACAAGACTTCTGTGATTTTCTTTGAAATCATAATGGATTTCTGTTTCGTTCTGGGCAGAAATGTCACCTTTGCAATAATGGCTTTCCAATCCGTGAGTATGTCCTGCCTTTCCATTTACTTGGGTCTTTTAAATTTTTCTGCAGTCTCTATAGTTTTGGGGGCAGAGATCCACATACTTCTGTCATTATTTTACTTTCTAGGTACACAATGTTTTCAGTGTTGTATCTATTTTTGGACTTGTGCTGTTTGTTGCTGGCTGTGTTAAACCAACAAACATGAAATGGACCACACTGTTCTGCTGGACCGAGTTACATTGACACGGTGTGGACCCTAGACCAGATGCCAGTCACTAATTAATAATAGGTCCACAGTGACTTGGAATGTGGTACTCACCATCCCATCAGCACTGTTAACAGGTGCTTATGGATGAATGATTGAATAGCTGATCTAGGTGATGATTGAGAACAGTCCTTCTGTTGACCCAGGGCACAGTTGTATGCTGCCCACATGAACACTGGGTATGAGAAGCTTAGCCTCCTCCATCTAGGGCTTCCTGGACATGAGGTGTTCAGTGCTCACATAACAGGTTTCTGATTTGGGAAAGGATGTGTATCTTGGCACAACAGAAAAGAACACGGGAATCAGTCTCTGGCCTTCAGTGTGAGACAACCTAGGGCTGGCCTCCTCATCCAAACTGTATGCACACAGTCACTCACTGCCAGGTATGGTCCTCTGTCTTCAAATAGCACCGTCATTTGGGGTCCTAGGCCCTAATGTCCAGACTCTGAGATGAGTTTTGAGACCTGTACTCTGTTAATATGTCTGCTCACTCTGACAGTCATCAGCTTATCCACAGATCAAGTACATGTTCCTTCTGCCCTGACCTCACCTTCACTGAGAAGTTGCTGTGTGTGCTGTCCAAAGCACACACCTCTTTGCCAGATATTCCAGCTTGGGAGTGGGGAGAGGAGGGAAGAAGGCCCACCCGGATCTCTTTGCTTCCTCGTGCTTCAGAGAAGCAAATATAGATCTAGTAGCTTCCTTCATCAGTAAATTTCGCTCCCTAGTACCCTGCCCCTCAGTGCATGTGAGCCATGGCAGAAACGTGGGGACACTGACCTTGCCATTCCCTCTCCTTAGACCTTCTAACCCTGGAAACAGGTTCAAGGCAAAGTATTTAAAACACTAAAATTTGAAAGCCTACAATCCTGAGCCACTCTGTGGGGAGTGAGATACTAATGTGTCTTCTCTTCTCTCCTCCCTGGCCTCCTCACTGACCTCTTCTGACACTAACGCATGTCCCTGCTGGGGTCTGGGAACTCCCAGGTGAATGTTGACTGTTTCTGCTGTCTCTCCTGTGTCTGGGAACTACCAGGTGAATGGTGACTGTTTCTGCTGTCTCTCCTGTGTCTGGGTACTCCCAGGTGAATGTTGACTGTTCCCTGGTGTCTCTCTTGACTGTTCTCTGGTGTCTCTCCTGTGCCTGGGAATTTCCAGGTGAATGTTGACTGTTTCTGCTGTCTCTCCTGTGTCTGGGAACTCCCAGGTGAATGTTGACTGTTCTCTGCTGTCTCTCCTGTGTCTGGGAACTCCTGGAGTGAATGTTGACTGTTCTCTGCTGTCTCTCCTGTGTCTGGGAACTCCCAGGTGAATGGTGACTGTTTCTGCTGTCTCTCCTGTGTCTGGGAACTCCCAGGTGAATGTTGACTGTTCCTGCTGTCTCTCCTATGTCTGGGACAGTAGTGGACACTGTCAATGGGTGACTCCACTGGTGTTATTATGGCACCCCCAGAACATGAATGGAAACACCTAAAGGGTGAATATGAAATACCAGCAGTGAGGACACCAGGCACCTCAAGAGTGGTCACAGGGGGCTGGATCTAGGGTGACATCAATATCAAGGCTTGATTGACCTTGTTTACTTTCTATCCTGCTGGACACAAGGGCAACAAGAAGGCAGGAGTTAGGGTGATGGCAGGACCACCAAGGTTTGTAGCTGGCTAACTTTCTGCCCTGCTGGGCTCTAGAACAGCTACCTAATTGTCCTCACTCTGACACACTAACCCCAGACTACAAGCCCCTGAGTTAGTCATCCTTGGAGACCAAAGGACTTGGTTTACATTTATAAATTTTAGTTTAAATTAATAACAGTTTTCATAAGATCAGGCAAGTTATTGAGAAACCTTTGCTCGGGAGGTGTTTTGTTCTTTCTGAAATTGATCCATCCTTAAAGGCTGTTGTTGATACAAGGCAATGGAGGGCTGACCTGACGTAGATGGATGCTTAAACATCCCTTCACCTTTCAGTCTCCCCTTCATGCCCAAAATTTTTAAGTAAAAATATACAAGAATCAAGTCTCATGATGAATGAAAAATCATTTCTATTCTTTGAAGCCAGTATAACTAGTTTTAAAAATAAGAAGTGATCCTGTAACTTAAACAGCATTATCACAGAGTTATGTATTAAATAATAAACACCCGAGAGGAACAAATGTGGCTTCATCATGACAAAAGTGCCAAGCGGGGCGCCAGCGAGTTGGCTCAGCAGGCAAAGGCACGTGCAACCAAACCTAATGACGTGAGTCTGATCTCTGGGACCCAGGAGGTTGGAAGGAGAGAACTGACTCCCACAACTTGTCTTTTGACCTCCATATGTATGGATGGATAGACACACACACACACACACACACACACACACACACACACACACGTTCGCAATCAATCAATTAATTTAACTTTATAAGTTGGGAAATAACCATGCTTGAGGCATTTTTAGACCACAGAAACAATCTTTACACATGAACAAATTTTACCAAGAAAGAAACTGTTTGAAAATTGTCATTTCTGCTCTCACTCACACCAGGGAGGGAGGAATCTGGAAAGAACAGCGTTCAAGCAAAAAGAAAAGCCAGATAAACTGTATGTCAGGCTTTCTCTGGAGCTGTCTAATGCTCAGATCACAGGGAAGTAAAGAAGACTGAAATGGCACCAAGGACATGGTAGAAAATACACAGGAAGAAGTCTTCCACGTGTAAAAATAAAAACAAATCTACACAAAAGCTCAGCAATTTCTGAAAGCCAGAACTGACCACCATGAGGTACTGTCTGTGCCCTAGATATGGCCCAGGGGTGTTTATGAGAAAACGAGTCTGGATGAAAGAGAGAACCAGGTCAGCTAGACAGGCAAGCACAGGGGTAGACACGGAGCCACCACCAGGCCTGTACTAAGAGCTGTCTCATTGCTGTGACCAGGTATCTGACAGAACAGCTCAAGAGAGAAATGGCTTGTTTGGGCTTACAATTCCAGAGGGTTTGGTCCATGGTGTCTCTGCCGTTTGTGTTTGTACTGTACTAAACATTGAGTCAGCTCTCAATTCAGGAAGGCTGGCAATCAAGGTCATCCCACCCCTCAGTCCTTCTACCTCACAACACAAAAGTCTTTGATCCATGACCAGGGGTGATCAAGCATCTAGTGAACTGGAAAAACCTGGAAGCTAACCTTTGTGGGACTAAGGGAAGGGCAAGAAGATACATGAGGCCCAGAATCCCACACTAAAGCCAAGGAGAGTCAGCTGCCTCCGGAGAAGTGGACAGAAGGAAACTCCCACTGGACTTTGATCATCAACTTGAAGAGGAGCGGGGATGGTACAAGCTCAGGTTCAAAGATGATAGAGCTGGACCAAACCAGAGTGGTCCCTACCCTGAATCACAGGAAGCTTAGAAGCAAGTCACAAGCCACAGTATCTGCCTGGGAGAAAAAAACCTGAGGTGAGTTTATACATGGATTCATAGCTAAGACCTAAGCATGGAAGATTCCCATCACCCCAGCCCTGTCAGCCACCCAGACTAACGAGAGTTGCTGCAGGAAGAATTAGAAGGCTGTACAATTACAGTTACCATGATGACACCAGGAGATCCCATTCTCTGATTTCTTCTCTGTACCTCATCACCCCTCCACAGTAATGGCCTCTCCAGGGAAGAGACAAGCCCACTTCCAAAGCAACTTTTATTTAACACAGTTCTCCCCGTTGCATGCGTTGATGGTCCACATTCAATTAAAAAGATTACAAACACAAGTAAGAACCACAACAAAGAAATCAATACAGTCAGACCCTTTGCCAGCATAGGTCCTTTAAATCCATCAGGGTGGATATGCTGGAAGATCTGGCTAGAAACCTGGGTCAGCATGCAAGGGCACATAGGGCCCCAATGCAAGGGCGCGTGGGGCCAGAATACCAGGGCATGTGGAAAGTATAAGCAGAGTAACCAGCATGCCCCTCTGTGCCCCCTCACCCTGCCTTGCTCATACTGACATGCTAAGGGTTCATATTTTGGCCCCCAAATCCCCCAGGAGCCAAACACATTTCTTAAGCTGTGATGAGCCCGGGGGGGGATGCCATGCCTGCTGCTGTCCTTGCTTCTCTGTTCCTGTCCTCACTTCTCTGCTCCTGTCTGGTGTTCCCTACACGTAGTGCCTGCCCTCTTTATCCACGGTCTCATGGGAAACAAAATATATCATCTAGGTAGTGAACAGATGAAGGAATGTCAGCAAAAACAGTCACTCTTCAAAGGTGGAGACAATCTGGGACCACAGAGAGCAGTCACCCCAAAGCATTGGAAACATCAGGAAGACCCCAAAGGATGTGGAAGCCAGCCAGCGCCATGCCCTTTACCAGAGCAGAGTTGGTGAGGCAAAGAACATTAAAAAATGCCTCAGAGTGTAGAATACAAGAAGGCAGGGAGTCGCCCTAGCCAGTCTGCACAGTTCTTACATCGAGTCTAAGAAAATTTTGTGGAATATATTTGCCTGTTTCAAACATGACAGATAATAAATGTCTGAGCTATTACCCTGCATTTATATTTATTTAAAGAAAGAGCTTATTTCATATGTGATGAAAACCTTCACAAGCCCCACCCAACAATCTGACCAAAAGTCTAAGAAGTAGCAAACATCCCATATGGGTCACCTGTCCCAAGTCAGGAGTCCTGTGTGTAAACCTCGCTCTGTCCTTGCAACCTGGTAAAGCACAAGGCCTTATTTCTAAACGTCAAAGTCGAGAAAATATTAGCCCAGGGTTATGTGGCTGCTCAGCACTCCATCAATAACAGCCTTGAGAGTCTCGGAGTCTGAGGAGGACATCGAGGTCAGCTTTTACCCCCTGAGGGTTTTGCCCCAATCAAGAAGGGAAATGCATAGTGAGCAAAGTCAGGGCTCACACCTGATAACTATTGAGAAAATACCCTCCGAGGCAGACATTAATGCGCTGCTTACAGGATTAAAATGAGGCATGGCAGAGAGCTGCCTTCAGAGACCACAGAAGTGAGTGGCCTCAAAAGAAAATCCACAACTGGGTCAGATGAAGATTAGCTGTGAAGTAGGAGAGCCGCTCCCCAGCGAGCGGGATTACACCCAGCCACAGAACTCAAAGGATTCGGTTTGGAAGCAACACTTCTAAAATCCTCAAACGGATCAAGGTCTCAGCACACTGAGGGATGAAATGGCCTGGTCTGATGAGATTCCCATGAAGAGCCACAGCATGTGGAGGAGGAGGTGGCACAGGCAGGACCAGCCATTCAGGGCATTCCCTCCTAATTTCTTTTCAAACTGCAAAAGTAAGACTAAAGACATCTTAGACCAAATGGCATCCTGGAAATGAGTAGCCTCATGGTGGAGGCTCATGGGAAATGGAGTTTTCTCCAAGTATGTCACCTACGGAAAGCCAAAGGAAGGCTCTTCCAGGATCCTTCTATGTCTATGCCAACCTTGGTATCTTCGACTGGAGACTCTGGAATCTGGACTCTCCTGGTACTCTTCCAAGGAACTGGGTTCGAGACTATGTCTTCAACAGTTACTATGAGGATAAAAGATGATCCCACAATCCTTGGGATATCGGGGATAGGATGACCCTTACAGGACAAACGTCTAACCCTGCAGCTCCATGTCCCACATCGGGAACATGAAAGAATCATCCTGGCTTCAAAAGAAGGCTTGGTCAGTCCTGCCTTCCAAGTATGGCTCCCTGCAGCATGTGTAACCTTCTCTCTTGGACTGGCTTCTCTCTGGACCATCAGGGTTCCTCAGTGAATACCCCATGGTCCTAGCCTTCCAGACATGTTAGAGGCTCCATTACAACTAAGTTCTATCTTCACAGTTTCCCACAATGGTTTCTTGGGCCCCTTCTTTCAGAGACTCCAATCCTGACACTCATTGCCTGGCCTCAGTTGGTTTTCTAGACCCTTAACACAAGCCATCATGACCCCTGACTAAATCAGTATACATGTCTGGTCAATAATTAAAACATGGAGTCTTGTAGCCTTATATTGCGGCATAAAGTTCTGTTTATCCTCTGGGAAGTTTTATTTTCAACTCCAACTAAAATAAAGAGTTTAAGGTGGGAGACTCCGTGGGAGCGCTGAGGTTCTAATCTCAATCTACTCCAATCACACAGCAGCACTTCCAGGGATAGAAAAATAATAAGAGTAAATAGTCTCTGTCTCACGTTATACTTTAGGGATCTTAAGAAGCCCATGAATTAAAGGGAAATGGGGAATTAAATGGATGCAGCCAAAGCCGGGCTGCAAGTAAGATAAAGCTGCTGTGCTGGTGTACGTGGATTGGAAGACTGGATCACCTAACTTGACGGAACACTAACCTCTCGTCTTTATGAAGCCAAGGCCAAAGACAGGGACATTTACCACAAAGTCCAAAAGGAGTCAAGAGAGTGTGCTAAACACCCGTGGGCATCAAAATCCAAGTCCCGACCCCACTGACTGCATGTATGACACTGTGGAAACGCCTGCCTGAAAACGGACGAGTTTAGGATTCTTCTGTAGCAACAAAGCTCTCTCGATAGCATTTCAGACAGGTCGGGAGTGCTGTGCACATAAAGCATCTGGAAGGTCGCTCTGCATTTTGGGTGAAGCCTCAAACGTCTGGAAAGGTGAACTGACCTGTGACCTTGAACCTTTTCCCACTTCTCCCTTCGCGGAGACTGTACAGCAAGCAGCGGAAATGCACGCATTTCTGCGGTCATCTGCACTGTCACCAGCTTACTGTGATCAAGGTCACACCTAACGCCCCTCTGTGACTTAGGGTGGATGGTGGGAGCTAATGTATAGATGTGTCTCACTTGATTGTCATGTTGGAAGACGCCATTCATCTTTCAGGAATCCTGTGCTGGTTTCTGAGGAGACTTCAGTGATCCTTCCTTCTCTTTTTCTAGACTTCCTCTCCTCTCCTCAACAGAGCTTGTTCTTTTAGTTTTCCTCAGTGACACGCTGGTGTCTCCCCGACGAAGCCAGGCCTGCACTCCCCTCTTCTTCACACAATGAATACTTCCAAATCACCTGTGAGGGATTTCTCCTAAATGTTCCTATCGTGAGTGTATGTGAATGTGTGAGTATATGTGTGTATGTGTGTGAGTGTGTATGCGTGTGTGGTTATATGTGTGAGTGTGTGTATGTGTGTGTGTGAGAGTGTATGCATATGTAAGTATCTGTGTGAATGTACGTGTATGTGAGTGTATGGGTGTGTGTAAGTGTATATGTATATGTGGTATGTGTGTTGCATGTGAAGGTGTGTGAGTGTATTTTTGTGTGAGTGTACATGTATATGAATGTGTGTGTGAATGTGAGTGTCTATGTGTGTATGTAGTATGTGTGTGTGTGTGTGTGTGTGTGTGTACATACATGTACCTATATGTATGGAAGCCAGAAGTTAACATCAGGTATCTTTCTCTACTGTGTACCATGTATTTTTTTTTTAAAGAAGTCTCTCAGCAAACCTTGAGTTTGCGTTTTGGCTAGCCTGGCTCCCCCAGGTTACAGACGCATACAGCTGTTAAGCTTCTAGGTGAGTACAGAGGTCTGCACTCTGGTTTACAAGCTTCTACAACAGGGGCTTTACCACTGAGCCATCTCCCTGAACTCCATTCCCTCTCCCAGGGCTAATTCACTGAGGGTCAATCCGGGCACTCTTGGTTGACTTTCATTTTCTTTCTGCATCAGTGACCGTGTGAGAGAAAGAGCTGTTGTCACTTGCTGACATACTAGCCTTGTGACACTGGAGATGTCATTCTCAGCAGATCATGAACAGTACATTCCAGGATGCTCTTACCTGTTCATTTAGTGACATCCAGAAGAGGCGTTTGGAACACGTTTGAACAAAGGTCTAGAAGATAAGACTAAAGCAGGGGGACCGGGGCTGCATCATTTGTACATTTTAGTTATGCGAATTTCTGTCTGTGGTACAGTAGTGACTCCCATGCTCCTCTCTGTCTTCCCAGGCTTGGGGTCAACAGTTTGTCATGCAGACATCATCTTGTTGCAAGAATGTTGGTTGGTGGTGGTTTTCAGCTTAGTTCGCTTTGAGGGTGAGTGAGGGCTTCAGTTCAGCACTGCCTCATCTGTCCAGGGCCAATGGCTCCATGCAATTCTGATTGTGGGGTGTGTGTTCTCTACACTCTCAACTAGATTTCTTTTGGCTCACAAACATGAGGTTCACAATGGAAGGCTACATGTCTTTGACTTTTCCACAAAACACTGTCTCATATATTTTGACATTGTACCTAAGTTAGTCTATGCACAATTTGTCTCGATTTCTTTTCCCATTGCTGTGCTGAAGTACTCTGACAAAAGTAGGAAGGGGTCACTTGAACTTACCATTCAAGGTGCAGTCCATCGCAGTGAGGTGGCCAATGCAGCAGGAGCCTGGGCAGCCTGGTCACACCACATCCATCATCTGTAAACAAAGGATGAATGCCAGTCAGTGCTCAGTTCACTTCCTCCATTTTTTTTATTGTCTAAGAGCCCCTGTCCGTGGGACAGTCCCACCACAGTCCAGATGGGTCTTCCCACAGCAACTAATGTAACCAATATCTGACCCCATAGGCGTGGCCCACTCAAGCGCTGCCTCCTAGTTCTAAATTCTAAATTCTGTCAAGCCGACATCTAACATTAACTATTTAACGCCACCCCTTGCTAACTTGACACCCAAAAGCATCCCTCTGAAGCCATAACCCTCCAGTTCTTGTTCCCATAGAGTCATTTCTGTTATAAAACCCTTTTAATCCAACTTTATCTCATAAAACACAAAGTTTATTCATGGATGTATAAAGACTAGATAGTTGTAGTTATTTTCCTCTCATGGCTTGGCCAAGTTACTTATTATACAAGACTTAAAGTAGTTAGGATAGGATAATTATTGAATATATTTGTTCTTTTTTTTTCTTTTTTTTTTAAATTTATTTATTTATTAAGGATTTCTGCCTCGTCCCCACAACCGCTTCCCATTTCCCTCCCCCTCCCCCGATCAAGTCCCCCCCCCCTCATCTGCTCGAAGAGCAATCAGGGTTCCCTGACCTGTGGGAAGCCCAAGGACTGCCCACCTCTATCCAGGTCTCGTAAGGTGAGCATTCAAACTGCCTAGGCTCCCACAAAGCCAGTACGTGCAGTAGGATCAAAAACCCACTGCAATTGTTCTTGAATTCTCGGTATTCCTCATTGTCCGCTATGTTCAGCTAGTCCGGATTTATCCCATGCTTTTTCAGACCTAGGCCAGCTGGCCTTGGTGAGATCCCAATAGAACATCCCCATTGTCTTAGTGTGTGGGTGCATGGTCTTTAATAATCCTGACCCTTGAAAAGATCAAAGTTTTTTCACTGTGGGCTCCTATAAAATTAAAACCAAGTTCATACTTACAACATATAAAGGCATGATGTAAACACTCACTATTCCAAAATGGAAGGACCAGGGCACAACAAGGAACAATCAGACCAAAGCAATACCAAAACCCATCAGGTAAATCATCAAGCCTTGCAACTGGGTGTCTGATACCTGGGGTTTATGACACAGACCGAACTCCAAAGTGCTTGGGTGGTCCCACCCTGGCAGCTCTGTTGGACCAGCTCCAAGCCATGCCTGCAGCTTTTCTCAGGGCGCATCCTATGGTCCTGACATCTTCAATACGTTAGAGTCACCATTGTAGATTAAGCATCACTTCCGTGGCTTCCCATAATGGACTCTAGGGGCCTCTTTGCCAGGACTCCAACTGCACTTCACACTGCACGGCTCCAGCGTCTCTCCACAACCCCTCCAGTCTTGGCATCTTTCACACCTTCAAAACCAGTACCCTAAGGATGCTGCTGCCAGCCTCTGTCACCAGCTCAGCAGGGAACTCGGCCCCCTTAGAACACAGCCGTATATTACAGTGACCATATGCTGACTCTGAAAAAAAATTTTTCCTAGGCAGTTGCTTTTTCAGCCTAGGCTTTATGCTTTTAAATAAATTTGGATGCTCGCAAGCTAAAGATTCTTACCAATGGGAATTTGCCAACAGGACACCTTTCCTACTGTCCCATGGGAGGCACAGGGTATTCTCTTCATAGTGTGATCTCTTCAACAGTCATAGCTGCTTCCTCGGTCCCAGCCTGAACTCTCTCCTATCTCAAAATTTTCTCTTATAAACAAACTAATGCATTATCCTTAAATTCAATTTCGCTTAAGCACCCGGGACAGAGTCAACTTTAGGGAGAAGTTCCTAGAGTGATTTTTTTTTCTTCATCTCCTCCTTCATGTTCTCAGTTCTGCAAAGCCTGAGTTGGCTAGTATTCATAATCAACTTGGCATGATCTAGAATCACCTGGGAAGAGAGTCTCAATGAAGGATCATCACATCAGATTTGTCTTTGTCTGTGGAGGATTTGTCCCAGTCATATTAACGGAGGTAGGAAAGCCTACTCGCTGCCGGCTACCATTCTCTGGCTTTAGGTTCTGGGATGTAAAAAAATGTAGAGAGGGGGCTAGGCACAGGTGAGTATAAATGCATTCATTGTCTCTCTGCTCATCCCTGATGCTGGGATGGACGAACTACAAACAAATGAAATGGCTCTCCCTCAAGCTGCTTTCTGCCCTAGAGGTTGTGTTCAGTTGTACTGAAACAAAACCAGCACAAGGCCCCTCTGCAACCCCATTGACTTTCAGTTCAGCAAACGGTCCTTCAGGAGGGAACACTTTATGCATGCGGTAGGCCCATCCTAGAAGACCAGGCTACACACATGGGAACGGGGTTCTGCTCACAGCTGCTTCTGACCCTCTGCTTACTCTGTAAGGTACCCGGACACCTCCACCATTATCCACTGGGGGCAACACCACACCATATGCCAAGCCCTCACACTTCAGGGTAAACATTGATAGAATAGACATAAATGGCTATACTAACAAAACCAAAACTGAAACAGCTGTACTCAGCACTGTTAACCTTAAACACACATACACGTGTATAATATATGCCAATAAAAGTTTCCAGCTGTTGGGATATGGCAGGTATAATCAGTGTTCACGTCTCACCTTGAGCATGCAAGGATCACCATGGGAGCACAATTACCTCTTTTCCTTGGGTTTATACTGCCCTGACTTTATGATGCAGTCCAGCCCAGAATGACAGCTGCTAGGGGTCATGGGGCAGGCTTGTTCTGATGCTTACACAAGGAGAGCTACCAATGATCAACCTGCCTCAGACCTCTAGCTAGGACACTAGCTTCACACCACCAGCTTGGGGACACAGCTGTGAACAAGGCCTGCCAAGTCCCCTCCTCTGTCTTCATCCCTAAGCTTAGTGACCCTCTCCACTGCAGAAAGTGCAAGGTAGGCCTGAAGCCCTTTCTCGGGCTGCATCTTCTAAGGCACATGGTGCTGAAGCCACCTGGGGTCTGCATGGGTGAGACGGACATTGAATGGAAAAGACCCCAGCGCAGCAAACAGAGCAAGAGAACGCTCACCTCTGGATGTCTCCAGGGCCCGGACCTTAGACATCCGGCATAGATGCTGCTACAGAAAGTAGGCCACCCAGCCACAAGGTGGCACTCCAGGGGATTTGCGTGCATTTTGTAACTTCCCACCACCTGTGTCCATTGGCCATGCTGACTGTATTGGCTGAATTATTTTTAAAGAGAGCTAACTGGGAAGTTCCCTGGATTTCAGTTAGATCACCCCTCCAGGAAGTCAGTTTCTCTCCCTATTGGAAGCAGCATCCTCACAGTGGCCCCCTCATTTGTCCCCTCCATGAATTCGGGGCCTCCTGGAAGCATCTCTGGACACTCTCTCCCAACCATTTCGCTCTGAGAAACTAATGAAATGAGATCACGCCGTAGCTTAATTGCATCCAACCTCTGTTTGAGTATCTGGCTGGCTGGCTGCTTTAGCTATATCTCCGCGTCCATAATATCCCCCTGTCTCATGAGCCCATTATTATCCTAGGGGCTTCCCTGCCATCTCCCTTCCAGGGCACATGGTAACTCAAGACCTTAAGACTCTGCTCCTCCTTCCTTGTGGCCCTGTTATTCCCTCATCTCTCAGGTCAAAGGACTTCTAGCAGAGGATCCCAGACTAGGTCCCTTCTGCATTCTCAGGCAGCTGCCCTGCCCCGCACTCACTCCTACTAGAATTTGATTGAGGTAATTATATGCCCAGTCTTCATCATCTATGTGACAAGAGTGGCTGTCTTAGTCCCCACTGGTACGGCATGCTCAATACACAGCTACCCAGCTAGTGAGTATGTGACAGAATCTGGAACTTAAAAGTCTCCCCAAGGGTTACAGAAACTCCCGACACTTAATTAAATAAATGATTTGATGAAAACCATGTACCATGTACTTCCTAACAAGTGCATTGGCATATTGATACAAGTGTGGTGTGTACATACGCATAGGATGCAAAATTAGGATGATCATCTGCATACTATCCCACGGCATGTTTATGCCTACAGAGCTTTGCCATGTATGATGGCAAATTTCTATAGAACTCTTCTCATGGCAGAAGAATGAATACCAAGTCCTATACACCTTACAAGGGCTAGCATAATCCCCACAACACCACGCTTTCCAATGAGAAAGCAGAGCCCACAGTGCTTCATATGTGCCTGAGGACACTCCACTAGCAGGGAGCACTGCTCAGAGATGCGTCCAGGTAACCTTGCTCCCTGGCCACCATTGTCAGCTGTCAAAGAAGTGAGGGAAGATTCCAGATTCCTGTCTTCTGAAGGTATTGGATTTTTTTTCTTCACTAATTTATATAGTCAATTCCCTCCTGGCAGACTTCCAGGCTACCGTAAATTAACAACTTGGTGTTTAATCTTTGTACACTTTCTAGGTGTCTCCCTAAAGCAAATCTCTTGGAGTGAGATTATCACTTTTAAAGTTCCGATTAATAGTCGGTGGAACTGGAGGGTTTACTAGAAGCCACCTCCACATGGCAAAGTGAATGAGACAAAATATAAACTCTTCAGAAGCAGAATATTGGACGAGCATCTGACGTTGCAAAGGGGCAACCTAGCAAAAGGGAGAAAGCGGCACATAGTTCCAGGCTCCCTGGTGGGAGGCAGGGACCCCAGAAGCCTCACCCAAAGTATAAACAGGATGGCCTTGGTGAAGGCATGAGCAGTCCTACCCACAGGACAAGCCAACGTAGTCCTTATAAGCCTGAAATTAGTTGGTTTGGAGAGACAGTGACTCCTCTGACAGGTCTTACAGATCTGTGACTGGGCATCGTCTTGAGCGGGAACCTGTTTTTTTAAGACTGGGCTGCCATCCCAGCCTGGCAGCTAGAAACAATCACAACAGAAAGAGCTACATGCGGCAGCTGTGCAGAAGGAGAGGGTGTGGCGCATTGGAGACCTTCAGGCGGCGGGAAGACAGTCCAGGCAGTGGAGATCGGTATGTGGTGCCCCGTCCACACTGGCTAGCTGCTGAGTCTGTGCCCTGAGCTTATGCAGCGTCTGACAATGCAGCATCTGGGATCAGTCAATGGCCCAGTTTCTGAAGTCAGCTATTTGTCGTGAGGTTCACTGCCAGCCAGATTGGGAACCCAGAAGCTCCAGTGGAACTAGAGCACTCAGATTCCACCCCCTTGTGCTTTCCAAAGAGTATTCAATTTCACCAGGTTTTGAAAGCACCAATACTGGTTACCCTGCGCAGCTCTCAATGCTCTGTTCCCCCCAGTCTGCAACACGGGTAGAGACATCCTCTGCTAGAGCATTAGCTCCCGCAAGGTGTACAAACTGGGGAGCATCGGGAGCACAAGAGGACCTACAAAATCCACAGACCACAAAGCCAAGTGAGGTCAACAGGGCTGCTAGTACCCAATGGAGGAATTCTCCTAACAGGAAGACAGTCTACCCGGCACCGAATACCTGACTCATCCAGTATCAGTAGCATCCTAAATCTTAGGAAAGACAAAAGACTCTGACTTCAGGGGAACCCAACACCCCCCACCACCACCTAGTCTGCGTGACTTCAATTTTCGATGACCGAGGAAGGGGCTGCCACAAAACTTCCTCTTTGTTACTTGTGTTTCCCCCTTTTATTTTTGAATATATTTTAGTAGTATTTTGATAATGGTTTTCGAAAGCTTGGTGGGTTTACTTTTCATTCCACTTCTTACATTTACCTAACTGTGCTTGTGCGTTTTTTGTGCCTTTTGTGGTTAGCAAAAAAAAAAAAAAAAAAAAAAAAAGCAGAATTCAATGTCTACTGTGGTTTGAACACACAATGTACCCCCAGAAACCGGTGAGTTTGAACGCATGGTCTCCCTGGATGGTGTTGCCAAAGCTGTGAGCCCCTAAGGAAGTGGAATCACACTGAAGGAAGAAGCTCACTGGGGTGAGACTTAAAGATTTACACTCAGGCCCCACTCCCTCTTCTCTCTCTGTTTCCTGGCTGCTGGTGCGATGTGATTGGCTGAGCTCACACTTCTTCCTTTCCTGCTTTGATGGACACTGTACCTCTGGAACTGTAAACCAAAATGAGTTGCTTTACTCAGAGTATTAGATCACAGTCACAGAATAAAAACTAAGTTCTAGCCCTCTCTCCAGCCTGATAGGGGTTTGAGGAGGGGGGACATACAAATATGAATCTATTTAATGGAAAGTCCTAGATTAATGGTGTTTTGAAAGGCGTGTTTCATAAATAAAACATGAACATATCTCCTGCTGTGTACAGTAGGCCTCCCTCTGTCTGGGAGGTCAGCTCTCAGCCATAGATAGGGGGAGTGTTCTGTTGGAAGCACTCACTGGCCACACCTGTGTTTTTAGACTGCCAATTCCTCTTCATTGCTGTAAGACCTCAACACTCCCTTGTGGACCTGGGGAATCTCCCCTAACACCCAAGGGCATGTGCTGCAGTGGTAGGGCTGCTTTCCTCAGCAGGATGGAGAAGGATTTTCAAACAAGTATGAAAATGAAGTTCTCAAGAATAAAAATGGTGTTCTTACAGAAAGAGAGATGTGGTCCCAAGAGCCCACTCCATTAGAAAATGGTCATACGTAGAGATGTGGTCCCAAGAGCCCACTCCATTAGAAAATGGTCATACGTAGAGATGTGGTCCCAAGAGTCCACTACATTAGAAAATGGTCATACGTAGAGATGTGGTCCCAAGAGTCCACTACATTAGAAAATGGTCATACATAGAGATGTGGTCCCAAGAGCCCACTACATTAGAAAATGGTCATACGTCAGGCCCAGACACTGTGACTGGCTTCCTGACAAATGGGCCGGTTCACACATCTGGTTCCACCTGGCATCCTGAAAACAACTCTAGTTTGCTTCAGTATGAGGAGAAACCCTAGGTGGGCTGCTTTGAAGAACTGAGGGGTTTTATTCAGTTTTTAACTGACATAATAGTTGCGTTCATAGAGCACAGCCCCATGCTTCAATCATGTGCCCTGTGCACCATGTAAAGATCAAATTACAGTATTAAAATAGCTACCATCTTAAACATGTATCAGTTTTGTGATTGGAGAGGGTGAAAAACCCTTTCCTAAACATTTTGAAAAAAGCAGTATCTTAGCATTAACTCCCATTGCCTAACTGTGCAGCAGGACCACAGAACTAATCCCTCCTACCTAACCATAGTTTTTTTTTAATCCATTAAACAACTTCTCCTCGAAGCCCCCTTGCTTTGCCCCCACCCCAGCTTCTGATCACTGCTGTACCATTCTCTTTTATTAAATCAACTTCTTTAGCTGTACTCTAAACATGTGGAATCTGTCTTTCTGGCTTCTGTTTATTTCACTCAATATCATGTGTTCCTCAGGTGTAAATGACAGGCTTCCACTGCACATAGTATTCTACTGTGTATATAGCACTGTGCTTTTTTAACCACCCATCCATGCCGCTCACAACTGAGTCCACATCCTGGCCACAGATTGTCCTGTAGTGAACATGGGAGAGCAGGTTCGCCTTCAGCATGATAACGTCATTTCCCCAGGGCATACACCCAGGAGTGGGGTTGCTGGAGCATGGGTCTGTGTCTCACAGGGACATCCATGCTCTCCTGCTAAATCTCAATGCTCTTCTTTAGGTTTCCTCTTGAAAAGTGGTCGCCCGTTGCTTCTATCCTCTGCTATGAGGTGAGCCGCAATGGGATCTGATGGTTAATGTATGTTTTATGTTACCTCTCACTCATCTACTCATTTGGAGTCTTTGTCTTTCTAGGGTAAATTTGAAGTTCTCTAACAGTCTATCACTAGGTCAGGGTCTGATGAATTAGGGGACAAATACATGGAAAGACAGTGTGGATGGCCAAAGGGAAGCAGATTTCCTCCAAGTGGGATGCACTTGAAGGAGAAAAGCGAATTCACAGCTTTGGAGGACAGAGGCCTTGGTACTCAGTGTCCACAATGAGATTGGTATATAAATGTCATACCATCTCCTGCCCCTTGTTACTTCATGGATGGCCTTGGTATTTTAGCCTCTCAGGTAAAAGATCACAAACGGTCTCCAGGCCCAGAGTATTTCCCAGATAATGGCAATTCGGTGTTGGTTCAGCTCTCCTCAAAGCTCAGCAGAGTAGGGAAAAGGTATTCTGGAAGGTGTGGGGTGTAGGAAGGTTCACTGACAAAATTCAAAAGGTAATTCATTTTGAACAGGCACTGGAGCATTATAAAAAGTGGGGGAGTCACCTAGTCTTCAGCTGGGGTTCCTAGAAGTCCACCTTAACACAAATATTTGAGTACTGAGATTTTGCCTGGAATTGTAATCCAAGAAGTAGCAGGCATGGAGGGGACAGTGGGACAGTGACCTGGGAGAGGATAAAATAACAGTGTCACTCACTAGTCAAGTCCTGTATGGAACACAGTGCTTAATCCCAAGGGGAGCTATGGTGTCCCACAGAGAACATGCCTGGAGCCAAAGTGTCCCATACCTAGAGACACAGGAACGTGGGCCTCACCTACCCTTCTGTTGTCAGTCACCAGCAGAAGATTTCTCTAAGGAGATAAGTGAGACCAGATCAAGTGTTCCCTGGTAGCACAAACAGGCCTTAGGTAAGAGTGTGCAGACCCCAGCACTGGCTATCGGGCTGGAAGACACAAAGCCAGACACTGTCTGACTTTTCCCCAATGTCTTCAATGTTCAGGGCTAGCCGATGAGGCCATGGCCACCTCCACCCATCAAAAATCCAAACCATCCCCAAGAAGCCAAGTAAGAGATTAACAGATTTCATAATAATTTAATGCACCACTGAAATAGAGGGAAGGGACCAAAAGAGGCTTCTGGTGACAACAGCCTCCTGACCTCCCCTTGGAACAGAACAAAAAGCCCACCTCATCAGACCTGTTTCCTGTCATGAGGCTGCATGATATTCCTGACTCAATGACATCATCGCTTACAAACAAAATGGTTTTGGAGATCTACAAAAGCACACACTGGGATGAATGTGTGCATCGCTCATTTCTCTAAGGGCTTGATGCCAGTCATCCTGAAATGACTTAACCTTCGAGACTGCAGAAGTTTTCTTTTGGGGGTTGAACTGTGTCTTCTGAGAATTCAGGTATGTGGCTCTACCTTTGGCACCTCAGAATATGACTGTACTTGGAGATAAATGTCCTCCTAAGAGAATGGCACAGAGCAAAGAACCTGTTGGGACATATAGAGCCTATGGGGACATACATTGTCTACCAGCCAAGGCGTCTTAGTTTGGGTTTAATCTCTTATGAATGAAAACATTTAATTGGGGCTGGCTTACAGATTCAGAAGCTTATTCTGTTTTCATCATGGTAGACAGGCAGACATGGTGCTGGAGAAGGAGCCTAGAATTCTACATCCAGATAGGCAAGCAGCAAGAAGAGAGAGTGGGCCACTGGGCCTGGATTGAGTTTCTGAAACATCAAAGCCCACCCCCAGTGACACACTTCCTCCAACAAGGTCACACCTCTTAATACTACCCCTCTCTATGGGCCTCTCTCTGAGGGTCATTTTTATTCAAACCACCACACAGAGGAAGAGGCCTCTAGGGAAAACAGCCCAGTTAACACTTTGGTCTTGGATTTCCAATCTCCAGAGTTAGCAGGGGGAGATCCCACCAGCCAAGTCACCCAGTCTGTGATGCTTTCACCCAAGCAGCCTGGCACCCCAGTAGGAAAGCTTTAATGAGCTGATTCTCCCTTTAAAAGCTACATACATACTTCCCCTGTGAAATCCAAGTTTTCAGGTTGTGCTATCAAAAACCTTACTGCAAAAATTAAGGCAGAAATCACAGTAAATGATTATATATTCTAAGCACTAGCAAATAATTTGACTTATAATAAATTTTGTTCATTGTTTAATGAGCCAAATTGCAATTAGCAAGTGATGATTAATCTTGTTACCATTCTGGTAACAAAGTACCTGAGATAAGGCACCTACGAAGAGGAAAGTTTGACTGTGGTTCACAGTCTTACAGGCTTTGTACCAAGGCTAACTGGTCTTGCTGCTTTGGGCCCTGTGTTGAGGCAGTACCTATCTAGAAGAGATCTTGAAGGGGACAGCAGTGAGCTTCAGGCTTGACTCTAAGGTCAATAAAACTGTAAGAACTGTTCCTCACTCCCTTTCTCCTCCAGAAAAGAGAATTCTGGGGTCTTCAAGACCCTTTTCTCATAATATACATAGGTACAAAGGACCAGCTGTGGTAGCCATAGAGATGCTTTACAGTAAAACTCTTCGGATGACCTGCTGCAGTGATGGGGCTCTGCAAGCCAGTTCTACCTGCCTACCATCAGAGGTGGCACATCTGCAGGGAGCCATGCAGCCTGAGGTCACAGTGAGCAAGATCCCTCTAGATCCCACCAGCCAGCCAGTACATCTCTGCCCAAGCCTGTGTCCAGTCAATGAGCGATTATACTATGGAGGATGACAACTCTTTTGGGTAGTGGCTTCCTTTCTAGAGAGTCAGCCATTTAATATGGTGGGGACAGCCTTCCTGACCTGAGTGAGGGTGGCAGAGCCCAATGTCATTACCTGAGATGGGTCACATAACTCAGAGCTCTGCCTGGCTGGTTTAGGTTACACTTCCACTTCTATCTCTACCCAACTCAAGTTCCTGCCCCTGAAGTGCTGTCTTTAGCATCTTCTTAGGGAGAACCCAACTTACTTCCTACAGAAGTACACCAAAGTAGACCCATGCTGAGATCATGGACTGGTAGATACATGGGGAAAAAAAGCTAATTCTCACCACTTGAGAATTACAGTCTCATCCTT
Source organism: Microtus oregoni (assembly GCF_018167655.1). Taxonomy (NCBI): domain Eukaryota; kingdom Metazoa; phylum Chordata; class Mammalia; order Rodentia; family Cricetidae; genus Microtus; species Microtus oregoni. The sequence goes on from NW_024543075.1 coordinate 7,483,377, forward strand.
TTAAAAAGCTAGTCACCAAGCATAGACCAAGCAACACCAATCAAGGAATGTCTTCGTGGCAGGCACTGTGCTTACAAAGGTACAGAGACATCGCCCTTCCCCATCTAAGTCCAGAATCTGTGCTTTGCTGCCATGAAATTCAGATTCTTATTTCTCTGAGATAATCATGAGTTTTGTCATTCCAACGTCATGCCCCCACCATGGTCACTCAGTGAGAAGAAGAATAAAAGAAGTGAAGAAAGAAATAAAGAAAAACCATGGATTAGGGGCTTCAGGAAAACCAATTATAATTTCAAGCATTTCTCTAGAAACCTGTAGCGACACAGAGACAAAGGGGAGTTAGGGTTGTCGGAAAGAACTTCTCAGATTGCTGGAAAATGCCCTGAAGGGTTCTAAACAAAAGTCAGGAGAAAGGTGGAGCTTCATTGTCATGGTAACGCATCTGGCATCTCTGGCCGAGGCCAACTGGTCCTCAGGAAAGCGCTGAAGATGAGGTGCACCTGCAAGCCCAGCCTCACCAGCTCAATGCCTTTAAGCCGCAGATGAGAAACTACCGAGAAATCCGATTTGGGAAGGCACCAGCCGTGTGGAATTAGTTTGAGAGGCTGTCATTTCTTGCATATTCATCCCATTTTCCTCCAAGTTCAGGAACAATAGAATTCCCCAAAGCCTCTTCGCTTTAGATATTCCACTGAAGTCATTCAACGGCAAATTAAAGTTCAAAAGCCTTCATTCTTCACAAGCTCAAACACTGGGTGGCTTCCAACGTCATCACACACACCCCTTCCTCACCTGGCACTGTTGGCACAAGGAGGGAAGACGCCCAAGCACTAACTCTTAAAGACAGGCTTTGTGCATTTCCATCTGACATGCCAATGTGTAAAATCATCGCTTTTAATAAATGATAGTTAAGGCCAATGATAAATCTGCTATCAAAACCACTAATTCCACTTGGGAGCACACAAAAAAAATAGATTTTATTTGAAAGACAAAGTGCACACACCTCTCCTTGGATTTGCATCCATTTAAACAGTTCTGCTAGCCAACCCATCTCTGCTTCTACTTGAGTTGAGAGCCGATGAAGGCTTCCGGTTGAATGTTTCCCAGGTTCACATTCTAATACGTCCTCTTCCGTCACAGGAAGAAAGAAGAAGGAGCTTTGATAGCAAAATGGCCTCCGTGGCGACCCGAGCAAAAATGATAATGACTGTGCCCATGGTTCATTATTTACTTTCCTGTGGAGATAATTAGTAGATTATATTTATTGGCTTTAATCATGTCCCCAGCATTTTACTCAGGGTTTTTACTGTATTACTTTATTAGACACACATAGCAGCTCAATGACATGGATTTGGTATCTTACGCAATAAAGAAGCAAGGACTCAGAGCAGACAGAAACAGAACTCAGAAGTCATGATCCTGACTCCAGAGGCCACTATAGCCTGCAGAGTTGATAAGGGGACTTTTCCTTCCTCTTCTTTGCCCTCCAACTTTGTGGTGGATTTGGGGACACTTTTGACCAGCGCGGCAGCAGCGAACTTGGTTCCAAGAAGCTAAGCAGTACTTTGTGTTTCTGCTTCCTCACTGGTCTCTGTAGCAGCAGTGGGATGCAAAGCTACATGAGCCCGGAGATGAGCCTGTGGACAGGGATGCCAGGATATAAGACACAGAGTAGAAGGATGCTCTTTCTGACGAGACCAACCTACAACAGCCAACCTGCCAGATGACCACAGACACAAAAGTCAGCCCAGATGAGCCCAGTCAAGCCTGGTCCAGAGCATGCAGACTCACTTGCTGTCCTGTGGACCCTTGAGGGGTAAGAAACACTTGCTTCACCAAGATTTGGGCATGTGTGCTGCTGCCCTGTGTCTTAACCGCAAAGAGCCCCAAAGTGGAAAAGATTATACTGGATTATCCACATAAACCCTAATTGGAAGGGTCCTTTCAAAGGAGGGGACGGGGATATTCAAGACAAGGGAAGAAGGCTGTGTGTGTTCGAAGTGAAGTGAGATGCTGACATGCTGTTGTTTTTGAGGGAAGAAGTAAAGACTGAAAGGGACCAGGAACCCATGCAGCTCCAGATACTAAAAAAGGTGAGAAGCAAGGCTTCTCCCTGGAGCACCACACGCACCAGGGAGGACAGCGCACCACCAAACAGGCCCCTTTTGGCTCTGTGAGGGTAATTTCTGACTTCGGAACCACAGAACTACACATGAAAATTCAACTGTGGTTTTTTTTAAGGCACCAAGTTAGAGCAAGCACAGGAAATAATACATACGACCAATTTTGGGAAAATGGAAACAGCGCTTTAATTAGTGTTAAATTGCATTTTACAAACCAGGCTTCAAACAGGAATTTATAGCCCTTTCCTGCCTATAAGGAAAAAAGCAGATGAAGGCCTGGCCCTGCATGTAAAGATGAACACGGGGAGCATGGATGGCAGAGTCTCACAGGAAAGTGCATCCTAGACCTTCCAGAAGATCTGAGTACTTCCCCTCCCCACAAGGACAGTGGGCTCGGCAGAGTTTCAGCCCAATGAGCAGAAAGAACCTCTACCTTTCAGATGGATCCGTTAAGTATTTTAGTTCCTTTCCTCCCCAAGAAGGGGAATAAACTGCTTAATCGTGTTTGCTAACTTGACTGGATTTGGAAACACCAAGAAAACACACCTTGGCATGCTTCCAGAGAGATTTAACTAGGGAGGGAAGATTCACTCATGGATGAGAGTAGTGCTGAAGATGAGGGTCTCATACTGAAAGGAAAGGGGAAAAGAAGAACGTGAACTAAGCATCGGCATTGGTGTCTCTCTGCTTCCCTGATGTGGATGCAGTCAGGATGACCGACCAGCCTCATCAGGTTCCTCCCTCACGCCTTTCTTTCCATGTGGACTTTATCCCCACAAATCACAGACCAAAATAAACCTCTCCTTCCTCAAGCTGCTTTTGAAAGATATTTTGTCACAGCAAAGAGAAAAGTAATCCACCGGCAACCTTTTAAAAAGCCCCTGGCTCACTTAAGATAACAATCCTGGAGCATTTAGTCCCGCGCTGCCAGCCACAACTTTCTGCACCAATGTCTTCCACTCCAAAATGACAGCCCAGACACAAGTGGCTTTCACACATATGAAATGTGACTGATGTACTTGATGAAAGGACCCTTGGCTTTGTTCCATTTAAATTAATGTATTTGGATGATTCCCATGTTCATCAGCACCGACTCAGTGAGGTCCACAGGACTGGAGAGCTGCCTGGGCATGGAATGATATATTCCTGCTATGAGTACTGCAATCTATATACCTGCCACCTACTTCCCCTGTATTTTAAGAGAAATTAGGAAATAGAAATCAGTAATGGAAAATGGATTTATTTGCAGTTTGGCCAAACTAGGGTAGTTCTAATTTCCTACCTCCTGTGCCTGTGGCCATATAAAAATTCATAAAAAACCATAAGCAAAGGGCTAGAGGAGTTGTAAATTTAAGAGGGAGACAGGTTAACCAGTCCTTTCCATGTCGGAGGGGATCTGGACCCCAGGGTGTCTCTCTTCCTGTAACGGAAATAGTTTTCATTCAGGTTCAGGCTAAGGGAAATGAAATGGGAAAGAGCCTACATTTTGAAAGAGAAAAGAATCAGGTATGTGAGATGTGAGATTCCCCTCCATTCCAGGCCTGGTGGACTCTGTTGTCCCTGACTCCTTACCTGTGGATGATATAGGGTGGAAGTCTTTCATATCCTTCCTTTGGGAGTCAGTTTTAAATGCTACACACTGTGTTTCTGGTAAACACACTAATTTTGCAAGTGAACAGAGGCAGTAGTCTGGTAGCCAGCCAAGGGAGGGGCACAAGTGCTCCTCTTTATGGAACAGGCCCTCCTGCCAGGGCTCCCCACTTAGAAACTTGGTTATATTCTCAGCAAGAGAGAGACCGGGAGTCAATGGTCCCCCCAAGGAAAAGCTCTGCTCATAGATCCATCCCAAAGTTGGGTTCCTTACCAACAGAGAAAACACCCTTCTCTCGCCTAAAGCTGTAAGGGTTAGAGACAATATCTATAATATACAACCAAACACACATCACATGGGTATGGGCACTGTCGTGAGCCAGGCCTGCTCTTCCTCACACAGCCACAGGCAACTGTGGGATAGCACTGCACTGCCCTGTAGTCACCAGTAGCACCCCCATGCCTAGCGACTCAGAACACCCTGAAATATGGGACCCAGCCGCCTGTGTAATTGTCCCTGTTCTGATTGGCCTCCCCCACTGAGGGGGAGAGGACCATGTCATAGCAGATGGATCTGGATCCTGAAGACCAGAATGCAGAGCAGCCGCCACTGTACAGGAATGATGCTGCTCAAGGGCACTAGCTTAACCCATGAGAGAGAGCAAGCCTAGCATGAGGCAGATCTGCCAGCATTGTTCTCTCCCTCCTTGCCCACTGGCATCGAAGCTTCAGGCTGAGCCCTCCCTGTACCCGCTTCCTCTGAGTCAAAGCCAGGCCTGTGAGGCTCTTCTATGTTGCCCATGTGGGCTAAAAGTTAGGGTCTGGCTGCAGCCTCTTTCCTCATCCACCTTGCTCCAAATAACTTCCTCTTGACTCTGCCCTGGGAAGAAAAGCACTGATCTCTTCTCCTTGTCCCAGCCTTCCCAGGGCATACACAATATATCCATCTTCGGCATGGCTGTATCAGAGCTACCCACAAACATCTCATCTTCCCAAACTGGAGCCAGCACACCTGTTGCTTGACTCCCTTGCAGCTGTCTGCTGCATGGCCATGGGAGCCATTGACAGGCAAATTCTGGCTATATTTCTCTAAGGGAAAAACAGCAAGATGTGTGGGGATGCTTTTACACCCAATGACCTTGAAGGTCTTCCCCAGCCCCTCCTCTTTCATCTTTCCACAGCCCCTCTCAGGGGCCATGGTCACCAAATATTTGTTCAGACTAGCAGAAAGCTGAAAGTTTGTCGTCATCAACTGAGAAGGGCCCAGTTTTCAGGGCCAGCCCAAGGGGGAAAGTGACTGTACAGGGTCAACTTTAAAACCAACAAAAAGAGTAGAAAATAGCTCCTAGGAATTGGTCCATTGTGCATTCGTGCTAAATGCTAACACCGTGCTTCATCTTGATTGATTTTCACAAGAATACAAGGACAGTATTACTACTGCCTCCATTTCTCAGATGAGTACACTGAGGCACTGAGAGGCTATGGGACTAATCTAAAGCCTTAGTGTTGGCATTGATCAGAACCAGGCTCCACCCCAGCTCTGTGAGTCCATGGAACCTAAACCCCATCCTGTATGACTCTGGAGTTCAAGCCATGGCTTTCGTTCTACTGACCTTCAGGCTAGGGTCCACTAGCTTAGGCAAGGATGGAAATCAAGAATATAAGGGCCAGCACTCCTGTCATGCAGTTCAGCCAGGACAGCTCAGCAGCCCCTGGACTTCAAAGAGCTTGGCCTTCAGAAGGTGTGGAACCAGCCACCCATTCAAGTACCCATTTCCTTCCCAGGTCTGTCTTGTCTGTGTTGATATCTAGTACCTTTTACATTGACATACCCTGTCTAACCTCCAATGTCACCAAGATGTCCCCATGACCACACAGTTGGCCACATTCCTACATCTTAGCGGGCAGCCTCCAGGCACCAGCCTGGCAACAGTAGAGCTAAAACCAGGGGCGCACCAGAAGTACTCTGAGACCCACAAATCTGTGGATGAATACCCTGGGGAGGGGGCTGGGATCGATAATAAAGTGTTCCCCAAACAGTAACCATGGCAACCCTGGGCACAAGAGGGGTTTTATGCCTTCTCTGAGTTTTATGAGGCACACACAGCTCTTTTATGGACTCAGGCATTAATTATGCTCATCAGAGGATGGAGTGCTCCGGCGTAGGGAAGGTTATTCACCCGCAGGCTGGCGAAGCCCATATACATTACCCATAAAACTTCAAGGAAGTAATTAGAATGGATCCCCTCTTGGCTTGCTTTATTATTTGATAGTTGATGAGGTAAGATACTAAGGTCATAACAGGAGTCTGAGCAACAGAAAAGAACAGGAAGCAGAGGCCTGAACACAGCACCAAAGTGAAACAATGGTGTGTGAAACTCCGCATAGACAGCATGGAAGAAGGAGCAATATTTTCCGCACAGACCAAGGCTAAGCGTCTGCCTTTCTGCGTCACTTTCCTGGGTTCCATTTATCCAGAAACAAGGCACTCACTATCCGTCGCTGTTGGATGCTCCTCGCGTCTTGATATTCCTTCCCCTCCATGCTATATTTTCCCTATGTTCAAAATGAAACTGGTTAGCTGTGCCGGTCACTTCCTGTTGCTGTGATAAAATAGTCTGGCCAAAACAACTTAAGGGAGAAAGGACTGACCCTGGATCACAGCCCAACGGTGTCTACCATGGGGATGGACTGTCAAGGCAGCAGAAGAACCCAAGGGTGTCCATCATGGGAATGGGTGGGGTGCCAAGGTGGCAGAAGAGCCCAAGGGTGTCCATCATGGGGACAGGCTATCAAGGCAACAGCTGGTCACTTTTTAGTCATGCTTGGAAAGCAGGGAGCAGGGACAACTTGTGCTCATCTCAGTTCCTCCATTTTACGCAGATCAAGACCCCCCACTCAGGGAATGCTCCTGTCCACAGGTGAGTTGGGTCTCCCAACACCAATGAACCTCATCCAGGTACTCTTCGTACAGCCATATTCAGAGCTAAACAACACCTCACAGGTGTACATGGAGGCTTGTCTCTTCGGGAATTCAGAGCCTATCAAATTGACGACACTTACCATCCCATATGTGTGTTGTTTGAACTTTTGCACTCTGGTTTTGAAGACCCTTTCTAAGGTTTTATATGAAAAAAGAGGTTTAACTCTGTGGTCTTGCTGGGGATAAAGTCAAACACACACGCGACAGGCTGTTAGGGTCACAGGAATTCAAAGGTATGGCTGCTCCTGCCTGCATGCTGGTCTGCTAATCTGCTCACCATCCCTGACATTTGGCAGGCTGTAGATCTACGGGACTTCTGTTCAGTTACTGCAGAGCAAAGGCTAACTGTTTTCTTTTTTCTTGCCCCGAACCCAGAAAAAAATAAGAGGATCAGTGCAGATGGTGGGACCAGACTGGATGTCAGAGGACTGTGTAGGTCACAGAGACATAGATGTCAGGGGCAGGGGTGCAGCGGGCTCTTGTGAAAGGAAGCAAAGTCCCATGTGCTCAGTGGTGAGCCTCCCAAGCATAAGCTCCAGTGCCCAGTGCAACTGGGGCAGTTCAGGAGGCCTTCCGCCAGCCAGATTCCAAAGCTATGCTGTTTTACTGAACTGTCACCCTTGCTGGGGCTTTTCCATAATGCAGCTGCTTTTGAGTCATCCACAGACCTATAAATCACTCTTTACCCCCAGTCCTGTAAGAGGCATTATGTTTAGTTTCCTTCCTGTGATGATTATAAAACACCTTGACTAAAAGAAACCTAAGAAAGGAAAGGGTTTATTTAACTTACACTTCCAAGTCAGTCTATCTGGAAGAAGGAAACATAAAGGACTCTCTCTCTCTCTCTCTCTCTCTCTCTCTCTCTCTCTCTCTCTCTTGCTCATGCCTAGCTACCTTCCCAGGGAATGATATCACCCACAGTGGGCTGGGCTTTCCCACATAAATTAATATAGTCTCTTTACACACATGTCCTCATCCCGACCTTGAGACTCTGTTCAGGTTATTCTAGGGTATTTCAAGTTGAGCGTTAATACTATGATGTCCTAATAAACTCATTTGTTCACTATGCTAGACTTCCTGTGAATTACTACTTGGATCCGTCATTGGTGTCCTATCTAGATTCCTGTTCACACCTCAGGAAAGGTCACCTAACACATATGTAGAAGCCCTGTACCCGGTATGACCCTGTTTAAGGTGGAAACTTTAACGAGGTAATTATGGTTAAAGAAGCCCATAGGGCAGAGTCTTGACTCAACAGTAGCCATCAGATAGCAGATCACTCTACCCCAGGAGCATTCATGCTTTTCAGGAGGGACATGGGATAAGAGCTGCCTAACCTCACATAGCCCCCTTGAAGCACTGATTCAGGATGACACTGGGCACTCAGCACTCTTTGCTCATCTAAGAAAGGACCTTAGTGAGACAGAAGTAAGATACAAATGTGCCCCCAAAACAGCAAAGACCTGCTTAGAACTCCACGCAAAGCGTCATTATCAGAAGCAGAGGAATCCAGAGGAAAGTGGGGTCCTCTTCCCACACTGGCCTAACTCTCCTTCCCTGTCTCATAGTGCATCTGACAGCCACCTTCAACCACAGCCGGCCCTTTGCCCTTCTCACCCTCGGAAGAGCAGCTTTATCTCTGCAAGCTTTGGGACATGGAGTTTGTCGTACCGTTCATGGTGTTACAACTCTACGTTGTTAAACTGTAGTTGAAGAAAAACCCAGTTGGTTATAAAAATAAGAGGAAATATAGAATATTAATTAGGTAATTAAAGGAAAATAACAAAAAATAATCCTCTACTCTGGCTTTAAGGATTAAACTCTTAATAGTTGGTAACACTAAGTCACACATCCACCCACTTCCGAAAACCACATGCAGTTCTCACCCAGGGACTATCCCAAAATTTCCCCAGTCTCAGCACTGTGGACTTCTACTTAGCATGATGCTACCTGCTGTAGGATGGCAACCCTCATGTTTTCCATGCTATGGCCTGGGATGCCCACTCTGCATACTCAGTAGGACACGGATGGGATCTACTTAAAAATACTCAAAGCCCTAGATACTAGGAGGAAATACGACGAGGCCAGTGTCAAGTCTCTGACAATGACATGGTCAATGCCATAAAGCCATGGAGCCTCTAAAGTCCAAGGACACTGGAAATAGTTGACTCCATGGTCGCTGTTCAGGGGTGATCCCACTTCTTTGATTTGTCCTGCCTTTGCAATTGCTACAGGAGCTGAAGTGTAGTGTCACAGTTACTCACTAGGCACGGCCATTCAAGACATCCGAATTCCTTCATTTAAATGAACTCTGTATATAACATATGCACACTAGATTTACTTTTCTGTAAGCTAGATGCTTTATTTAGTGTAATGGATTAGTGCCCTGACCACCAAGAGTCACATCCATTTACCGTTCAGAATGTGACCTCATTTTGAAATACATCATTGCATTGGTCATGCTGAGTAAGATGACCCCCTGCACCCATATCTACTGTTTATATTCAAACGTGCAGTGGGGGTGGAGAGAGTCATATGTGAAGGCAGAGATGAGAGTGATGATGTCACAAGCCCAGGAGTGCCAAGGGCCACCAGGAAGCTGGAAAAGACTAGGAATGATTATCCCTGGAGTCACACAAGGAAAGAAACCTTGGCTTTAGAATTATAAGAGCTATGGAACAATGGTAAGTACTGGGCTTCTGTAAGAGTCCCCAGAAATCCCCATTAAGTAATCAAGCCATTAATTACATTGTCAACTTGGGAATTTCCAAAGCCGGACACTTTAAGAGCAGATGACAAGCGTGTCCTGTGCCTCACACTTGAGACAGCTCAGACTTTGAAGGCAGGACAGCTTTAACCCTCCTGGGACAGAAACTGCCCCTTGTAGCCCACGACCCCAGCATCGCCCATCCTGCACATCTGAAAGGGCATGACTCAGAGCTGTCATTCAAGAATTCCCTACACTGCTGAGAACACTTACAAGAAAAATATTTTACCAAATATTTTACTCTTCGGGAAGAGATTTAGGTTTTCACCTGTCAAAATTCTTTCCTTTGGGTTTCATTATACATTTCTCGGCCTCATTTGAAGACTCGGAGAACATGGTTTAAAATGACCCTATTTTCCCTCTAAAATCTATGTGGCCACATCAAAGTTAAAATTACTTTTCAAAAACTCTGATTGCTTTTTTGTTTTTTGTCTGCTTTATTAATAATGTATCAGGCATGTACATGACTTCATTTCCAGCTTTCACCCCACCTCCCGGCTTGAAAAGTTGAAAAGTACAATGAAAACCTTTTGGTTGAGCATGCAACAGAGCTTGAAATGGTGGCTTAGGTAAAATCTGAGCATGAGGTGACCCCCATTTCCACAGAGGTCACTGTTGGCTCAGCAACTCCATGCACACCCATATACAAAGAAAACTCTTCCATACATGTGGTGATATATTGTTTGCAATCAAACAAACAATGCTTGCCTGAAGATCAGAGTGCAGAGCTAGCCACTAGCGAGCCACAGAGGCCAGGCAGTGGTGGCACACACTTTTAATCCCAGCATTGGGGAGGCAGAGCAAAACAGATCTCTGTGAGTTCAAGGCCACCCTGGGCTACACAAGATTGATCCAGTCCAAAAGAGAAACAGAGCCAGGTGGTGGTGGCTCACATCTTGAACCCCAGCACCAGGGAGGTGAAGATGGCAAGCGATATGGCTGGGCAGAGAGGAATATAAGGTGGGAGGAGACAGGAGCTCAGGATTCAGTCTGAGGATTTACATAGACAGGATCTTGCCCCCTTCCATCTGAGGATTCAGTAGAGGTACGAAGAACTCTAGTAGCTGACTTCTCTGCTTCCCTGATCTTTCAGCTTTCACCCTCTAATATCTGACTCTGGGTTTTTATTATTAAGATCAATTAGAATTCATGCTACAAATACATCTTGCTACAGAGTCCTCACATAGAAAAATCTGGCACTAACTGGAGTCAGGTAAAGCACAGCAGTTAGGGTCCCCTCTGGCTCTGCCACCCATAGATGGTGGCCATGACAAGACACCTGACCACTCTGAGAGCCATTTCTTATGTGGGAAAGTAGAAAAGTTATCGCCTCTGAGAGTGTGATGTCAGCACCAAGTACAGGCTCTACAAAGGTTTGGCTCAGCCCCATTTCCTTCTCTGAGGCACATCAGAAAATGTTTCTTTTGTCTTGAAAACAGCCACAGATCCTTCAGGGAGGAACTGAATAAGGCCTCCAAATATTTTCTGTGGTCACAAGGTGGGGCGGAGATGGGAGGCTCCTGCTATTTCATTTGATGTATTATTTAAGACGTGCAAAACTCTCACTGTTGGACATAATTTGAAAGTCTAAGGAGGAATTATTGTGTGTAATAGTTTGTGTTTATTCTTAATAATTCCACTCATGTATACAATGCATTTGAGTCATACCCATTCCTACTCTCTACTCCAACTCCATGTCCTCTTCTCTTTTTATAAACTAACCAAATTCCAGGTGGTGTTGCCCATGTGCACATGGCTGTGAGTCACCCACTAGAGCATGGGCAGCCCGACAGAGGCCACACCAGCAAATAAATTGACTCTCCTGATAGGCCATTCCTGCCAAGGAAGGAGTTGCAACATCTATCAGGACTCCAGAAAAATTTCCTACCAGGTAACACACACTCCCCACATCCATCCTAAGAACCAGAGAAAAAACAGAAACCGACATAGAACACACCCACCCAATAAAGACAAGACCAGATAGAAGCATCTAGAACCACAACCTTCCCAATCCAGATGCCTAGATACCAGCATAAAAACACAATCAGAGGCACCCAGGACATATGTCTCCACTATAGCCAGCAGCCCCATGACAGCAGGCCCTGACTATTCCTACATAGCTGAAAGACAAGAAAAAAAAACTTTAAACAGCCTGTACGGAGATGTTAGAGGTCCTTACAGAGGAAATGATTAAGTCACTTAAAGACAACTATGAAGACATAAACAAGGGAAGGAAAGGTTCAAGATCTGAAAATGGAAATAGAATCAATAAAGAAAACAAACTCAAGGAATTCCAGAAATGAAAACCTTAGGAACCCAAACAGGAACAACAGAGGCAAGTTTCACCAATAGAATACAAAAGATGGAAGAGAAAATCTCAACACTAAAGACAAAATACAAGAAGTAGATATTTTAGTCCAAGGAAACTTTAAATCTAAAAATTTCTTGGCACAAAACAGTCAGAAAATCTGGAACTAAGAAAAGAGCAAAACTAAGAATAATAGGAATAGAAGAAGGAGAATTCCAGGTCAAAGGCCCAGAAAATATTTTTAATAAGATCACAGAAGAACGTTTTCCTAACCTAAATAAGGAGATGCCTAAAAAATACAAGAAGCTTTCATTACACCAAATAGACTGGACCATAAAATAAAAGACCCCTTGGCACATAATAACCAAAACACTAAATGTGCAGAACAAAGAAGAAATGCTAAAAGCTGCAAGGGAAAATGGCCATGAAGCAGATAAAGGCAGACCTGTTAGAATTACCCCTAACTTCTTAATGGAGACTTTTAAAGCCAGAAGGGTTCAGTCAAATGTGGTGCAGACTCTAAGAAACTGCAGATGCCAGCCCACTGTACTATGCTCAGTAAAACTCTCAGTCACCATAGATAGATATCTATTTACAAAGTCAACCCTACAGAAGGTGCAAGAAGGAAAAGTTCAACCTAAGCAGGTTAGCTACATTCAAGAAAGCTCAGGAAATAAATGATTCCAGACCATCAAAGTCAAAAGAAGAGAAGTGTGTGTGTGTGTGTGTGTGTGTGTGTGTGTGTGCGCGCGCACGCGCGCGCGCATAGGCATGCAACAACAACAGCAAAGTAACAGGAATTAACAATCATTGGTCATTGATATCTCTCAACATTAACAGTCTTAATTCCCCAATAAAAAGACACCACCCACTAGTAGAATAGATGTGATCCATGCTTCTGCTGTATCCAAAAAAACACACCTTCACATCAAGGATAGATATCATTTTAGGGTACAAGGTTAGAAAAAGATTTACCATGAAAATAGACCTAAGAAGCAAGCTTTTTTTTAAAGATTTATTTATTTATTATATATACAGAATTGTGTTTGCCTGCAGGCCAGAAGAGGGCACCAGATCTCATTACAGATGGTTGTGAGCCACCATGTGGTTGCTGGGAACTGAACTCAGGACCTTTGGAAGAGCAGGCAGTGCTCTTATCCACTGAGCCATCTCTCCAGCCCTCTAAGAAGCAAGCTTATATAGCCATTTTAATATCTGACAAAATAGACTTCAAACCAAAACTAATCAGAAGAGATAGGCAAAGACACTACATACTCATCAAAGGAAAAATCCACCAAGAAGATATTTCAATTCTTAACATCTATGACCCAAACACAAGGGCACCCAAGTTTGTAAAAGATACTCTACTGCAGCTTCAGTCCCATACTGACCCTCACACACTTTTGGAAGACTTTAATACCTTACTCTCACCAATATGCAGGTCATCCAACATCCAGTGTTGGAGCTAGCCAACACATAAATCAAATGGACCTAAGAGACTTTTATAGAACACTTCACCCAAACACAAAAGAATATCCTTCCTTCTCAGCCCCTCATGGAACTTTCTCCAAAATTGACCACACACTCTGACACAAAGCGAGTCTCAATAGATATTAAAAAAAAAAAATGAACTAACACTCTGAATCCTAGCTGACCAGCAGAGATTAAAGCTGGATATCAATACAACAGAAAGATGACAAATTTATAAAATTGAACAACTCTCTACTGAATGAAAAAGGGGTCAAGGTAGAAATCAAAGACCTTCTAAAATTTAATTTAAAAATGAACACACAAACTTATGGGACACAATGAAGGTGGTTCTAAGAGGCAAGTTCATAGCACTAAGTGCATACATAAAAAACTGGAAAAATCACATACTAGCAACTTAACAGTATACCTGAATTTCTAGAACAAAGAAGGAATCACACCCAAAATGAGTAGATTTTAAGAAATAATCTAACTTGGGGCTAAAATCAAAAATATTGAAACAAACGAACAAACAAAACCAATAAAAAGAATCAATGAAGCAAAGAGTTGATTCTGTGCATGAATCAATAAGATTGACAAATTTTATTCAAATTAACTAAAAGACAGAGAAAGAATATCCAAATTAGCCAAATTAGAAATGAAAAGGGGAAATAACAAAAAACACAGGAAATTCAGAAAATCATAAGGACATATAAAAATTTGTCCTTTATCAAATTGGAAAATCTAAAAGAAATGGATAATTTTTATTGATACATACCACTTAGCAAAGTTAAATCAAGATCAGACAAGCAATTTAAACAGATCTATAACTCCTAGTGAAATAAAGCAGTCATTAAAAGTCTCCCAACTGGGCTGGAGAAATGGCTCAGAGGTTAAGATCACTGTCTGCTCTTCCAGAGGTCCCAAGTTCAATTCCCAGCAACCACATGGTGGCTAACAACCATCTATAATGAGATCTGGTGTTTTCTTCTAACCTTCAGGCATACATGCAGGCAGAACACTATACATAATAAATAAATAAATCTTTAAAAAAAAAAGTCTCCCAACCAAAAAAAAAAAAAAAAAGCCCAATGTCACATGGTTTTTTGGCTGAAGTCTACCAGATCTTTCAAAGAAGACTTAGTGCCAATACTCCTCAAGCAACATTGTCCAATTCATTTTGTTATGCCACAGTTACCCTGATACTCAAACCACATAAAGACTCAACCAAGAAAGAGAATTATATACCAATTTCCTTATGAACATGGATGCAAGGGTTCTCAATAAAATAGTAGCAAGCAGAATCCAAGAACACATCAAAAAGATCATCCACCATGATCAAGTAGGCTTCATCCCAGAGGTGCAGGGATGGTTCAACATATGTAAATCAATAAATCAATATGTACTCCAACATATAAACAAATTGAAAGACAAAAACCACATGATCATTTCATTAGATGCAGAAAAGGCCTTTGACAAAATCCAACATCTCTTTATAATAAAAGTCTTGGAGGCTGTAAGAGATGGCTCAGGGATTAAGAGCCCTGGCTGCTCTTCCAGAGGTCCTGAGTTCAATTCCCAATAATTACATGGTGGCTCACAACCATCTATAATGGGATTTGATGCCCTCTTCTGGCATGCAGACACACATGCAGAGAGAGCACTTATACAAAAAAAAAAAAGTCTTGAAGAGATTAGGGATACAAGGGACAAACCTTAGCATAATAAAGGCAATTTATAGCTAGCCCATTGCCAACATCAACTTAAATGGAGAGCAACTGAAAGCAAGTCCACTAAATTCAGCAAGAAGACAAGGTTGTCCACTCTCTCCCTATTTATTCACTATAGTACTCTATGAGTTAGCTAGAACAAGTAGGCAACTAAAGGAGACAAAAGGGATATGAATAGGAAGGGAAGAAGTCAGGTATCTTGATTTGCAGATGATGTGATAAAATATGTAAGTAATCCAAAAATTTTCACCAGGAAACTCCTACAGCTTGTAAATACTTTCAGCAAAGCAGATAGATGTAAAATTAACTGAAAACTACCGGTAGCTTTCCTATATATAGATGGAAAATAGACTGAAAAAGAAATCAGGAAAATGCATCTTTCACAACAATCTCAAATCAAATAAAATATCTTGAGGTAACTCTAATCAAGCAAGTGAAAGACTTGCATAATTAAAAACTTAAAACCAAGAAATTGAAGAAGATATCAGAAGATGGAAAGATCTCCCATGCACATGTATTGGTAGGATTGACATAGTAAAAAACACACATCTTACCAAAAGCAATCTACAGATTCAATGCACTTCCCATAAAAATGAATGGGCTGGAGAGATGGCTCAGCGGTTAAGAGCACTTACTGCTCTTCCAAAGGTCCTGAGTTCAATTCCCAGCAACCACATGGTGGCTCACAACCATCTGTAATGAGGTCTGGTGCCCTCTTCTGGCCTGCAGGTATACACACAGACAGAATATTGTATACATAATAAAGTAAATAAATGTTTAAAAAATGCTGTGGAATTTTTCTCTTGTACATTGTAAAGATTTGTCGGGCAATTTGGATTAATAAAATGCTGATTGGCCAGTAGTTAGGCAGGAAGTATAGGTGGGGTGAACAGACTAAGAATTCTGGGAAGAGGAAAGGCAGAGAGGAGCAGTCACCAGTCAGATGCAGAGGAAGCAAGAAGAGAATGCCTTACTAAGAAAAGGTGCCAAGCCACATGACTAAGCATAGATAAGAATTATGGGTTAATTTAAGTGTAAGAGTTAACTAGTAACAAACCTGAGCTATGAGCCGAGCATTTATAATTAATATAAGCCTCTGTGTGGTGATTTGGGAAGGGGCTGCCAAGTATTTGAGAACTGGCAGGTTGAAGAGAAACATTCGATTATATCAAAGTTTCAACACAATTCTTCACAGGTCTTGAAAGGACAATTTTCAGCTTCATACAGAAACACAAAAAAGCAAGGAGAGCCGAAACAATCCTGAATAACAAAAGAACTGGTGGGGGTATCACCATCCCTGATTTTGAGTTGTACAACAAAACTATAGTAATACAAACTGTATGGTATTGTCACAAAGCAAGACATGTTTATCGATGTAATCTAATTGAAGACCCAGACATAAATCCACACATTTATGGATACCTGATCTTTGATGATGAAGAGGCCATAAATACACACTTGAAAAAAAGACAACATCTTCAACAAATGGTGCTGGTCAAACAGGATGATTGCATGTAGAAGACTCTAAATAAACCTATATTTATCATCCTGCACAAAACTCAACTCCAGATGGCTCAAAGATTTCAACACAAAACCAGATACATATACTGATCCTAATAAAAAAGAAAGTGGGACTAGCCTTGAACTCATTAGCATAGGAAAAGGCTTTCTGGACAGAATACTGTTAGTACAGGCCCTAAGATAAACAATTAACAAACGGAACCTCAAAAAATTAAAAATAAAACTTCTGCATAGCAAAGAACATCATTATTTAGACAAAGTGTCAGCTTACAGAATGGATAAAGATTTTTACTAACTACATATCCAATAGAAGGCTAATACCCAAAATTTAAAAGAAACTGGATATCAATAAAACACATAACCCAATTAAAATGGGGTACAGATCTAAACAGAATCCTCAATAGAGACTCAAATGGCTGAAGAATACTTGGATAAGTGCTCAACATCTTTAGCCATTAGGGAAATGCAAATCAAAACTACTTAGAGATTTCATCTTACACCTGTCAGAATTGCTAAGATCAACAAAACAAGTGACAGCTCATGCTGGCAAGACTGTGGAGTAAGGGAAGCACTCCTCCACTGCCGGGGAGAGTGCAGGTTTGTACGCCCACTATGGAAATCAGTGTGGCGGTTCCTGAGGAAGATAGAGATTAATCTTTCTCAAGATTCTGCTATACTTCTCTTGGGTGTAAACCCAAATGATGCTCCGTCCTGCCACAAAGACATTGATCAACCATGTTTACTGTTGCTTTATTCATAACAGTCAGAAGTTGGAAACAACCTAGATATCCTTCAACAAAATAATTAATAAAGAAAATGTGATGCATTTACACGCTGGAATATTGCTCAGCTATTAAAAAGTGACATCATGGAATTTGCAAGCAAGTGGGTGGAACTAGAAAAAAAATCATCCTGAGTGAGGTATCCCAGACCCAGAAAGACAAATGTGGTATGTATTCTTTTATATACAGATGTTAGCTATTAAGTCAATGATAACCAAGCTACAATTTATAGACCCACAAGGTATAGATATACTTACAGAATAGAGGGAATGAATAGATCTTGTTAGGAAAGGGAAATAGAATAAGACTTATGGATGGACTGAAATGGGAGGGATAAGTGGGGAGGAGGAGTGAAGAGAGGGGTTGAGATGGGAATATGGGAACAGACAACTAAAATTAAGAGGTAACTTAATTAAATTAAGAGGTAGTATAGAAACCTAGTACAGTATAAGCTTCCTAAGATATATACATCTATGAAAGTGATCTAAATGAAATTGTGAAATAATGAAGGAGACAGAGTCCTAACTGGCCATCTCTTGTCACCAAATGAAGCTTCCAGTGCCAAATTGAGATAGATCTTATCGAGTTGTTGACCAAAGGAGTCCCATGGGAATCCCCAAACAACTCAAGCTGTTGGCAAGACAATAGGTTGCTCTCCACAAACTGATGCAAGGCCCCATTGCTGAAGACAACACCTATACAACACATTGAACATAGAGAAGTCAAGCTGGTGCCTGCAAAAAGCCTTTATTGCTATGCTCTAGAGTCTTTAGTACAAGAAGATACCCTGCATGCTGCGAAAAGAAAAATCTAAACACCAAGCCAGCCACAAACCCTTTGAACAAGGGCAATGGTGGCACAATGCTTATAGGAGTAACCAAATAATGTCTAATTTGTCTTAAAGCCCATCCCACAAGATGGAACCCATACCTGACACTGATCAGGTGACCAAGAACCAGAGACTAGATAGCCCAGGAGTCTAAGGTTAAACCAAATACTACTGGGAAGAAGAAGAAGAAGAAGAAGAAGAAGAAGAAGAAGAAGAAGAAGAAGAAGAAGAAGAAGAAGAAGAAGAAGAAGGTAGTGGTAAAATGACTTCTAATGACATTATGATATACCCTTAGATAGTTTCTAGTTCATCATCATAAGAGAAGCTTCCTGATGGAGCAGATGGTAAGAAATACAGAAATCCAAGGCCAGACATTACCCAAAGAATGAAAGAACTTAGAACACTCAGCCCTAAATGATTGTTTAGTATACTCATTTAGTACACTCTCCATCAAATACTTTCCCTCAGAGCTCAAGGAATCCTGTGGAGGAGAGACAGAAAGAGTATAAGAGCCAGAAGGAATAGAGGACACCAAGACAACAAGGACCACTAAATTAACATGAAAAAACCTCATATGAACTCAGAAACTGAAGCAGCATGCACTGACTTACATATATATTATGGCTTCCAGTTTAGCTTTGGGGGGCATTCCTGAGTGTGCGAATGAGGGGGTCTCTGATTCTTATGCCTTCCCTTGTGCTCTGTCCTGTCCAACTTTAATGTTATAGTTTTTGTTTTATATTTTGTTTTGTTATATTTTTATAAATAAATAAATAAATTTGGCCCTACAGGAAAGAGTCCAGAAAAAAATACATAATAGATAGATAAATAGATAGATAGATAGATAGATAGATAGATAGATAGATAGATAGATAGATAGATAGACTCTCCCTTAACAGAAGCTATCAGTTGCCCATCCCTTCTCACATGGGGTAGAAGAGAAAACACTTTCATTTTTTTTTAGTAAGCATAAAAAATAATGGGTTTTTTCTGAGACATTTTCATGAATACAGACCATCACATTTTGCTCATGTTGGTACTCAATCCTTCTCCCTTGACTCCCCTCACCCTCCCACTGATGCCCTTCTGCAAAGTAGTTCCCTTTTGTACCGTAGTGAAATGATGTGTGTCAGATATACGACATCGTACACGTATTTAAATCTAGTGCCCTCACGTCTTTCTGGATTTGGCTTATTTCAGAGCCATTGCATAACTCTTCTTTTAAAGCAGCATTTAGTGAGATATAGTGGCCCTTGCCTTTTTATTCAAATGCTTGAGAGGCAGGGGCAAGAAGATCTCTGCGGGTGCAAGGCCAAACTGTTCTATGTAGCGAGTTCCAGACCCGTCAGAGCTCCATATCAGGGCATTGTCTTGAAAAAATTCAAACCACCAAATAATTATTGGATTCCTAAACTTGAGGTTATGGCGACTAGCTGTCCATGTTGGCAAAAATCAGGAAAGGGCCCTTTAAGGTGTACTGTGCACACAAGGCCTGGTACCCATCATTACGACCTTCTCTTTAGAGAACTCTTCAGGAGTCTCAAGCCCCCAACCTGTCAATCTGAGCCTGGTACTGAGCATGGAGGATGCCCTAAGCAACAGCCATGTTTTGTGCCGGGATCTGAAGCAAGAACTGACTCAGAGCCACCACCAAGGGTTGTTTTCAAATTATGGGTCATGCATTTGATGTAATTCCTGGTAGCTCTTAGTGGACAGGGAAGGGATACCTAAGTGGCAATTCTACAATGACAAAAGAGTCATTCTAGGCATGATGGGTGAGAAGTATCAGAATGTGTTCGTTCAATCATGGGCACACATATGCCAGTGACTTATTTTATTGTGGAGAGCAGAAAGTGGGTTCTTATACAGCCCAGGATGGCCTTGAATATGCTATATGGCCTTGAACTTCTGACCCTCCTTCCTCTGCCTGCTGAATGCTGGAATCACAATTTGTTCCACCGCCCCTGGTTTTTATGGTGTTGGGAATTGAACCTAGAGGTTTATTCAAGCTAAACAAGCACTTTACCAGCTGAGCCACATCCCCAGCCTTCAAAATGCTTTCATATGACATCATTTCCATGAAATGGCACCCAATACACCAATGTCTGTGCTGTCCCTGGAGCAGATAATAAGGGGAAGAAGGCTTTATCCTCCACTCCTGAATTGCTAATAATTGACCTGCCGATCTGATAATAAAAAACAACAACAACTAAACTATTCATTTGTTTAACAAACTCTATATAAAATATCTAAATGCACAGAGCCAAACCTGGGAGCCCAGCACTCAGCAAAGTGGGCTGAGGCATCCAAGGAAATGCCCCGCAGAGAGGCTGCCAGAATTTCTGTGCTGTATTCTCCCGCCATTTCCCAGAGAAGAGGGAACTCTGGCCAGCACAGGTGCTAACAGCAAGCCCTGCACTAAGGCCAGCCAAGCACAGGGTACATCCCACCAGGGGATCTGCAGGGCCGAGCCTTTCCTACCACCGCCAGGGCTCCATCAGCAATTCCACTGATGTTTCCAAACGTAGGAATCTGACTGCTATGTGCTCCAGTGTTGCCACCTTTGCCAGTCAATGCCAGGCAGCGCAGGTGTGGGTCAGTCACAAGGTGCATACGCTGTTCAGAAGAACAATGCAGGCTCGGCCCTAAAACATCAGTCTACTAGAGCAGGGGTTCTCAACCTGTGGCTTGAGACCTTTTTTCTGTGTGTGTGGGGGGGACTAATAACCCTTTCACAGATGTCACCTAAGACCATCAGAATACACAGATATTTACATTATGATTCATAACAGTAACAAAATCACAGTTATGAATTAGCAATGAAAACAATTTTATGGTTGGGGGTCCACCCTAAGATGAGGAACTATACTAAAGGGTCACAGCATTAGGAAGGTTGAGAGCTGCGGTGCTAGAGGGAAGGACAAAGCTTTCTCTGGAGCAATGCATCCTTAGAGGACCTGTCTGCCTGCCATCCAGACGCCAGCCGTTAGTGACTATGTAACTGTAGTTTGCTGCATTCACTTTATTGTGAAACTGTCACTCCTGGTACCTTTCTCCACAGAGCGGCTTTTCTCTGCTAAAATGGTGTGGGCTCAGCTTTGTTTCTGAAACAACAGGTTAGTTCATCCCAGCTGTTAACAACAGAGAAGCCTGGTAGTTCAAATCTAACCGGGATTGGTTAAGATGTTTTTAAGGCCTTCTCTCCACCTGGGCATTCCAGCAATGCCTTGTAGAATGTGCAAAGCTCCAGGACCTGCCAGGACTCCTAACCCCTCACCACTGCTGAATGGAGCCATCGTGGCTGTGTGCAAACTGCTCCTTGACCTGAGGTTCCTGACCTCCACACTCCCTGTGGGTTCTGACCCAATCAAGAGGGATGAAAGAGCAAAGCGGAGAGAGAGTGGTCAGTGTGCTCCATCAGGGAACAACTTAGATGTCTTCAGCAAAGCACCTGGCCCTACACAGAGGAAGGAGGCCACACTCCAGGCCCAGGACTACAGACCACATAGGCTATTCCAGGGTCCCCTGCAGCTCATTCTCCATCAATCCCATCCCTGAGACTATCCCTAAGATCATCGCCCCTCAGCAGCAGCCAATCCCAGCCCAGAAGGCTCCGTGGGAACTATGTTAAACACAAAGCAGGCAACATAGGTGAGAAAATGCCCCTCTGCTGGGCACAGCAAACCTGTGATGCAAAGAAGGAAAGAAGACTTCAAATTGAGATAGAAACCTGGGGAGCCCAGCTCCATCCTAAACTCCTGCTGCCCCCAGGTGGAGAAGCCGGAGCTGGAGCACTCTGGCATACTGCAAACAGTCCCCTGCATTCAGTCCCCTGCATACAGTCCTTCCCCATCTGAGAGCAAACAGGGTTCCAAGACCTGGAGTGGAGCCCGAAGACAGCTCAGCAGGCTTAGCTTGAGTTCTTAAAGCCGGTTCTCACCCCAGACAGCTCTGGAAGGTTTTACCCAGCTCTCACCATTTGTTAAGTAGCTGCAAAGAAAAGGCTGAACAGGTTATGCAAGAGGATACCCCGTTGTGTGCTGGAACAGCAGCAAGTGACCAGCCCTATAGACCTCAGAGAGGGGAGCCCAGGCGAGGGGAGTGTCCAGGCTGGGCCACACCCTAGGCCACAGGCACAACTGGCCAGACCTCTTTCTAAGGACAGCACTCTCACATTCGAGGACAGCGAATCCACTCTTCTGGGGCAGCCATCTATCTGTGTCCTCCCAAGAAGCACTTGGCATTTGAATCGTTCTGGAAAGTTCAGGCTGACTTAAAAGAGAACTTGTTTATCATTTGTAAATCCCTGGGCAGTTCGCCTGGGAAGATAAGAGACAGCTCTTGCTGTTCCGCGCCAGATGAGACAAAGCGCACAACTCAGGCTGCACAGGAAGCGCGGGGCTTGCAGAGAGCAGGCGAAGTGACAGTTTATTAAAAAATATAGGCTATGCCGGGGAAAAGTAATATTGGGTTTTATGATTATTTCATACTGGGAATTGTTACATAGTTCTGTGGCTGTTTATTATATAACTACAGATTGCAATAATACATTTTGGAGCTTGTAAAGTTCTGAACAAGCAATTTTTGCAAAGCTATGTTTAGTAGGTTGGTTTGGGTTTAAAAAAAAGTAGTGATGGGGGAATCTTATGTAAAGAAGAGAGAAAAATAAGCCTCTGGGAGAAGGAAAACTACAGTGTTGCTTCTCATTATTTCTGTGCAGTGGCCAGAGCCTGCTTGAATAGTGTATGTCTGTTCCATGCCTCGATCGAGCAGTTCCGCAATTCCGTCACTGGGCCACGGGCTAGAACTGGTCCTTCAAGGAGCTTAGTAAAACAGACAAGAAGTCAATGACCAACACTCCCACAAGACTTCTAGACCCTGAGAAAACCTTCTAATTTAGTCACCAAAGTTCTTAAGCATCTCCCAATAAATGGGCACCAAAGTAGACTATAGACATGATTTTGAGTGTGTATAGTGTGTGTATGTTTGTATGTACTATGTTTATGTGTGTCCAAGCACATGTATGTGCATGTGTGTTCATGTGGAGGTGGAGGTCAAGTTGGGTGTCTTCCTCGATTGCTCTCGATCTTATTCTTTTAATATTTATTTATCTGTGTATACATGTGCACCTTAGTATATGTATATGTTCCACACACATGCAGGAGGCTGCAGAGATCAGAAGATGACATTGGATCCTCTGCAACTGGAATTACAAGTATTTGTGAACTTCCATGTGGGTGCTGGTTTCCAACCCTGGGTCCCTTATGAGAGCAGTTAAATGTTCTTCACCACCAATACATCCCTCTAGCCTTTCCATATTATTTATTTTTGGTTGAATGTTTTATTATTTTTTATTTATTTTACATACCAATCACAGTTTCCCCTCCCTCCTCTCCTCCCATTATCTTCCCCTACTTCCTTTCTACCCTTTCCCCATTCACATCTCAGAAAAGGTAAGGCTTCCCATGGGAGTCAAGAAAGCATGGCATATCAAGTTGAGGCAGGACCAAGTTCCCCCATGTAGCATCAAGTCTGAGCAAGGCATTCCACTGTAGGGAATAGGTTCCAAAGAGTCAGTTCATGCACCAGGGATCCCACTGCTAGGGGTCCCACAAATGAACCAAACTACACAACTGTCCTCCACATGCAGCCTAAGTTGATCCCATGCAGGCCTCCAAACTGTTGGTCTAGAGAGTTCATGAGCTTCCACAAGCTCGGGTCAGCAGTCTCTGCAGCTTTTCCCATCATGATCTTGGACTCCCCACTCCTTGCTTATATAATAATCCCTCCTCCCTCTCTTCAGCTGGACCCCCAGAGCTTAGCCCAGTGCTTAGCTGTGGATCTCTGCATCTGCTTCCATCGGTTAGAATGAAGGTACTAGGATGACAATTAGGGTAGTCATCAATCTGACTACAGGAGAAGACCAGTTCAGGTCCCCTCTCCACTACTGCTAGGACTCTAGCTGGGGTCAAGTTTGTGGGTTTCTGGGAGTTTCCTTAGAACCAGATTTTTCCCTAACCCAATAATGGTCTCCTCTATCAAGATATCTCTTTTGTTGCTCTCCTTCTCCGTCCCTCCCCCAATCTGACCATCCCAATCCCTCATGTTTCTAACCCCCATCCTTTCCCCTCTACCTCTTCCCCGCCCCCAGTTTACCCAGATCTCGTTTATTTCCCCTTCCCAGGGCGATCCATCTCCACCATCTTATTTTTTGAGACAAGTTCTCTCACTTAACCCAGAGCTCACCAATTGGCTAGGCTGCCTGACTGCAGAATTCACAGGTAAGTCATGCACCATTATGCAAACCTATAGTCAAGATTATTTCTAGAAAAGTGGTGATATGGGCTATTAGAACCCAAAAGAGGCTGCCATGCAATGACAGCCGATTCCCAATCCTGATTTTAATCCTTCTGTGTCTGGGGCATTGGGTACCTGGTCCTCTAAATGTAAAACAGGATCCCCACGTACTCTACCATGTTAATACAAACAACACCCTGCCCGGCTAATCCCTATTGTTGGAGCACCTAAGCCCCTTTATCTGCACTGACAGCATCAATAAACAAGATAAAAATCATATTAAATCTGCCAGCAGAGCACATGGCTCTTATCGCAGAGTAGCCTGTTAGCTTACCAACACTGTGACCTCCAGCCCAGATGCATTTCCTGGAAGTTCTTTCACAGAAAGTCACAATAAATTACTCTGTTGGACACAGACCGGACTATATCAGGCAACTTCTGCCCTGAGTTTTCATTAAAAGGTCAGCCCTGTTTATTGGAACACTTATTTTAAGGCACATGAACTTGGACCATGAGATGACATTCACTGCTGTTTGGTACATCTGACTGTCAAAGTTCTCTTCCTAAACCATGACATTTCCTCTGCAATGCACAAAGGGTCCGCTAACCCGGACAGCTCTAGATGAGACCAGAGAAGACAGCCCCTTTATGAGTTTGTTTTTGCTTGTAGGGCTCTGGGCTGCAGCCCAGGGTTTTACCTAGGAAGAATTGCCCTGACTGATTTAACTGATAGGGAAAAGCCAGCCGGAGTGTGGGAGGACCCTTCTGGTAGCAGCCCAGATAAAAGGGCCATGGTGGAAGGAAGACCAAGTGTCTTTTGCCCTTTGGCCTTCTTCCCTCTTGCCACCGAATTGACTAACCCTAACCCCATTGTTGATGATGATATCAGTCTGTTGCTGGTCTCAGGCTCAATGCTTCCAGGCTTCTACAAGTGACTAAGTGGTTCTCCAGAACCTTGTAGGTTTTAGGCACCAGACTGGGGTTATGGAAGCACCCAGCCCATCACAATGGACTGAGCAACTACTGGTACCCAGCCTCAGCAGCGTGAGACAGCTGCTGTTACTGTTCTAACATAAACTGACTTAATAAATTCTTTTATATATGTTTGAATATATTCATGCTGTTGCTTCTGTCCCTCTAGAGAACTCTAATACAGGCTCCTTGGAGGTTTAAGAAAAGTTGCTATGAGGTCCTAGTCAAGTAGAACCCATGGTGTCCTCATAGGGAAAGGTAGATTTCAGGACAAAGGCACCCAGAGGAAAGGGTAGTTGATGATGGGGCAGAAGCTAGAGTGGGCAACAGAGTCATAAGCCAATGACTGCCAAGCATTGGCCAGAACCTGGAAGAGAAGGAAGGATTCTTCACCAGGTCCCTGAGAAGGAATACTGACCTGTTAGCATGATTTTTGAGTCCTAGCCTCCAGAATTTTGAGGACATAGAGTTCTGATCTATCTAGCACAATTGAGGACCATTAATAACAGCTGCAAGAAGCTAACACATCCTCCACACTGGGGCATAAAGTCTGCTGTACAATGGGTGTGTGGACATTTACATGTATTATCAAAAAACATTTCAAAATAAAAGAAACAAGGCAAGCATTTTCAATAGGGCTGAAGGGAGAGAAAGAGAGGTCAGAGCCACCTGGTGTATGGGGGTGGGTATCCCCTAGTTTAATGTTTTGAATTTGGAACTACGTAACACAGACATGAGAAAGGAAAGTGGCCATCCCTAAAAATTAAAACAACCTAAAAGAGAAACTTAACAGGGGATTGAGCTGGTGGCCCCAGCACACAGATAAAACCTGCTGATGGGAAATTCTGAAACGCAGCTGTCTGCTCTGACTTCAGTGTGGCATGGCATGTGGTTGGAGAGAAACCGAACTCTGCAGTCTTGTTTTTAGTCATAATGCTGACGGCTGGACGACTTATCCGTTACTCACTCCCCTGCCTGCTCACGCTTCTGCTCCTCTGGCAGCCGCTTCAGCTGTACGATCCACAGGGTTTCAGAAGTCTAGAAGTTCCCGCCCTCATGAACTAAGAACAGATCATGCAGGAAAAGTGGTACACCCTGCATGAGGAATGCCCCCAAGTCAGGTCTACAAGGCTTGGTTTCGAGCACTCTGCGCGGTTGGGACATGGAGCCTTTGAGAGATGGTAACTAACTAAAATGAGTTGGGTCTTGGGGAAGCACCTTCACTCCTTCCTCTCTTTAAAAAAAAAGAAAGATTTTTTGTGGTGTGTGTGTGCATACGTGTGGGGAGGGGGTGATGTGTGTCGTGTATATGTGTGTGGTGGTGTGCACAGTGCTTACATGTAGCATGTGTGGTAGATGTATGTGGTGTGTATAGTATATGTGTATATTAGTGTTGGGGAGTGTTATGTATGTATATACCCAAGGGAGTGAAGGTGCCCACAGAGGCCAGAAAGGAGGTGTCAGATTGCAGATGTCCTGGAGCTGAAGTTATAGGTGGTTGTGAGTCACCTGACACAGGTTCTGGGAACCAAATGCAGGTTCTCTGGAAGAGCAACAAATACGCTTAATGGCTGAGCCATCTACAGCGCCTCTCTCTCTCTCTCTCTCTCTCTCTCTCTCTCTCCTTCCCCCATGGTGTGCTGCCTCCACCTGAGCAGCCTAATAGGTTATCACAGGAGACAGTGATGTGTCCATTTGCCTCCCGGAGTGGAAAAGTGCTGTTCCCCAGGTGAATCCACGGTTTTTCACAAACACCCCTCCACATAAACATGATAAATGTCTTAGGAGAAGGAAATACTCATTGCCCCGATTTGCTTATGACTCATTTGAAGATGTGTTGAATTACCAAATGTGCGCCATAAAGATGGACAAATAGTACATCTCAATAAAAATAAAAAATGAAAAACAATTTCAGTTTATGAGGACAACACCGTGTTTGTTGGAAGCCGAGAGCTAGTAAGTGCGATAGAAATGGCAGAATCTCTTATTTTACCACATGACTAGCAAAGCCATTGGAGGGGTGGGGGGGGGATGCAGCAAAGCTTAAAATGTTTAAACAAGGAGTGATGTCTGGATCCACGAGCTGAGTCTCCGGAAACCTGTTATAGGAACGGACATAGTTCAGCAGTACAGAGTGTACCCAGCAGGTGCTGGATCCACAGACTGTGTCTCCAGAAACCTATTATAGGACAGGACACAGTTCAGCAGTACAGAGTGTACCAGCAGGTGCTAGGCTCTAGGATCAAACCCAGCACCTCAAAACAGGAGGACGGGCTGGAAAGAGGTCTCAGCAGTGCTAGCACGTACTTCTCTCACAGAAGACCTGCGGTCTCTTCCCAGCGGCACCCATGCTGGGTGGCTCACAACTACCTGTCACTCTAGCTCCAGGGGATCCAACTCCTCCAGCCCCTGAGAGCGCCAGCCCTTGTGTACATATTCATACACATACAAGCACACATAATTTAAAATATGTGGCTACCCACAAAAATAATATGGGAAGGGAAAACAAGCTTTCTGTCTGCTTGCCCTCACTCACACTGCCAAGTTCTTTTCATCACTAGAAACCACTCCTTGGGAATTCCAGTGTGGACTGAAAACTGGCAGCCAGCTCTCTATGACATTCGTGAGATTCCAGCACTAGGCTGGGAATGCTGAGACAGTCAGTCTCGTGGACTGAGCGACTATTGAATCATTCCTTTTTCTATTAGGAGAGGGCCAATACAGGACCACTCAGACCACAGCCTAGAAGCCACTTGGATAAAGGCCCCATGTATTGGTTCATTCTATCAGATCTGTTCCTTAGAGAATCCTAGTACAGAATGTGATACCAGGAGAAGGCACCATACAAGCTTCCAAAGGAGGGAGGTAACCAGGAGTCCTGCCCAGCTGTGATGCCCACACACTGCACGATTACCCTAAAGGGGCAGCATGGTATGCATCCCTTGGGTGTAACCTGAGAGGGGTCCCTGCAGGAGTCATGGTAGGCAGGGACATGAAGAGGTGAGAATGAAAACTTGGTGTAGCCTGACTTCTAGAAAGTCTAATGCCAGGCAGTTTATTAGCAGCCTATTCAAACCCAGTATAATTTGGGGGAAAGTTTCCTGGTGTAATACAATCCCCAGTGTACAAGGAAGCATAATTATATTGGAACTCAACTCAAAATGCTTGCTATTTCTTCCAAGAAGATGGGTTCTAGAGGTAGGTTACCTGTCTTAGATAAAGGGATTAGGAAAGGATCTGGCATGGTCTTTGTCAGACGGATAGCTCAGAGATCATTTGGGCTATTAGGTCCTGGTTGTGGGAACTTGAGGGAGCCTCTGGCTATACAAATAAGGGTCATTTAAACAACTAGCTACCTCTAGTCCTGGTTGTAGAAGTTTGATATGGTCTGGTCTAACATAACACCAATCACCAAACTGTTAATTACTCCCAATTCCCAGCCTTCTAGATGGAAGAACAGGTATTTCCCCCTTTGAGGAAACACCTGTGCATGATTCAAATTCCTGGTTTCCCTGAAGATCTGTGGGAACAAGGACCTTCATGCTCCCAACAGTAACCAACAGCTCTCTAATTTGTCTTAAGACCCATTCAATAACAGGAAGACTATGCCTGGTTCTGGAAACATAGCTCTTTAGTTCTAGTGAAATCATGGTTGTTGGAGGGGAATCTAATCTACAACCACTATTTATCAAACCAGCACAATCCCTAAGAATAATCTATAAACATTTATCCTTATACCCATACCTAAGTGTAGTCTTCCCTCCTCATCCAGGATACGCCTCTTTGCAACATATGAAGAACAATACAAAAAACCACAACCAAACAAAATGCAGAGTTGGGGATCTCAGTCCCCAATGGGCACACCTACAAACACTCCCTCACCTAAGGCTCAGGAAACAGCAAAAAATGGGGCAGGAAGATTTTAAGAGCCATAGGATTAGGGAGTTTGCTGTGAGAGTCTGTCTCCTAGCGTCAGAAGCTACACCCATAAAGTCTCACCACATGACTGCCCAAATGTGAGCTGAACAAGGCCAACACCAATGCCAAGATGAGCAAGGAAAAGCCCACAAGGCCTTAACCCTACACAAAGAACAGAAAGCAACAGAGAAAGCCTGGAAGTAGGAGAGGTGGTCTTCCCCAGTGAAGAGTTCATTTGGTTGTCCAGTGCCAAACAGTCATCCCTTGAAATGTACAGACAAGTTACGTTATATGGGCCAAGAAGGCAATATTTAAAAATATATATGTATATGTGTATGTATGCATGCACTCGATAACAGTAAATCAAGTAAGAGGCCATGAATTTGAAAGAGAGTAGAAGGGTTATATGGGAGGGCTTGAAGGGAGAAAATGGAAGGGGGAAATAATGGGGGTGATTATATTATAACCTCAAAAATAAAATTAATAAAGAA
The DNA here is from genome assembly GCF_018167655.1 of Microtus oregoni. Lineage (NCBI taxonomy): Eukaryota > Metazoa > Chordata > Mammalia > Rodentia > Cricetidae > Microtus > Microtus oregoni. Next base: position 7,513,155 of record NW_024543075.1, read on the forward strand.
GAAAAATAAACAAATAAAAATAAATATTTTTTAAAATAAGAGGAAGGGATGAGGAGGAAAAGAAGATGCCATAACATGTATTAGACATAAGCACATAGACTATTTAACGGGAAGAGCCTATATTTAGACAAAACATTCTTAATGAGGATGGTGGGTTCAACAATAATGCAAGCACAAAACAGAGCACAGCTGGGAAAAAGCAAGTTCTCCATATATTTCTATGGAGTGTTTTCCAAGACATTATTAAATGAAAAAGAAGAAAACATGTCCTGTCAGGGAGGGGAAAGAGGCTGAGGTGACACTTGGTGGTGGACCTTGTGTTTATTAGGCACAAGGCCCTAGATTTAATCCTTCATACACAGAAATGAAGTGGGGTAGAAAACAAGGGAGGGAGGGAGAAATGAAAGGGAAGGGAGAGAGAAATGAGATATTTTTAGAGCATACAAATATAAGCTTGAATGTCTAAGAACAAAACAGTGGAAAACTAAATCAAGAGATAATTATTATGCCTTTCTTTGGGGAAAAGAGAGCAGGGAAGCAAACATGGATTTTATGAGCAGACCTTGTTGGTGAGATTTGGCTGTGGAAACAGGTAAATATTTCATGTACCTATAAGCCAAAATTAAAAATTTATTCTTAAAATTCAAAGGAATATAACTGTGTTTTAATTCAATAACTAAACCTCTTAGGAATTCTTTCAGGTAATTGTAAATCACAGTAAGAAAACTGTACATCCCTAGTGGGAAACAATCGACTGTGCATCCCAAGTGGGGAATAATCGACTGTGCATCCCTAGTGGGGAACAATCGGCTGTGCATCCCTAGTGGGGAACAGGGGAACAATCGGCTGTGCATCCCAAGTGGGGAACAATCGACTGTATATCCCTAGTGGGGAACAATCGGCTGTGCATCCCGAGTAGGGAACAATCGACTGTGCATCCCGAGTGGGGAACAATCGACTATGCATCCCGAGTGGGGAACAATCGACTGTGCATCCCGAGTGGGGAACAATCGACTGTATATCCCTAGTGGGGAACAATCGGCTGTGCATCCCTAGTGGGGAACAATCGACTGTGCATCCCGAGTGGGGAACAATCGACTGTGCATCCCTAGTGGGAAACAATCGGCTGTGCATCCCAAGTGGGGAACAATCGACTGTATATCCCTAGTGGGGAACAATCGGTTGTGCATCCCAAGTGGGGAACAATCGACTGTATATCCCTAGTGGGGAACAATCGACTATGCATCCCTAGTGGGGAACAATCGACTGTGCATCCCGAGTGGGGAACAATCGACTGTATATCCCTAGTGGGGAACAATCGGCTGTGCATCCCTAGTGGGGAACAATCGACTGTGCATCCCGAGTGGGGAACAATCGACTGTGCATCCCGAGTAGGGAACAATCGGCTGTGCATCCCGAGTGGGGAACTATCGACTGTGCATCCCGAGTAGGGAACAATCGGCTGTGCATCCCGAATGGGGAACAATCAGCTGTGCATCCTGAGTGGGGGAACAATCGACTGTGCATCCCTAGTGGGGAACAATCAGCTGTACATCCCTAGTGGGAACGAGTAATAGTGAGATAACTGTCCCTAGTGGGGAAAAGTGTCAGAAAGATAACTGTACATTCCTAGTAGAGAACAGTCCCAGTGAGATAACTGTATTCCGTAGATTATTTATTTTTATAATGTAAAGTCTTAGTCTTTAAGCTATATAGGTACTAAGAATTACAAATCAAAGGCCGGGTGGTGGTGGCACACGCCTTTAATCCCAGCACTCGGGTGGCAGAGGCAGGCGGATATCTGTGAGTTCAAGGCCAGCCTGGTCTAGAAGAGCTAGTTCCAGGACAGGAACCAAAAAATAAATAAATAAATAAAGCTACGGAGAAACCCTGTCTCGAAAATCAAAAAAAAAAAAAAAAAAAAAAAGAGAGAATTACAAATCAATAGTCACCCATGTTTGTCATACTCATAGTTAGGCTAGAAGGTTCTCTAGAAGCACCGAGATTATATTCTGCGTAGATAGGTGCTGTAGGAATTCCTACCTCCAGTAACCTTTAAGTTACCCGCCCATTTGGGCATTGCCTTTTATATTATATATGCCAATGTAAAGCGCATGTCTGGCCTCTTTTCAGGCTGCAAGATTCGGTTGCTGTTCTGTGTTCCAGCAAAGGACTGTGATCTGTGAGTCTACTCCTAAATAAATGGTCCTCTATTATATTCAATTCTGAGCTAGTATGGGATTTCTTTTAAGCGTCCTTCTTCATCTGGAGCTCCACATGGATCTGAACTCCACACCTACAAGGTGGACTGGCTTAAAGGCGTAACCGGTCCACAGCCCAGAAAGTCTCCCACCCCTGCTAATTTGGTTTGCTTTTACCTAAGTGGTTTTTTGTAAAACCCCTGCCACAGTGGTACTAACTGCATGCAGCAACTTGGAAATTTCCCCTCCCCCACTTTTGCATTCCCTGTTGCATGGCAACTTGCACAGCTTCCAGTTTGTAGTCCCTGCCCATGAGTTCTGGGCTTCTTGCTCCATGTACAGAATTGATTTAATCGTTTTTAATTTGTCAAGCAAAGCATATTTCAGTATTTTACCAGCACCACGGTGAAAAAATCAGAGCGGTTCAGGACTGTTCGTGGCACAAGGTTGCACTGCTAGTCATGACTCTGCAACTACGACACCTGCTGGACAATAAAGATTATTACACCTAAAACAATATTGGACCTCATAACAGGTAATTAATAAATCAATATGTAATTGCAGACAACATTACCATGGAAAATTTTAGTAACCTTTTTGCTAATACTATGGATTGTATTCTGCAAGGCTTATATGGTTATTGTGATACAACCATTTATTGGATATTGAGACTCAGGTTTTTTTCTTCATAGTATATCCTTAAGAAAATGGTTTGATAACAGAGCCAAGAAATGATACAGTCTTTACAGACTAATAATGAACAGCTTGCTGACAGAATTAATAGCATCGAAAATCAAGAGTTACCTGAAAAAATTAATGCTATTGAAAAGGGTAACATTAATTTGACAGACAAAATTGAATCTATGTCAAAGGGTACTGAGAAATTATCTGAAAGAATTCATACTATTAAATTTGACAATCAAAATTTGTTAAAAAGTTATGATAGGTTAGCAGATAGAGTATCTCTCCAGAAATGCAATCTGTATACTATCTAAATAATGTCCAAAGATGATATTATCTTTAAAGAAAAAAACTTCAGACCTTGGAACCACATGTGCAGAATAAGACTAGGTGCCTCAATGAAATCACTAGAAATATACACAGGTCAGGAGATTCAGACTTTACAAAAGACAGTAGTAAAAATATTTGAAACGATTGAGGAAATTATTGAAGCTGATGAAGAGGGAAAGAAGGTACAAGGACAGGATTTAACATCACCAGTAGCTGTTAGAGATGACTTACCCAGGATTTTAGCTTCCTACCCTGTAATCTACTCTGACAAAGCATCAAGTTCTAAAGGCCTAAAAGGATCCAAAGAAGATAAATGGAAACCTATAGGATCTAAAAGAAATTAAGCAAGCAATAGTAACTTTCTTTTTTTAAACATTTTATGGTTTATTTATCTTTATTTTATGTGCATTGGTGCAAAGGTGTCAGATCCCCTGCAACTGGATCTTCAGACAGTTGTGAGCTGCCATGTGGGTTCTGGGAATTGAACCCAGGTCCTCTGGAAGAGCAGTCAGTTCTCTTAACCACTGAGCCATCTCTCCAGCCCATAACTTTCTTATTTAAACAGAAGGGGGAGGTGTTGTAGGAATTCCTACTGCCAGTAGCCTTTAAGTTACCTGCACACTTGGGTGTGGCCTCTTATATATGCTGATGTAAAGACCATGTCTGGCCTCCCTTTCAACTGCAGGATTCGGTTGTTATTCCCTGTTCAAGCAGAGGACTGTAATCTGTGAGTCTACCCCTAAATAAATAACCCTCTGTTATATTCAAATCTGAGCTAGTGTCTTCAATTAGGCAATCTTCAAAATCTTCAAAGAACTATAGAATATGACATTTAAATAACTCAGGATTCTGTTGACATGAGACATGATTGGTCCTGGCAGCACCGATCTATTTCCGAGAGAATGTTGGGCAATGAAGACACTCCACTTAGTGCTTCTTTTTTCTTGACGAAACTGGCCTTTGGGTAAAGAACTGCCCTTGCCTCAGTTACTGACAATATGCACATTGTCCAAACTGGACAAGCAGGATACAAGCAAAAATGACTGCCAATCCTTACCAAGACAGGGTAAGACAGTTTTTTTGAATTTTCTTGCTTCAGAAAATGGTCTGTCAGATCTTTAAGCCTTAGCCAAAGTTGGTTGCCCCAACATTGCAAATGAGATGTTGATTGATAGCCCAGGTATCCAGCTGTCTCTGTCATTTCTTGTACTTTTTGGAAGTCTCTTGCTTGTACTACCTGCTTATTTGGGTAATATTATTTTTCCTTCTGAGATATTTGACATAGTTAAAGACTAGATAGTTATAGCTACTTCCCTCTCATAACTTAGCTTAGACATTTTAGTACAAGACTTAGAACCCTCAGTACAGGACAACTATTGAAATAATTTCTGTTATTTGCTAATTACCGTAGACTAAATATTTAGCCTGTGTTTATTGCATGATATTGTTCATGTTGGTTGTAGTTCTATTTTATATATGTTTTGTCTTTTCTTTTTCCTGGACTATACTTGATGTTTGTTCTTATTTTGTATAGTTTATATTAACCCTCATATTTAGACAAAAGGGGGAGGATATTTGTTCATACTGTATAGAGTTTTGTATTAGGTTTAGAACCCTCTTATTTAGACTAAAGGGGAGGTGTTGTGGGACTTCATTCAGCCAATAGCCTTTTGGGTACTGGCACATTAGGACATGGTCTGAGGTGCTACCTGTGGACTGATAAGTACAGATAAAAAGCGTGCTCGCTCTCTTGGGAGAGGTCGGAGTTCTGTTTGCAGCATCCAGTGCCCTCAGAGCAGAGGACCATGACTCTCTACCCTTATTGTGAGGTTTTTCCCCAAATAAACATTTGTTAGCCCTTATTCTGGGCTCTCGTGGACTTCCTTAATTATGCCTACATCTGAATGTTTCTTAGACACATCCCTGAGAAAGTCTGCACATAATGACCAATCAGCAGCCATAAGCACCCAACCAATCCATTCACACTGGTGCTAAGCAAAGCTTCTTTGTTGGTATCTAGGCAGGAGATATGGCTGGAGTATTTTTTCATTAATTTATTTATTTCTTAAACTATCTTTTCTCATTTTATATACCTATCCCAGTTCCCACTCCCTTTCTTCCTTCTACTCACCCCACCCCAATCCACTCCTCAGAGAGGGTAAGGCTTCCCATAGGGAATCAACAAAGTCTGACATATCCCTTTGAGACAGGACCAAGGCCTGAGTGGGCTGGCTGGGTACTAATGGTTGCTAAGAAACATCCAGAGGTTGACCTCTGTCTGGTAAAGATATCAGTGTTCAGGGAGGGCAGAGCAGTTGAACTTGGGGCCAGAGTTCTACAAAGGAACACCTCTATAAATCGACCCCCAGCAGACTGTCTGCTAGTCAGCACACAGGGAAGGCCAGATTGAGTCCCCAGATATGCAGGATAAGCTCACCAAGGAAACCATGGAGCAGCATGCTGGCAGGGGAATGGTACCCAGAGTCCACACTGGACTCAAACTGACCATCTTCTCCAGGCAGATGAGAGAAGTCTGAGCATCACGGCAGACTCAGAAGAGAGTGCAGAGAAGCCAGTCTTTCGAATGGAGCTACAATAGCTCTGGAATGCCCTGGATAGTTCTAAATCAAAATGTAATATGTAGCTATAGGGATTCCTGTTAGGAAACTCCAAGACCAATGGTCTCACAGGTGAATTCCACTTAACACTTAGGAAACAGTGCAGACACTTCCAGAAAACAGAATCTGATGAAACACACTTAGTAGAATTAGAATTACTCTGTTAACAAAACCAGACAAAGACGTTACAGAAAATATATTGTAAGGATGATAGTTCAATATGCTTGTGTATACATGCTTAAAAATCCCTAGCAAAAAAAATAAGCAAATGAAATGTAGACTTATGCAAAATGGATGATGAATCGTGACAACTGGGGTTTAAGCCAGGAATATGAAGTTGGTTTAGCATTTTAAAATCAAACAATGCCATTCTCCATAAAGGAGAAAAACACAGACCCTCTGTGGAGATAGAAAACTCATTTGGCAAAAATCAACATCCACTCACGATAAAGTCTCTCAGCAAATTAGAAAGAGAATTCTCTCATCCTGACAGAGGTAGCTACAAAAGCCCAAGTCAACATCACACAGCATTGAAGGACTGACTCGGAGTCAGCAAGGAGGGACAAGATTTCCTCTCAACCCTTTCATTCAGCGTTGTACTGGAAATTCTGCAAGTGCGAAAAGCAGGAAACTTCATAAAAGGCATATAGATAAAAGAGAGAAAGAACGCTTTTTATTCACAAGCGACAGGACCGCAGTCCTACCTTGCTTCTCTGTTACTATGACAAACCACAGACCAACCTAAAGCAACTTTGGGAAGGAAAGATTTTATTTTAGCTTACAAATTATGGTCTGTCATCCAGGGAAGCCAAAGCAAGACCCTGAAGGCAGGAACTGAAGCACAGACCATGGTGGAGAAACATTACTTACTGGCTTGCTCCTTCTAGCTTACTAAGTTAGCTTTCTTATATGGCCCAGGCCCATCTTTCTACAGTTGGTACCATCCACAGCAGGCTGGACCCTCATGCATCAACTAGCCATCAAGACAATGCCCCACAGATAAGCTCACAGGCCTAACTGATGGAGACAATTCTTCAGTTGAAGTTCCCTCTTCCCAGGTGTGTCAAACTGATGATGAGACCATAGTTAGATTGTGCAGGTGTGAAAATACTTTTTTCAGAAGCGGGTGCTATTATACACTATATTTCATTTCATTATTCAGTTGTTCATTAATATTTGGTCATAGTAGAAATAAAACTATAGGGCTGGCAGGGTGGCTCAACATGTCAAGGCACTTGCTGCTAAACTTGATGATATGGGTTCCATTCCAGGTAACAACATGGTAAAAAGAGAGAGCTGGCTCCTATGGCCTCTCTATGTGCTCTATAGTGCTGATGTGTTCACATGTGCATGCACACACAATTAATTAATTAATTAACTAAAGTGTAATATGTTTGTTTAAAAAAATAAATAAGGAGTTGTAAAGGTGAATCAGCAGTTAAGAGCATGAACTATTCTTGCAGAGGACCATGTCAGGCAGCTCACAAGAACCTGGAACTCCAGCACCAGAGAATACAACACTCTCTTCTGGATTCTGTAGGCAACTGCAGTCATGGACATATCCCTACATCAGATACTTATATATACACAAAATTTAAAAAAGTAAATAAATCTTAAATAAAGAAGTATAATTATAGTGACCAAATACTCAGCAACAAAACAAACCTCAGCAGATACCAAAAAAAAAAAAAAAAAACCTGGAATAACCCCCTAGATCTTATTGGATCACCATGGTCTAAAGTTAGAATTTAAGAACAACACTACTCTCAGAAAGCCTACAAACTCTAGGAAATTGAACAATGCTCAACTGAATCACCCCTGGGTCAAGGAAGAAATAAAGAGAGAAACTAAAGACTTCCTAGAATTCAACAAAAATGAAGGCACAACATACCCAAACCTATAGGACACTATAAAAGCAGTGCTAAGAGGAATGTTCATAGCACTAAGTGCTCACATAAGAAAGTGAGAAATCTCACACTAGTGACTTAACAGCGGACCTGAAAGCTCCAGAAAAAAAAAAAAAAGAAGCAGACTCACCCAAGAGAAATAGAAGACAAGAAATAATCAAATTGAGGGCTGAAATCAATAAAATGGAAACAAAGAAGACAATACAAGAATCAATGAAACAAAGAGCTGGTTCTTAGGGAAAATCAACAAGATAGACAAATCTTTATCCAAACTAATCAAAAGGCAGAGGGGGAACATGCAAATTAACAAACAACATGCAAATAACAACAGACACGGAGGAAATTAGAGAGTTATTAAGTCATACTACAAAAACCTGTGTTCCACAAAATTGGAAAATGTAAAAGAAATGGACAATTTTCTGGATAGGTACTATATACTGAAGCTAAATCAAGACTAGGTGAACAATTTAAACAGACCTATAGCCTGCAAGAAAATAGAAGCAGTCATCAAAAGTCTCCCAACCAATAAAAGCCCAGGGCTGGATGGTTTCAATGCAGAATTCTACCATAACTTCAAAGAAGAGCTAATACCTATACTCCTCAAAGTGTTCACATAAGAGAAACAGAAAGAACATTACCAAACTCTTCTTATGAGGCTACAGTTACCCTGATACTAAAACCACATAAAAACATAAAAACTCAACCAAGAAAGAGAATTACAGACAGACCTCCCTCAATAACATTGATGCAAAAATACTCAATAAAATACTGGCAAACCAAATCTAAGAACACATCAAAAAAATCATCCACCATAATCAAGTTGGCTTCATCCCAGAGATGCAGGGATGGTTCAACATATGAAAATCTGCCAATGTAATCCACCATATAAATAAACTGAAAGAAAAAAACCATATGATCATCTCATTAAATGCTGAAAAGCATTGGACAAAATCCAACACCTTTTCATGATATAGGTCTTGGAGAGATCAGGGACACAAGGAACATATCTAAACATAATAAAAACAATATACAGCAAGCTGACAGTCAACATCAAATTAAATGGAGAGAAACTCAAAGCAATTTCACTGAAATTGGAAAAAAGACAAGGCTGTACACTCTCTCCATATCTATTCAACAAAGATCTAGGTAGAACAATAACACAACAAAAGGAGATCAAGGGGATACAAATTGGAAAGTAAGAAGTCAAATTTTCATTCTTTACAGATGATATGATAGTATACATAAGTGACCCCACAAACTCTACCAGGAAACTCCTACAGCTGATGAATACCTTCAGTAATGTGGACAGGATACAAAATAAATTTAAAAATATCAGTAACCCTCCTGTATACAAATTATAAAGAAGCTGAGAAAAAAATCAGAGAAACATCACCCTTCACAATAGCCACAAATAACAAAATATCTTGGGGTAATACTAACCAAAGAAGTGAAAGACCTGTTAAACAAGAACTTGAAATCTTTGAAGAAAGGAATTGAAGAAGATGCCAGAAAATGGAAAGATCTCCAATGCTCTTGAGTAGGTAAGAACAACATAATAAATTCTACCAAAAGCAATCTATAGATTCAGTGCAATCCCCATCAAAATCCCAACACGATTCTTCACAGACCTTGAAATAACAATACTCAACTTCATATGGAAAAACAAGAAACCCAAGATAGCCAAAACAATCCTGTGCAACAAAAGAACTTCCAAAGGCATCACCATCCCTGACATCAAGCACTACTATAGAGATACAGTAACGAAAATAGCTTGGTATTGGCATAAAAATAGGTAGGTTGACCAAAGGAATCAAATTGAAGACCCAGAAAATAATCCACACACCTATGAACCTTCTTTTGACAAAGAAACTAAAATTATACAGTAGAAAAAAAGAAAGCATCTTCAACAAACAGTGCTGGCATAACTGAATGTCAACATGAAGAAGAATCAAAATAGATCTGTATCTATCCCATGCACAAAACTCAAGTCCAAATGGGTTAAAGACCTCAATATAAATCTGACCACACTTAACCTGATAGAAGGGAAAGTGAGAAGTAGCCTTCAACGTTTGGACACAGAAGATCACTTCCTAAATATAACACCAGTAGCACAGACACTAAGAGCAACAATAAATAAATGGGACCTCCTGGAACTGAGAAGCTTCTGTAAAGCAAAAGACACAGTCGATAAGACAAAAAGGCAGCCTTCTGAATGGGAAAAGATCTTCACCAACCCCACATAGACAGAGGACTGATCTCCAAAATAAAGAGCTCAAAAAATTAGACATCGAAATTCCAAATAATCCGATTTAAAATGGGCTCCAGATGTAAACAAAGAATTCTCAACAAAAGAATATCAAATGGTCTAAAGACACTTAAGGAAATGTTCAACATCCTTAGACATCAGGAAAATGCAAATCAAAACAACTTTGAGATGCCATATTACACCTGTCAGAATGGCTAAGATCAAAAATACCAATGACAGCTTATGCTGGAGAGAATGTAAAGTAAGGGGACACTCCTCCATTGCTGATGGGAATGCAAACTTGTACAACCACTCTGGAAATCAGTATGGCTATTTCTCAGAAAATTGGGACTCCACCTATCTCAGGACCCAGCAACACCACTCTTGGGCATATACCCAAAAAATGTTCAATCATACTACAAGGACGTTTGTTCAGCTATGTTCATGGCAGCATTGTTTGTAATTGTCAGAACCTGGAAACAACCTAGATGTCCCTCAACCAAAGAATGGGTAACTAGAATGTGGTACATTTACACAATGGAGTACTACTCAGCAGTAAAGAAACAATGACAGCTTGAAATTTGCATGCAAATGAATGGAACTAGAAAAAAACATTCTGAGTGAGGTAACCCAGACCCAGAAAGATGAACATGGTATGTACTCACTCATAAGTGGATACTAGCTGTAAAGCAATGGATAATGAGCCCACTGTCCTAGAGAAGCTAAGTAACAAGGTGAACCCTAAAATAAACATAAATAGATCCCCCAAGGAAGGGGAAATAGACAAAATTTCCTGACAAAACCAGGAGCATGGGGATGGGGTAAGAAGGGAGGCAGAAGGGTAGAAGGAGGGGTGAAAGGAAGCAGGAAGGAGAATTTGAGGATAGTCAAGATGAGGGAAGGACAGAGACAAAGAGCAAGGAAAGAGATATCTTGATTGAGGGGCCATTATGGGGCTAGCAAGAAACCTGGCACTAGAGAAATTCCCAGAAATTCACAAGGATGACCCCTGCTAAGGCCCTAAGCATTAGTAGAGAGGGTGCCCTAACTGGCCTTGCCCTGTAGTCAGATTGATGACAATCTTAAATGTCACCATAGAACCCTCATCCAGCACCTAATGGAAACGGAGACCTGCAGCAGAGCACAGGGCTGAGCTCCCAAAGTCCAGTCGAAGAGTGGGAGGACTGAGACTATGAACAAAAAGATCAAGACCATGATGGGGACAACCACTGAAACAGCTTACCTGAGCTAGTGGGAGCTCACCAACGCCAGACAGACAGGGAAGGAACCAGCACAGGACCAAACTAGTCCCTCTGAATGTGGGTGACAGTTGTATGGCTGGGGCAGACTGCGAAGCCACTGACAGTGACACCAGGATTTATCCCTACTGCTTGTGCTGGCTTTTTTGGAACCCATTCTCTTTGGATGGATACCTTGCTCAGCTTGGATATAGTAGGGAGGGCCTTGGTCCTTCCTCAAAGCAATGTGCCTTACCTTCTCTGAGGAGTGGATGGAGGTAACGGAGGAGGGGAGTAGATGCAGGAAGGTGGAAGGAATGGGAGGAAAGGAGGGAGTGGGAACTGGGATTGGTATATAATATGGAAAAAGATAGTTTGTTTTCTTTTTTAAAAAAATTAAATTTAAAAAATTAAATTTAAAAAGTACAATTATAGATTGATTTTCTATCGTGTGGCCTTCATAAAATCACTCTTACATCTAGCAATTTTTATAAACTCTTTTAAATATTATGTATAATGTATGCTTTGGAAACTATGAAGCATTGCTGAGAGAAACCGTAGGACTGAGCTGGGGAGGTATACCATGTTCTTGGACCAAAACACTAAGCATGCCTAGTCAACCAGTTACCTCAGGGAGACAAACAGGTTTAACATTATTCCAGACAGAGTCACTGCATGCTTTTCTGCTAGAAATTGACAAACATGCTCGAAAATTTATACGGGAATTGAAAAGGTCAAAAGTAGCCATAATGATTTGAGAAAGGCCTTATTCAAGTTCATGCTTCCTATAAAGCTTCAGCAGTGAGGAAACTGTGGTACTAGGGGAAAGGCAGACGTAAATATGCAGCAGAATGGGGAGCCAGAGATAGACTTACAACAAAGACAGAATTGACTTATGAAAAGATGCACCAAAGACAGTCCTTCCTAGAGGCGCTGGGACAATTGGTTGTAGGTAGGACACAAGCAGAAAACCCTCAACCCAACCTCCCACCTCCTACAAAGTAAACTCAAATCAGTCATAGGCCTATAGACAAAAGCTAAAATCATTTCTAGAAGAAGCCAAGAGAAATTCTTATGGTTCTGGGTGAAGCAATATGGATGCATCTCAAACGTGTTCAGAAAAGAGGAATAGCCAGGGGTGAAATGCAATCTCTGATAACTCCACTAAAGCTACAGAGTTTTGACTTTTCACCTCCAGCACCTACCTATCTGGGCCAGGAGAAGCCTGTGCAGATGGTGCCGAGGACTCTGTCTGCTAGAAGGGAGTATTCAGTATCTTCCATGTGTCTGTGGGGCCTAGGTGTCTCAGTATATCAAGACTTATCTTGACCCACACATAGGGGCTGAATAGCTGGCTCGGTGGATAAGAGCACATACTTCTAGAGGACGTGAGTTAGCTTCCCAGGACAATATCCAGCCACTCACCACAACCTGTAACTCCAGCTCCAGGGGAAACGATACTCTCTTCTGCCCTCTGCCAGTACCATACACATGAGCATAAACACACACACACACACACACACACACACACACACACACACACACACTTATATTTTTAATGAGAATATTTTTAAATGCAAACTATAGGCGAGCACTTTGATTTGTGTAAACTTTATACCTCAACACAGCTGAGTTCCTGAATCAGATATTAAGAACAGTTTGGCTTCGGTTTCAGGTTGATTCATCAAAGAGGGCTGATGTTCCCATCCTTCCTTTGCTGGCAGAAAAGGGACTAGTTTCTGATTGGCCGTTGTCAGATGTCAGCTTGTGCTGAATATGAGCACGGGGCCATCTGGTGGCCAGCTGCCAGAAGCAACTTCACAATGATGGAGATGTGACAGGAAATGACTTTCCTTCAGATTTAAACCACTTTTGCTAACTAATTTGGACATAAAAGCCACTTTGCTAAATGCCCTTTGCAGGGAAAGCAGCTGGGCCACAGGGAGAACGTGGGTCCTCCTCCTCCCCTTCCTCCTTCGGGGTGCCTTTTTGCCTATGGAACTCCTCCTCCTGAGCCTTATGGTTCTCTTGCAATGGCCAGCTCCCACGGCTCATACACCCCTGTTGGGGACTGCTGACCACCAGACCCTGAATTTCCTGTAAACAACTTATTTTCTCTGCTCTGAGCAGCCTGCAGCTGCTCTGAGCACGAGACCCTAATGGTAGGGGAGTGGTTTCTGGTGAGGCCTGCAGCTGAAAGATCCAGAGAGCTGGGGAGTTGCCAGAGCCCTCTATAAGCTGCCCCTGAGCACAATAAAGGGAGCATTCTTGGGGAATTCAAGGGTGACCCGTGTATCTGTCTCTCTGTCTCTCTCTCTGTCTCTCTCTCTGTCTCTCTCTCTCTTTCTCTCTCTCTCTCTCTCTCTCTGTGTGTGTGTGTATGTGTGTGTGTGTGTGTGTGTCTGTGTGTGTGTGTGTGTGTGTGTGTGTGTGTGAATCTCCAGACCTTGCCCAGCTTGCGAACTGTCCCATGGTGCAGGTCTTACACTACAAGCACAATACTGTAGTATGCATAGTACAGGCGCTACAGACCGTAGTACACACTCCTTCTCTTGGTCTCTGCTGAGGTGCAATCTCTTCAAGTCCTTTGTCCCTGTAGTCACCCCATCCCTGTCCCAGACCAAGTGACGCTCTTGCATTTGTGCTGCACATTGATTCTTCAAGCTGTTCCTATTGACTCCTTGTTCATCAACCAAGAGTATGACCCAGGGCCATGCCCCGGTGCCCATCCACGTCCAGTGAGCCAAAAAGCCAAGCCCCTCCCAACACACCCATCTGTCCTAGTTACGTTTCTATTGCTGTAATAAACACCATAGGCAGAAGCAGCCTGGGGAGGAAAGGGTTTCTCCCACCTTACAGCACTCAGGTTACAAATCCATCACTGAGGAAAGTTGGGGCAGGAACTCAAGACAAGAACCCAGAGGCAGGAACTGGAACAGAGGCCATAAAGGAGGGCTGCTTCCTAGGTCCCCACAGCTTGTTCAGCCTTTTTACTTATACCATCCAAAAGCCACCTGCTCAGGGGTGGCACCACCCACAGTGAGCTGGAGCTGGAGCATCCCACTTCAATCAAGAAAAACAAGTCCACAGACTTTGCTTACAGGCCAATCTGACGGAAGAGGCATTTTCTCAGTTGAGGTTCCCTCTTCCCAGGTGCCTCCGCTGTGTCAAGCTGATAAAAAAAAAAAAAACTAACCTGCACCCCCATCCTCATACCTGCCCTGTATACCAGCATTTCGGGGTCACAATTTACATTTCCTGAGCTCAGTGGTAAGCTTCTCTTTTCCGCATCACCTTGTGATTCAAACTTAACCCCGGGCCCTTTCTATTCCATAGCCCTGTCATATTGACTCATGAAGCCGGTCCTTCCTCCTCCCCACCAAGAAGAAGTTTGTGTGCGTGGCACTCAAGCAGCCCTCAGAAGATAAGCGTATCAACAGAGCAGTTGTACCCTCCCACCACGTGCCAGAGACCACCCGCATCATCTCATAACTTACCCTTGAGTGTCTGTTAATCCCCAAGAGAGACCAGAGTTGAGGCTCGTGACTGCTACCTGCAGGGTCACTGCAAGGACTGGCTCAGCGGGGAAGGGTGCTTCCCACTAAGCCTGATGACCTGAGTTCAATTTCTGGGACTAACACAGAAGGAGGAAGGTACTGACTTCTACAGGTTGCCCTCCGACCTCCACAGGCATGTTCTGTCACACGCTCACAACCCTAGAGAAATAAATTTAACAAAATCAGAATGTTTTTTAAGATTCATGGGAGGATCATAAAGCCCAGCGTCTCCTCCATGAAGAACGTTTTAGAAACGGCCATGTTCACTTGCTCTTTTGGTGCTTGAAGGGTGGCCATGAGCGGAAGAGCACCCTCCAGGCGGTTGCCTCCTGTGATGGGGGGTCATATGTGTGGCATGCAGCCTGTAGCTTGGGCCCTGCATTAAGGTTTTCAGCCTTGTCCATGGTCATACAGCAGGTGGGGAGGCCAGGAGATTAAGGAGAGCTGGGAATGGACTAGGATAGAACTCGGGTCCATGTCATATCATCGTCCTGTCCAGTGAGAGCCCCTGCCATGTGGGTAGTTGGGCAGAGGCTCTGCTTCTCCATTGCATGTGGACAGTTGCAATGCCTGCTACGGCAGGAAGCCTCCTGACCTGTGTTCTCTGGCATCATTCCGCCATTCTGTTCAGCTGTATGACAAAGGGGCTTTTGCACAGTGTGCTGGCAGCTTTTATGTCAACTTGACACAAGCTAGAGTTATCGGAGAGCAGGGAGCCTCAACTGAGAACTTGTCTCTATAAGGTTGGACTGTAGGCAAGCCTGTAAGGCATTTTCTTAGTGATTGATGGGGGTGGGATCAGCCCATTGTGGGTGGAGTCATTCCTAGGCTGCTGAACCTGGGTTAGATCAGAAAGCAGGCTGAGCAAGCCACGGGGAGCAAACCAGTAGGCAGCGCCCCTCCATGACCTCTGCATCAGTTCCTGCCTCCAGTTCTCTGCTCTATTTGAGTTCCTGTTCTGACTTCCTTCAATGATGAACAGTGATGTGGAAGTGTAAGTCAAATAAACCCTTTCTGCCCCAAGATGTTTTGGTCATGGTGTTTCATCACAACAATCGTAACCCTAAGACACAGGGGAACTGATGTCACTGATCAAATTACCCCGGGCTGTCTGGGTAAAGTCAGTACAGGGACTTGAAGACACAGAAGAGGAAAGAGGAAATAGATAAAACAGAAATTTAAGGAGAATGCAATCCTCATGGCAGGCACAGAAAGAGAAAAGGCATAGCTGCCAGCATTCAGTGAGCTTGCAAGAGTATCACGAATTCCAGGTGGCCAGCAGCCCTAGCCAGCCCCTTCATTTCAGCTGAGGCGACCCTGGACATAGACTCCTCCCTTGCTGCTAGCCTCTGCTCTCCAGAAATGCAAACAGCCAGTGTGTATTGTTCCAGCTGCAGATGCTGTGGTGACCTGTTGTGGCAGGGTAGAGACACGGATGCCCTTGCTCTTAGACACTTCCATTTGTGGTATCCTGCTAGGTTGGAAGACACAGTGCAGTGGATGGCACCGGCTAGGTAGAGTTGAAAGCAAAGCTCTTCTGGAAGGGCTGAGACTGGCACGTGGTTTAGGCACACTGGAGTGTGTTCCTAAGCAGTTGCCCAGACAGGGAACAGTCACAGCTCCTTGGCCAGCTCCACTGCCACCCAGGAGCAGACGGTGTCATTGAACAGGAGGCGGGCATGGTGGTACAGAGGCAGGAACTGTACCTGCTTCATCCGGCATCCTACACTGCTTCTATTCAACACAGCCTGCAGCAGTCAGTCACTTGTCTCTCTCTTCTTCTTCTTCTTCTTCTTCTTCTTCTTCTTCTTCTTCCTCTTCTTCTTCTTCCTTCCCTTCCTTCCTCCCTCCCTTCCCCCCCAACAGCTGTTAGATAACAGACATGTAGCAGAGTCCAGATCCGTTCTCTGCACTCTGACTATGAATCCATATAGATCTAATGGCAGTGGTACTGAGGGTCATCTATTCTGTGACTTGGTAACCTCGCTATGTCAGCCTCTGGGGACCTATCGAAGAGATGAAATATAAAGTATGCAGGTAGATAACTCCAAGTCAGTCAGGTAAAGGAAAGGAAGTCTCCAGGACACTGGATGCCCTGCCCCCAGACGAGGACACCCTTTCAAACTGTTCTTGTTCTCCAAGACCCCTCTCCCTGATTTTCTAAGTGAATGCTTGTGGTGAGGTGTTTGTTCACTGTAAAGATGTATTGCTGTGATTGGTGTAATAAAAAGCTGAATGGCCAATAGCTAGGCGGGAGAAATAGAGGAGACTTCCAGGCAGAGAGAGAACACTGAGAAGAAGGTGGAGTCTGGTAAAGGTAACCAAGCCATGTTATTAAAAAATGTAAATTAGACCGGGCGGTGGTGGCACACGCCTTTAATCCCAGCACTCGGGAGGCAGAGGCAGGTGGATCTCTGTGAGTTCGAGGCCAGCCTGGTCTACAAGAGCTAGTTCCAGGACAGGAATTTTAAAAAGCTACAAAGAAACCCTGTCTCAAAAAATCAAAAAAAAATGTAAATTAGAAGATATGGGTCAATTTAAGTTATAAGAACTAATTAGGACAAGCTTAAGCTAAGGCCAAGCTTTCATCATTAATAATAAGTCTCCATGTCATTTTTTGTGAGCTGGCCACCCAGTAAAAAATCCATCTACACCTGCTGTCATGGGAAGCCTTCAGTGTGTGTGTAAAGCCAGGAAATCCACTCAGTTGTGATCCCCACTCAGGGCTAAGCCCAAATCCAGTGTTGACTCCAGGCATCCAGAATGGTAGGCTGACCTGTGTTCACACACTGTGTCTCTGAATCTACTTTTCCACATATCATGGGTTTGACTCAGTCACTGTCTCTTCCCTCTAACCACGTCTCCTTTCTTTGCTTTTCGGGCTGAGGGGGGGGGGGACTTAATTGGGGGGGAGGGGGAGGGAAATGGGAGGCGGTGGCTGGGAAGAGACAGAAATCTTTAATAAATAAATAAATTTAAAAAAAATTTTCTTGCTTCCCAACAGGGTCGGTCCTAGGAAGAACCTGGAGTCTCCTTGGTGAGCTCCCTGCTACCCCATCTACAGCAAACCCATCCCTGTACAGCAGCCCCCAAACCTAAGGTACCACGTCTTAGAGAGACTCTCCTCTTTAAGGAACGCTGGTCGATGCTAAAGGTAGGGTGGGCTCTGCCTGAGGTCACCTTGGGGATGCAGCAGAAGTGAGCGTATCACTCAAAGAAAGAGGTGGCCACCACAGTTCAGCACAAAGATCCCTGCCTGAGTTAACCCCTGGAGTCTGACCCCAGTTACATGTCTGCCATGTGACTATGGTGCTCCTGTCCTTCTGAGTGGGCTCACTTGGGATTAGCCCCTTTTCATGGGACATTTTGCCTTGAGCATGGCTGTGTGTTATCCAGGCACCGTTCTACCAGGAAAGCACACATTCGTACCCAGCACACTATTTCTCCACATTTAATTCCCACTCGTCTAAAATGACCTGCAACCAAACTAAATTAATTACCCTTGTGGTTTTTGAGGCAGCTACAAATACCCACAGACCTTGTTACCGGAACCCTGCCTGCAGCCAGTGCTTGGAGGAAATACTCCTAAAAATAATGGCGCACCAATAGCCCCTGTCTGAGGGAACAGGGTCACCCAGTGGCACAAAGTGTGTTTT
This sequence comes from Microtus oregoni, assembly GCF_018167655.1. Lineage (NCBI taxonomy): Eukaryota > Metazoa > Chordata > Mammalia > Rodentia > Cricetidae > Microtus > Microtus oregoni. The sequence goes on from NW_024543075.1 coordinate 7,531,588, forward strand.
CTGAAGATTGTGTCTTCACATGCTTCGTCTGCAGAGCCTGGGACCCTCAAAGCTGGCAAAAGTTCCAGCTTTGTTCCCTTGACTTTTCCCAAAACTTTGTCACCACACATAAATCTCCTGCGCCCATGTCCTCCCAACTTCCTGGATACCAATAGCTATGCTATTTGGCATCCTCCCTTCCAGGACCTGCCTAGTCCTCCTGCTAGCCCTTCCTTTTCTCCTCTCCACTCTTGAGAAGCAAAGTTCTGCCCAGCCATGATCCATAGGTATAAGATTGGTCCCATCATGTCTCCCTGAGGACCAAAGGAGACAACATAAGCACCGGTGCTTAGTGTCAAGATACTCACCACATGCCCTGATGACCACTGGCCTCATTCAAGCCCAGCCAGCCCTCATCTGGGATGACCACACCTTACTAACCTCCCCACCCTTCCTCTGTAACTGCCTACCTTCCAAAGGCTCCCTTCTCGCTCTCCAAACTCTGTGTTCTCTACCCCCACCATCACCACCACCAAGCTGTCACTCAGAAGGCCCCAAGGCTGCCTCCACCTCTCCCAGCTAGGCTCTCCCCCATGCTTTGAAACCCAAGTCCTAAGACCAGTGCCTCTGCTCTCCCGCTGGCTCAGGCTGAAAAGTGAGGCTAGTCCTGGGCAGCCAGAGAGAGATAGTTAAACGACTCCCCAAAACCCAGCTGGAGCTGAAGCCAAGGCATTTATTTACACAGACTGTACTCTTGGAGAATTTTTACAACAAACTCAAGCCTCAGATGTCCTGTTAATTTTCAAAGCTCTTCTGTTTATATTTTGGAAGCACGCTGGCTCGGGGAACAGGCTCTTGCTCCAGAGTAAAGAAGATGGTACAAATGGAGAGGGCGGGGAGGTACTAGAAAAAGAAACATGATCATCAAATAAGAGATTTGCTGACACTTTAAATGCAGAACAAAGCAGTCGGGGGAAAGTAGTTTATGGAGAGAAAGTAGTTCATATCAACCTTGTATTTTTAGGGCCCCAGAACGTGCTGGAGCCCAAGTAGAACAAGCAGAGCCGTCCCTTCCTCCCCAGCTCTGAGGGCTGGCCACATCCCCCACATAAACAGCAAGAAGGGACAAGATGTTATGATAATGAGGGAGTTTTCCACAGCCTCTGATTCCCCAGGCCCCTCTGCCTTCCTTTCCTCCAGTATCAGTGGCTGCCCACAGCAGAACAAGCAAAGAAGGACTCGGCCTCAAATAAATGTGCCCTGTGACTGACAGCCTGCGGCCTCAGGAGCAATCAGCGTTCAATTAACTGAATGCAAGACCTCAATTAGCAGATGTGTTTCCTACTTGGTAGATTACAGGACCTGACGTCATCGAGATTGCAGAGTGGGTGGGCAAGAACTAGATGGTAAAATTGGAGAGATGACTCAGTAGTTCAGAGCACTGGCTGCTCTTCCAGAGGACACAGGTTCAATTCCCAGCATGTACATCACGGCTCACAGCTGTCTGTAACTCCAGTTCCAGAAGATCTGATGCCTTCTTTGGGTCTCCTAGAACACTGTTTGCATGTAATTCACAGGCATATATGCAGGTAAAATAATCTGTATAAAATAATAAAATAGTAGTTTTTTTTAATTTTGATATTGAAAAAAAGGACCCATTTAGTGAGAGGATGGACAGGAATTGAAGATCAACCCTAGGGATGTCCTCAGTATGTTTCCTGACACAGAAGCTTGTACAAATAAGATTACTGCCGAGTGGCACAGGCCAGGGGAGAGGCAGCTGTGCTGATCTTCCTGCCTCCTCCTTGCCCTCAATTGGTGTCCAGACTACAAGCTCCTGGGAACTTTCTTAGCTTTCTCTAAGGGCGAGGCCACCCAAGTCCTGGGGGCCTGGAGTGAGCACTAGTGTATTTCATTTGAATTTCAGGAAGAATAAAGCTGGAGAGAAGTCAGAGATTGCTCATTCTCAATGATTCAGAATTTCAAGGGCAGCGAGAGATTAGTGCAGGGGGGTTCCAAAGAGCCATCAGACAACAGGAGTTAGCCCAGAAAGACAGCTTGGTTTCAGAAGGCACTGGGTCATATTTTATCAGACTCACCTGCAGCCACCATGATAGCACACAGGGACAGAGACAAGACATCCCAGGGCCAGAATCTGCAAAGATGGACCCCGTGTCCATCCAAGAGAACTGGAAGAAGGGAGCTCATCACTGTCCAGGCCTCTCAGACATGCTCTAGATCCTTCCCTGAAACACAGATGTGGCAACATATGGCATCAACACGCGAACTTAGCTCCTAGAGCTCCAGTCCTGGCAATGTTGCTGATATGTAGCTAAGAGTCTACCTGTATGGAGATGCGCTCCAGGTCCAAGGCAGACAATAGTCCCAGTCACAATGTGGCTGCCACTATACACACAGTAGAAGGTGGCCACCATCGGGACCTAGGTCTATAGTACATTTGATGAGGCCAGGCCTACAGAAGGGCTCTGACTGGGAGTCCCTAAGGAAGCAAGGCTTGAAGCAGCCCTCTAGTGGGAGGCCAGGGAGGTAAAGCCCAGGCAGAGCCAGAGACCTGGGCAAGGAAGCAAAAGTCTGTGCCCACGGTGAGTGGCTCACAGCACAATGAAAGGCTCGGATCAGAAGCCACATGCAGAGGCTGGGCAGCTGGACAGAGGGAAAGATCTTTCTGGAGGACTAGGTGGGGCCAGTAGCACTGCTAAGTGGGAGGCAGATGGATGGTCCAATTAGGGAAGAGGCGAGGAGAGGAGATAAGCAGCTCTCACCTCAGTGTTGCTCGTGGAAGATTGATAAAGGGGATTCTCACCCCACCCTCCAGCACAGCACAGCCTGCTGGCCTATGTGGGCTTCCGATATGGTCAGAGAAGACTGTGATCCTGGCTTTCGGTGCTTGATGCCTTGATCTCTGTTGTGGCAGGAGGCCAGCATGGTGAATGGCTCTGTCCTTGGTTTGCTCTGTAAACTTGTTGCCCTAGAAAAGAAGGTTGAGCTTCCCCTGCATCTCCTCCCACCCACCCAGTGCCGCCCTCCACAAGGACACAGAAGACATGGTCTTCTGACACCAGGCATGTCTGCCGTCATCCGTGCTTCCAACCTAGCAGTTAGATACGGTTGAGAATCGCCAGGGAAGGGGTTCCCAGAGAAGGCAGTTCCCTGGGGATGTTGATAGGATCGCTGCCTTTCTCATGCTGTCTCAAGCACTTGACAATGAACAAGTCCTTGTAAGATTCCAAGGGAAAGCGGGGCCTTCAAAATCCCCAGACTTGTTTCAGTCTGTCAAACATTCAGATGATTTAAAAACTAGATTTAATTTGGGCTTCGTGGCATACCCCTATAATCCCCGCACTCCAAAGGAGAAGAGGTTTTGAGTTCAAGACTCACTCTCAGCAAACAAGAAACAAGTTTAACTTAGGGAAACCAAGAGCTATGGTATGGCCTGTGTGTTAAAGCCCTGGAGCGTTCCTGGTTGTTTCTGTGTGTAGAAGATGCAGAAAACCTGCTACTTGTTCAGAGATTCTTTTCACTGCTCCACCAGTTTCTGGAAACTTCTTTAAGACCCATTGTCTTGGTTTAGCTCTCAACTTGTCACATCCTATAACTATCTGAGAAGGGAAACGCAATTGAGTGATTATCCATATTAATTGGCTTATGTTGTGTCTTGGGGAAGATTGTCTTGATTGTTTATTGATATAGGAGGGATCAGTCCATTGTGGATGGTACGAATCCCTGGGCAGGCAATTCTGGGCTGTATAAGAAAGCTAGCTAATGGTGGACCTGGGAGAAAGTCCATAAGCAATAAAACCTCAAAGGAATGTATGCTTCAAGTTCCTGCTTGACTTCTGCCATGACTTCCCTCCGAGATGGGCTATAACCAGTAAGATGAAATAAAACCTTTCCTCCCTAAGTTGCTTTTGATGAGAGTGTTTTATCGTGGCAAAAGAACAAAACTGTAACAGCCCTGTGGAGGGATACAGGGACCAAACAAACAGGAAGCCATAATCTCTATCTATCCCCAGGAGGAGACAGACACTCCAGAGTCCAGAGGTATCATCCTGACCAAGGTGGCCGGGTCGAACAATAAGAGGCACCACACAGCCCTTGCATAGAGCTCTCTGAACCATTCTTAAAGAGTCTATGGTGTCCTCATGGAGAGACTTGTCACAATGGCAATGGAAAGCGGGGGCTCCCTTAGAGGACAGAAAGGAGAAGGGAGCCACACAGATCTGGGAGTAGCTTGGGATGGACCTCTAATACGAGTGGGAAGGTTGGTGGATTGGCTTCTGGCATCCCAGTAGGGCCCAGTCACAATGTCAAGTATCAGGCTCCTGGAACTAGATCACAGTGGCAGGAGAAGGTTCAACTTGAGGCAACCCTTGCATGCCCCACCTCAGGCCCAGAGCTGTACGCTTCTCCCAAGCTACTGAAAGGGGAAGCCAACTTTCTCATTCTAAGGCATTCCTTCAAAGTCCTGCCTTCAAGATGGAAGCTACTTGTCTTGAAGCTTGCTTACAGGCTTGGATGGTCAGTACCTAGGTTAGTTAGGGTTTCTATTGCTGTGAAGAGATACAAGGACCACAGCTACTCTTATAAAGGAAAACATTTAATCGGGGCTGGCTTACAGTTCAGAGGTCCATTGTCATCATAGCAGAAGCATGGTGGCGTGCAGGCAGACGCAGTGCTTGAGAGGCACCTGAGAGTTCTACATCTGGACGAGCAAGCAGCTGGGAAAGAGAGTAACACTGGGCCTAGCTTGAGCATCTGAAACCTCAAAGCCTAGTGATACACCTTCTCCAACAAGGCCATGCCTCCTAAAAATGTCATTCTCTATGAGCCTATGGAGACCATTTTTATTCATACTGCCACAGTATCTTTCCAGAGAGAGAATTCAGCAAGGGGTATGAGGTGCACAGCTCCTAACCCCAGGATCACCTCTGTAGGGTGACTCAAATGTGCCTGCCATAGGGTTCGCAGAGAGACTGGGGTGGGAAGATCAGAGGTCAGAATAAGTGTCATGGGCTCCTTTTCCTCTGGTTGCTGCTGTTTTGAGTTTGGATGAGAAAAAAGTCTAAGCTCACTCCCAAACCAATTTTCTTTTTTTTTTTTTTTTTTTGGTTTTTCGAGACAGGGTTTCTCTGTGGTTTTGGAGCCTGTCCTGGAACTAGCTCTTGTAGACTAGGCTGGTCTCGAACTCACGGAGATCCGCCTGCCTCTGCCTCCCGAGTGCTGGGATTAAAGGCGTGCGCCACCACCGCCCGGCTCCAAACCAATTTTCAACATCTTGATGAAACCAATAAAAAACGCATTTGAACTTCGGATATAATAACAAAAAGGTCTGTCTGGGTGATCTTTGAAAATGTGTGACTCTCCTGGGGACAGTTCTGTTCATACAGCCCTGGGACCCCAGTCAGCCCATCTGCTCGGCCTCAGCAAGTCAGTCCTTCCCATTCCCCTACCGGAGACCTCGGTCTCTCCCTCCGGGCCAGGGCATGTTAATGACCAAAGCTTTCATGCCAGCCTCGTTCTTCTAAAAAATAAATATCTGAATTTTTGAAAAGGCTCTGAGGAAGGAGATATTCAAGCCTTGTCATCGCTCTCCTCCACTACACACACACACACACACACACACACACACACACACACCGAGGCTCAGAACAGCTCCAGGAGCTCAGATATTGCACAGGTGACTCCTGTCCATCTCTTGATTCACTTTCCACCCAGATACTCCCCCCACCTCCTCACTGACGCCCCTGGGATGGAGGGAGGTCTATCTGCCTAGACTGAGCTCCCATCCCTAGCCCTGCCCAACACTGGCCACTGAGAAAGTCAGCCTGAGCATGAGACTTGTGTTAGCCCTGGGTCTTATTATCACAGCCTTCAAGAGCGGGGACATCCGAGAGTAATTTGCTTTAGAGATTTCTGTCCCAACAAGGAGAATGAAATTACCTTCCTAGTGGGCAGTGTTAGATTGGCATCAGACAAACAGAAAACACCACTGGCCTCTAAATGAATGCTTTCAACCCACAGCTGCCTTTCTGGCTGGACCTAAATAAATAACAAGGACATTAATAGGAAGCACAGCTACTTGCCTTAAAGAATAGAATCTCAAACTCTATAAAACTGCCGTTGCTGTTTCCGGCTTTGACAAGAGAAGAAGTTTAAACCAAATTGTATTTTCAATATGTTAATTAAACCAATAAACAGTAACTATATTTGAGTTTCCTGATCTAATAATAAAAAAGATGTGTTTGGCTGACTGCTGAAAGTGCTTGATGGAATATTTTATATGCCGTATTTGCATAATGAATAAATGCAAGACTAACATTTTGGGTTTTCGCGAATTGCTTGGATGGATGGAAGATTCCGCGCAGGGGCAAGCACACTCCCCTGCAATTAACTTCCTTTGTTTAGAAAACCTAAGCCGTAAAAGTTCATTTAATCAAACTTCCTTCCATGTGCCTTCTTTAAAATTACACTCAGACATCCATCTACTGAGAGTCTCGTTCCAACTGTACACATTGACTGACTTCTATAGGAAAATCATACATTGAGAAGACAATTATCCCACATGAATCTGAAACGCACAGAAACATATCACAGGCCGTTAGGTTTGATTAACGAGCCTTACTTTTAATGAATCTGCCACTTGGAAACTTGGGCTGGCTCATGCTCCGCGGGCCCATAAACCAGTTGGAAATGAAGAGTACCAACCACGCACAGCTGTCCTTCTGTCATGTCTTCTGAGACTCGGGCTAACCACATTTAAACACTGCATGCCATCAAACTCACTCTACTCTCTAGAACTGTGCAGGGATGGATGCTTCAGACAGCAGCAAGGTTTCTTCTCTGTCAGTTAAGGAAGGCTGGTTCCCAGGTGGCCCTAATCAGGAAGGCGCAGCTTGGTGACGGGCTGAACCCTCCCCATCCACACATAATAAAAAGATATGCCTGGGAGATCTATTGGGGAATGTGATTTTAACTGGGCAAAGATGTGCTACATTTGTTTATGCTGCAGAATATCACTTTAACTGTGTAAAAGCATGTTACTTTTGTTAATGATGCATTTGTTTAAGGATGTAAGGATTGTGTTTAATTATGTAAAGATGGGCTGCATCTGCTTCAACTTGCCTGCCTAAGGCATCTGATTGGTCTAAGAAAAAGCTGAGTGGCCAATAGATAGGCAGGAGAGGGGTAGGCAGGGCTTCTGGGCAGAGAGAATAAATAGAAGAAACCTAGGCTCAAGATGAGGAGGAATGAGAGAAGAAGGCGAGAACAAGGGACATGCCCAGGGCATGAAGCCAGGCAGATGCCAGACAGACAGATATAGAGAAGCGGTGAAATTAAGATATATAAAAGAAAGGTAATAAGCCCTGGGGCAAAAGGTAAATAAAGAGAAATCAGTTCATTTAAGTTAAAAGAGCTAGCCAGAAACTTTCCTAAGCTAGGTCAAACATTCAAAACATATAAGTCTCCACGTTGTGATTTGGGAGAGGTTGGTGGCCCAAAAGAAAACGTCTGGTACACAGATCTGTTCACATAGCCCTAGGCTCTGCTTCCCAGGCTCCTGTGCTCTCTCTGCCTCCCCACAGTGCCATGCTGGGGCCCCCAGAAGCCAGCTTTCTGACCAAGCTGGCTATGCTGCTCTTGGTGACACTTTACCCAAAACACTATGCTTTCCGGACTTCAGTGGGAACTAGACGCACTTCTCAAAGGGAGACGCTAAACAATATTTTAAGGAGAAAGTAGAGGCAAGGCCTGAGCCACTGTATGGGGACACGGGCTGCCAAAAGCTCTAGTATCTACTCACAGCAAACTGTCCACCCCAAGCTCTGCTGTGCTTCTGTCCTTCAACTGTCACCTAACAGCCACTTCCTCAAGTGCTCCAGACCCTTCATGGGCGTCGGGGGCTAAGCTGTGGCCTCTTAAGTCCATTAGTCCTGGATCTCTGTACTCATCTGAGGCTCATCATCGGGGGCTGCATCTGAGGACGGGTCTGTAAAGAGATTCATACCCAGGTTATCACGTGTGGCCCTGATCTGGGTGAATCCTGTCCGTATGTCGTATGGGAATTAGGACACTGTCACACATAGGCAAACACATGAGGATACCGGCAGAAGACCTTCTGCAAATCACAGGAAGAGACTTCACCGGAAACCCACCCCACCAGAACCTTGGACATGGATATCCACCTCCAGAACAGTGAGAAAAGGAGCTGGCATTGTTCAAGTCACCTGATCAACCACGGAAGTCTAGCACCCTAATACACCAAGCCACACTCAGCTCTCTGTAATCTTCAATCATAGAGAACACCGTTCCCTTTGCCAGGATCTTGGAGCCACTCCTTCACTCCCCACAAGGTCCATGACAGGCTGCTTTTCCTGTATATCAAGGAGGATCTGTGAGTGATGGAGGATGGGTGGAGGTAGTCAGGAATGTCCAGGCAGAGAGCTTATTCCAGATGGGCAAGGAGGAGCCCAAAAAGGACCAGTGCTGCTGGGTTAGAGGTAGACACAGCAGTATGGACACATGCTTGGTCTGTTGCTAAGCTAGACAAGCCTCAAGAGGGTAGATTGGGCAGCATCAGCTTGATGATTCTAAAGCCAGGAAAAGTAAAAGATGAGCATGAAGTACCTTAAAGTACCAAGAAGCAACACTGTGCTCAAAAAAACCAAAGAACAGGGCAAAACAAAGGACGAAGGAAGCCACCTTCCAACTGCTAACCCTAGAAAGACTTGAGTGGCACAGGGCCACAGATGACAACCCAAATATAAACAAAATATGCACAGGCCATTATTGATACTGATGAGTGTATGAATAAGTAAATAATAGAAAAGGAAATAGCATTTATTTTAAATCATTCAATGTTGTAATTGACATTTTCATCTCTCCTCATTGAATGAAGCTGAACTCAGCCACTTGCTCCTGGGCAGAAAGCAAAGAGTCCTGAGCCAGGCCGCCTGGCCAAGACATCCTAAACAAGCCTGCCGAACAACACTGGTGTGGTGCCAGACAGGGACCTAGACAGGGTGTGGTGCCGACAAGTCCCTCTGTAACCTTCTTCTGAAAGTTCATCATGCCATCATAACATGAAGCTGAGCAAGATTCTGCAAGCCCATGACCAGTAATGAGAGGCCAATGAAACCAAGGAAAACAACTCTAAAAAGCAGAATCTGAGAAACCATGACGCAGCTGAGGAGACCAAGAAGACGGAGCAATGTCATATCCTTGGTTGAGCCCTGGTGGAGCAGTTAGTGATGTGCAGATAAACTCTGGAGTGCAGACAGCAGTGCACATGGACAGAGAGGTGGGTGCAAACATGGGGGAACCAAGTGAGGAGGACCCAGAGACCTCGTACCATCTTTGCAACTTTCCTCTAAGCACAAAACTACTCTGGGAAAGTAAAACAAAAAAGACAACTCTCAGAGGCCTTGGGTGGTCTCCATATGCCCTGTTGAGATCTGCTACTTTCTCGAAGGACTGCTGAGACAGATGCCAACTCCCATTCCACCCTCCGTGCCCTCTGCCCTCCCTGCTCTTCACCCTCTGCACCCTCCACCTTGCATTTCCTCCCACCCTCTGCACCCTCCAATCCCTCCACCCTCCATGCCCTCTGTGCCCTCCGCCTGCACACGGTGCTCAGTGAGAAAGAAAGCCGGTGCTTCACTCAGTTTTCACTAAACAGTCAGGTGGGAGGGCTGGCTGGGCTTTAATTCAGACTGTGTCAACTGCTGCGAGTGCTGGGCTCTGACAGCACACGGTGGTCCCCGTCTTCCGGATCCTTGTAAACATCAGCCAAGGAGCTGGTCCCCAGGGAGACTGAGCAGCTGCCTCATGATGCCTCAGTGCATTCTTTAAACACAATGAGAACTTGGTGATTTTGCAGTCGCGTGGGATGTAAGACCCAGGGGATAGGTAGAGCCGGAACAAGGTGGGGACAGCTACATAACGGGAGTCTGGTGTAGCTTTAGAGACATAAAAGGTAAAAAGCACACCTTAACTATTGACAAAATGTGTGACTTGAAGCGAGTCACTCACTGAGCACCAGTGTCCTTGGCTGCGAAGTAAGGACAGGGCTCTGAGGAAACAGACAGACAGCTCCACCTAGAAACCGGCTAGGGAAAATACTTCTTGAATCAGAGAATTCCTAGTTGTTATATTTGTGGCCCTTTTGTTACTAAAATAAAATAGATGCTAGAGGCCAACCGTGTCTGCAAAAGTCTCCAGACACTTGTGCTATGGTGTGTCGGTTGCTTTCCTTACCAGTGTGACCCAATGCCTAACAAAACCACTTAAGGAAGGGGGGTTTATTTTGGTTCACAGTTTGAGGGTGCGGCCCAACATGGCCGAGAGAGCATGGCAACTGCCATGTAAGCAGTGGTCGTATCGTACTGAGTGAGGAAGCAGAGAGATGAACACCAGCACACAGCTTACTCTCTCCTTTCTTCAGTCTGTGACTTCAGAGCACAGAATGGGGCCACCCACATCCACATTTAGGGGAGATCGTCCCTCCTCAATGAAGCCTATGTAGAAAACACCTCATAGGCATGCCCAGAGATTTGTCTCCTAGGTCATTCTAGATCCTGTCAGCTGAGATCACTATTGACCATGCCCTACAATTTCAGCAATCGACCTGATCAAACCACTGACACATCAGGCAAAGCCAACACAGCCTGCCCTTGAACTTGACTGTGTAAGCCCTGCCCTGGTGTTCATTCCATGCGAGCACTCTAAGGAAGCAATAGGGTCATCTGTATGACTGTGTCTTGGGGTGACAGTGTCAGCAAAGAGGGACCCGCAGGAGACAGACCTCACCTCAGGAGATGAAGCTCCCAGGAACCAGCCATCGCCATCAGTAAGCAATGGGGGACCAGTGGCCAAGGGAAGGGTTGTCTCCCCTAATTCTCACTCCTTCCCTGCTCACTCTCATCCTGCCCCAAGAGCTGCTGGCTCCTTCTTGGATAAGGGACTGAAACAAGCCATTAAGGGGCACAACCCAGGTCAAGTCATATGTGGTGCTTTGAATAAAATTGTCCCCTAAAGGCTCACAGGGAGTGGCACTTTTAGGAGGTGTGACCTTGTTGGATCAGGTGTGGGTTTTGAGGTTTTGGAAGCTCAGCCCAGGCCCAATAGTACCCTCTCTTCCTGCTGCCTAGGGATCCAGACGTAGGACTCTCAGCTACCACTCCAGCACTGTGTCTGCCTGCATGCTGCCTTGCTTTCTGCCATGATGATAGTGAACTAAACCTTTGAACTGAAAGCCAGTCCCAATTAAATGTTTTCCTTTATAAGACTAGCCACGGCCGTGGTGCCTCTTCACAGCAATAGGAACCCTAAGTTGTAGACAGAATTTTCTTTGGGTTGCCAGCTCCCAAATAATGACACGGAGATTTGTTATTAATTATGAAAGCTCAGCCTTAGCTTAGGCTTGTCCCTCTTGCTCTTATAACTTAAATTAATCTGTTTCTATCAATCTACATTTTACCATATGGCTTTTTACCTTTCATTCTGTATGTTCAACTCCCTCCGTGTTTCATTGGTGTCTCTCTATACATCTTGATTTCTCCTCCTCTTCATTTTTCTCCCTGGAAATCCTGCCTATAGCTTCTGCCTAGCTATTGGTCATACAGCTTTTTATTGCACCAATCATAGCAATGCATCTTTACACAGTGTCCAAATATTCCACAGCACTAAGACATCATGGTGTTATGCCAAGTATTATGAAGGACAAAGTCAGCAGGGGGCTGGAGAACAGAGGTGAAGCATTTGTGTGGAGGACTGGGATTCACCACGCCAATGCTGCTGAACTAGCCAGGGTTACAATCTCTGCGATGAAACACCATGACCAAAGCAACTTAAGAGGAAAGGGTTTATTCATCTTACACTTCCACATCACTGTTCATCATCAAAGGAAGTCAGGATAGGAACTCGGGACAGGGACTGGAAGCAGGTGCTGTCACAGAGGCCATGGAGGGGTGCTGCCTACTGGCTTGCTTCTCTTGGCTTGCTGAATCAGCTTTCATTTAGAATCAAGGCCCACCAGCCGAGGGATGGCACCACCTGCAATAGACTGGGCCCTTTCCCATCAATCACTAGCTAAGAAAACACCCTACCTCCCTTTCTTATGGAGGTATTTTCTCAATTGAGGGCCCCTCCTTTCAGATGACGAGCATGTGTCGAGTTGAATAAGACCAGCCAGCACAAGTTCAGAGCTAAAGTCCGCAGAGGACTCGAGCACAGGAAACGCACTGCACCATCAGATGGGGTCCTTGTGCTGTGCTGGAGCCCTGAACTCTTCACCCACATCCTCCGACTTTTTTCTGGTTTCCAACTCCTGACAAGAACTTTAACACATGTTATAGTCAGACAAAATAAATTTTTTCCAGAATTTACTATGCTCATATTTACCCCCAATTGACCCATATGAATTTCCATTTTGTAAGTTAGCACAGTTGGATGTTTATTCAGCTTAATAACCTCAAACACATTATTAGTATATATATTCGTATATACATTAGTATATACATTAGTGTATACATTAGTATATACATAGAATATATTCTCTCTCTCTCTCTCTCTCTCTCTCTCACACACACACACACACACACACACACACACACACACACACACACCCTGAGCATCTCAAGGAGGTCAAGGCTAAACAGCGGACAGCACCTAAGTCTATGGCTTGGCTGGGCTCTGTGTTTGTGACTGCACTTGTGGTTAAGAATGCCCACCCAACCTCCTGACCTTTAACCTTGCCAGTACATTATAGGCATGAACTCCACACAACACCTGCATTTACATTTCTGTATCTGTGATGACTCATGATATGAAAGGAAGCCATTACTCACCTCTGAGGCAGGAATATATTCTGTGGGTATCGTGACCTTGGTTCAGAGGGTGGTGTTTCACTGGAGTTTGTACCATGCTAATGACTATCTCCCCCCACTGGCCAGGGAAGGCTCTCGGATGGACACACACACACACATACAACACCCTTAGTGTCCTACTGTGTGTTCAGGCTGGCCAGGCCAGAGTCACTGGAAACATCCCATTCTTAAAAAGATATGCCTCCTAATGGAGAGTCTGCAGCAGAGCCATGATTCTGTGGAGAGGTGATAGCGGGATACTTTCTATGCTCTGAACAAATGTCTCCCTGGTCACACATTGCCACAGAGCGAAGTCTTTCTGCCTGAAGATCCATGCTTGCTTCAAAAAGTTCTCTATGGAGGAGATGGATGTCGGGCCCCATCCGGCCCTGAGAGAAGAAATGCCTCTTAAATCATGCCTTCTTTTTGTCCTGCCCTGTCTCCTGTTTGAAAGATGGGCTCCCGGAAGCTCGTAACTCACCTCCTTTCCCATGATGGCCACTGATGCTCTTGTATCCAGAAACTCCCCCTCTCACCACAGCCAGCTTTGTACCCACAGGCACAGAATCCACACCCAAGGTTGGCACCGTGTACAGAAATCCCAACCGAGAGCAGGTGGCCTTGCCTCTCAGGCCATGGGCCAGTAGCAGGCATATGTCTTTCAGAAAGACCCCTCTCCTTCCTGTCCGTGACTTTCATTTACGAGAGCCCATTCTATATTACATGCTAAGTATCACCATAGTGATACTTTCTTCCTCTCCCAGACACTTCGTAAGGGGTGAACCCTTCAGAAGCCCCAAGGCTGACCTGAGGGCTATTTCAAGTGTTACCTCACTTGTGAAATTGGAGCCCATTATCCCCAACACTGCCCAGCGATGTGACCTTCAGCAGGACACTGTCCTCTCTGAGACTCAGCATCCTCACCTGTACCAAAAAAGTCAGTGCACCAAGCCAGGAGCCAGTCTTACAGGCTGTCTATAAGGCTTTGCAGACATAAACTTGGAAAATGGTCCACCTATGCAAAGAAATAGTGTTCACTTTTCAAAGGGAAGAGAATTCTGACACATGCTACGACACGGACAGACCTCCAGGGCATCGTGCTAAATGAAACAGTACAAAGACAAAAGGCAAATGTTTTATGATTCTGTTAGGTTGAGGTCCCTAGAGCTGTCAAATCACAGAGACAGAAAGTAGTAAGGTGGGTGCCATGGGCTGGGGAGGGAGGGGGAGCCAGCATTTTGTGGGGACAATTTCAGAGTGTGAAGATGAAACACTCTGGGTAGGCAGTAATGACGGCTGCACAGCTAAGTGGACTTACATGCAGAAGGGTAAGTTGTATGTTTCATGCTACAGGCATTTTACACAATAAGGAAAGAAGACTGATGAGAAGGTAGAGGGACGTAGAAGAGAGAGGAGGCAGAATCAGATGGGGTACCGGGTAGTAAAACTGAGGTCCCGGGAAGCGAGGATCAGGAACTCGTAGAGCTGACAGTGAACCACAGACCTGCAAAGAAAGGTGGATGTCAGGTATGACATCATCCACCGAGAACCACTTCTCTCTTCCACAACTCGGATCAGCAGCCAGTGAGGGCCCCAGCAGAGCACTGAGCCCCAGCCTGGCCTGCTTCTCCTACCCTGGGATGCATCTACTGAGAAAGGGTCCACGAGAGCTCGCAGCAGCAGCAGCAGCACCAACACCAACACTCCCGTGACATGGGTTCCAGAGAGCAGCATCTACCCATCGGCTTTCTGCCACTGGGGCAAACGGCCTGATAAATATGTATTTGATATTTGTTCTATGTATTTATGTCAGTTCACAGTTCAGAGATTTTGGTCTGGAAACATTCGATTCTCTACAGTTCTGTTACTTCTAAGCCCATAGAGAGGCAAAAATTGCTGGAAGGAGGGTGTGGGAGAGGAGAGCTACTCACTTCGTGATGGCCAGGAAATGATTGGGAAAGAGACCCCAGAGGAGGGGTGCAGGGAGGCCAGGGTTCCTATATCTTCTCAGGGCACATCTCCAGTGACCTTTCTCTAGCGAGGCTCCACCCCTTAAGTTTTCCACAAATATCATCACTAGCTGATGATAAGCCTTAACACATGAGCTTTAGGTTCGATTTATAACGCAAATTTCAAATTCAATCTATAACGTAAACACTGTAGACTGTTGCTAGAGGTTTTAAAACTGTAAAAAGTGGGAGCTAATAGCAACCCTCACTGCCCCCTAACACATAATTAAATAATCTCTTACTCAGACACATTCCGGGGACATCCACAAAGACACACATCCCCGTATATACCTCCTGGCATCCTCAGAGACATTATTTTTTTCTTTTTATGAATCAAAATGGGGTTCACTGTTCCCTTTTTTGATGCCTTTTGGAATTACATGTATTATAAGTTCTTCCCATATGATCAATTTTTTTGTAATTTCTTCGGTGTTTGATATTTTTGGCTGGTTTTTGAGGGAATGTTTTGTTTCGTTTTGAGACAGGGTCTCACTGAGTAATTCTTGGCTGACCTGAAATTTGCTCTGTAGACCAGACTGGCTTCAAACTCACAGAGATCCACCTGCCGCTGCCTCCAGAGAGCTAGGATTAAAGTCGTGCAACATTATACCAGCAACCATCGTTTTAGCTGTACTGGGAATCAGGCACAAGATCTGTGCACAGCAGACAAGCTCTCTACCATCTGAGCTATATGCCCAGCATGCTCAATTTCTTTATAAGGTTGGATTATTTTTTAAAGTGTGTGTGCTTGTGTGAACGCATGTTTTGCATGTGTGTTGGCACACGTATGTGCAGGCATGTGTGTTTGTATGTATGTGCATGTAGAGGCCCCAGATTGTCACCAGGTACCTTCCTCAATCACTCTCCACCTGGTATACTGAGAAAGAGTCTCTCACTAGACTCCAGAGCTCTTCACCTGGACGAATGCCGACAGCCAGCTTGCTCTAGGGATCCACTGTCTGCGCTCCTGAGTGCTAAGACCAGGTGACTGCCATTCCCGCCCAGCTTTTACATGGGAGCTGGGGATCCAGACTCCAACCCTCACACTTGCGTGGCAAGCCCTTCACTCACTAAGCGGTTTCCCCAGCCCCTGAGTAGTGAACCTTAATGACCACATGTCATTGTGTGGCTCTGTAGTGTTTCCTTTGTACTAAGGCATCCTGAGGAATGCTCGGGGCTGTTTGCAAGCTTCTGATGCAGTGACCCCTGCGGAGAGGTGTGCATTCCTAGAGGAATATTGAAGATGTTCATAAGAAACTCCCAGATGAGAAATCCTGAGCTCAAAGTGGGGTGTGATCCTTGGAGTATTTCACTAAAACACCCCCCAGAAAAGCTGCTCCAGCTCCACTCACCAGTCTGTGTGTGGCATTGCCTGGGAAACCAGCTTTGCCTCGATTTAGTTTGCTGAACAGACACCTAGGAAACAAGGCATGAAATGAAGGTGGGGTGGATAGAACGTGAGGACTCCAACCCTCCAGGATTCCCAGCTTTGTCTGTCTGGAAGCCGACAGAGACTGCTTTTAGCATGGCTGACATTTGGTGTCAAGATAAAGCAGCAGATGACAGAAGCATAATCTGGAGAGGAGTCTGTCCCCCACTTCACAGCCCTAGCCACTCCAGGACTGAATATACCCAGGATGGCCTAGCCAGTTTCGTCGGCACCTTCTTTACCCTCCCAGTCCATGAAGGAAACCACCACTGGTTTGCATAAGCCACCAGTGTAGAGAAGACCACATGATCCTGGCCCATCGGGATACATGGAAGACTCCACCTCCGGGCTGTGCCCAGTGATCTGGACAGCATTGGTTTTTGTGCTAGAAGTTAGTGGTCTGTTTTAATTGATGGTCTTACAGCTGTCCCCTGGGCTGCATTATTAAGGAGTGTCAGAGGCCCACAGAGCCCTGAATATCTCTTCAGCTGTAGGATGCGGGACCCAAGAGGGAACTGTCTCATGCAGCAGTGATCACTGCGATGCCTACAGAAGCAGCTCCTTCTATGCCTACTCTTCCACCCACTCCTGAAGCTGTGCCAGCCCCCATCTTTCTCAGACCCCTGCCAGGGCTGTAGAACATGGGAGACACTGCCAGGGCAGTTCCAGATTCTGACCTGAAGATGTTACTCGGATGGAGTCATCTTCCTTATCAAGCACAGTAAAGCCAAGAGAAGACTCTACTCACAAGAAACTGGGATGCCCTGGTGGTACAGCGGTCACTAGAAGGACCAGAAGTGAGTTTTTCTCAACAATGTAGAGCCTGACAGGCAGGAGAGACTAAGTCCTGACAACGCAGACAGTGACAAGAGCAGACATGGATAAAGAGATCCTCGAGGTTTGGTTTTGTTATTATTAAAACTCTTCTGGGTAATGAGAGCCTTTGGGGTCCAGCCCCAAAACCCTCTTCAGGGTTCCGATTGGATGCTACAACAAGTGGAAAAGCTTCTCTCTTAGGCTATTTGAGGGCAAACAAACTCTCTCACTACGTGCTTTTCTGAATCAGTCTCTTTATTGTTCTGCTCCTATTCTAATTTTCCTGTCCTCATTATAATTCCTTCTAGCTTCTCTCCTCTAACCTAAAAACTCTTGTCTTTACAGGAGCCTTGAAGCGATAAAAAAAAAAAAATTACAAGAGTTACCTCTCATTGGTCAAAAGTGCATTCCTGGGGTAAGCAATAGGGAGTTGAACCATTGCCATGGCAACACAAGGGTCCCAGGTTACAGAAGTAATACCATGACCAGACGGGTGGGGGCGCAGTGCCCAGGGACAAACTTGTAGACATAGGTCTGTTGTCAGCCGACTTGGCAAGTGAAGAACTGGCATGCTTTTCTTAGGATGCTTTGTGTAGCAACCTGGTTAGACATCTGCACCTCTGACCTTGTGCATAGCTGTAAAGTTCTAAACTCGTGATCTGCTTAACAAAAAGCCTTTAGTCTAGTCTGAACTTGCTTTGGGGTGAAAGTGAGCTAATTGTGTATCGTTAGTCTGAACAAAAAGGAACAAAGCAGGCTTTTAAGTGTCTACAGTCTTCCTGGGATAATAGATGTAGTTATGAGGCATGTATTCTATATATCAAAATTATATAACTAAATGAAAATTCATCTTCCTGACTACACAGAGATATATATGTTCATAAGACTGGGATATGATCATGAGATTACATATACACATCACATGAGATGATACACTACAGTACAAGTATTGGGGAGACACCAAGCTGCTTTAGCAAAAGTGAGCAACAGTTTCCAGAGTTGATGATCCTGCAGGCCTTGCCTAGACAGGGTTAACCTCCATCAGAATCACTCCTCTGGGGGTTGACATCTGAATTATCAATCGCCATATGCTGTGTATTTCCATGGCCTCTGACACCTAGGAATCCCTCCCATTGAAGTCAATTTGAAATCCTCCCAGGAAAGATGGGTTTATAGGAGGGAAGACTCGAGAGCCATTATAACCTCACCTGGGGCTCCCGCAGTGGTACAGACCCCACAAGCACTGAATCCTGCTCATGCAGATCTACATACTGTGGCGGTGACTTCCCCACATCTCTCCTGCATCCCGCAAGCTAAGGAAGTGTTAGTGAGAGAGACCACCATGATAATGACATGCCCTGGTTCATTTTCTTGTTGTTGTGACTTAACACTGTCAAACAGCTAAAGAAAAGATTTGTTATCACAGGGCTTCAGCAGCTTCTATCCATCAGGGCAAGGTGGGGCTGCTCAGATCACATGGACAGGAAGTGGCCACAGAGGTCACCACATTAATTGGCTTTCTTCTTTTTCTGCTTTTATCCCACCCACTCACCAACTTATAGGAGAGTGCTGCCCACACTTGGGCTGGTCTGGCCCACGTGGCTAATCATCTCTGGAAATGTGCACACCATTGTGGATGGAAAGTAGCAAGGCCTGCGGTGTGGGCTCTTCTCCTTTGCCCTCTGATTCCATCACTGGGGAAAGTCTTCCGAGTATTTTCTCGTTCCTATAACAAAAACAAAAATTCTGACAAAAATCAGCTTACAGAAGGATGAGTTTACTCTGGCTCAGCACAGAGGGGTTAAAAGGCTATTGTGGTGCTCCGGGTGTCATCACTGGTCACCCTGCCCCCATAGTCAGGAAGCAGGGAGAGGTGAATGCAGGCACTTATATGCTTCCTCCTAATGCAGTCTGCGATCCCAGTTCACAGACTGGTGCTGCCCACATTCAAAGTGGGTCTTCCCTCTTCTATTACACTCTTCTGGGAACAGTCACATGGACACACCCAAGTGTTCATTTCCATGGTGATGCTAAACTAGCAAAGTTGACAATGAAAATTACCTATCACACCCTCTCAGTTCCTTCCCCGCCCCCGCCCTGGAAGCACCCTCCCAGGTACTACCCTGTACTGATCGAGGTGTTTTCTTTGTCCAGTGAGGCCAATACTCAAAATGAACCATCACAACACAAGCTCGCCAGAGAAGCACTTGGCTCTTGCTGCGATGTGGCGTTGAGACCCTAGGCATTGCAGCCTCCCCTGATGTGGGATTTCCCTCTGCACCATTTAATAAAGAAACTGCTTTGGGCCTATAACAGAGCTATAGGGGAACAGAGCTAGGCAGGGGAAACTAAACAGAATGCTGGGAGAAAGAAGGGTGGAGTCAGAGAGAAGCCATGGAGCATAGATACAGGGAACTCTACCAGGTAAGCCACAGTCACGTGGTGATATACAGATTAATAGAAATGGGTTAAATTAATATGAGTTAGCCAATAAGAAGCTAGAGCTAATGGGCCAAGCAGTGGTTTAATTTATATAGTTTCTGTGTGATTATTTCAGGTCTAAGCTAGCTGGGTGGCCAGGAACCAACGAGCAGCCTCCCACTACACTCCCCTCTGCTGAATCCATTAGAATGTCCTAGAAAGGGATTTTGTCTCCAACATGAGTTGCCTGTGACAAGCCTGGTGGTAGGTCTTCGGTGAAGTTTCGGCTCCTTCTCAGCTCCTCCTCCACTCTTTCTTCTTTTCAGTTGACCCAATTCTCACTAACTTTACCACAAGCACTCACCTCCCCACAGCCTCAGAGTAGCTTAGGCCAGGAAAGAGGTGCCCATGAAGGTGGAGCCTCCCCCCACTTTGCGAGCCTCATTCTGCTAGAAATAGCGGCACCAGATGTCCCAGTGGGCTCACTCCTATCAATCTATTAGTGAATATTTACTGTAAGTTCTTAAGCGCCAGTCCTTAATTTTACCAATTAAGTTCCCAACTGCTATGTTAATAGGCAATATAAACTTCCTCAAGTAATAAAAGTCATTAGATTTAGAACTGTGGAGGCCCCAGACCAAGAAGCAGAAGCACCAAGGTCAGGAGTCGCCACTTTTTCAGTGCTCGAGCTGGTTACCTCGGTGTCCAGCCTGTGCCAGGTACTGCAGGAGGTGCTGTGTCCCCCAGGAACATTTCAGTCATCCCCCACAGTAGTAAGAGTCCCAGCTTCTGCGTTCTCTTTGTCTTTACCAACACGGACATAAAATACAATTTTAATTGTTTTCATGAAGAAAGGCCCAGTTCCCAGGGGGACAGCCAGGAACAGGAAATGGTGATCTTAAACCCAAATCTCATATCCTAGAGATGCCCCTCAGAGGAAATACAACACGAGAAGACATGAGACCCCAGGGCCTGACGGGCCAGAGGAACGAACCATCAAAAGCAGCTCTGTAAGGAAGGTGTACGGTGGGTTCTGAGTCTGAGAGGTGAACCACTCTCCCCCAAAGCCCTCTACAGAATCCCCATCCTCAGCTCTACATTGCAGGAAGCTGATGCATTTACCCAAATCCTAGCTCCACTGCCCACCAGTCCTCTAGAGGCACCAGCCTTAGACCTCATGCTGATCCTCCATATTGGCTTAGAAGCCGTGGGGGAAAGGCAGCTTTCTCCATGAGCCAATATCTATGAAAGAAAAGCCTTATCCAATCCAACTCAGCCCCTGCCAGCCAGAGGCTGAAGTAAAGGGAATAGAAACCTCCCACAGGAACCTTTGAAGGTCCCTTGAAGTCAAATCAGCCCCACTATGGGGGAAAGTCCCCTGGGAGGAAGTTTCTCCCAGCCCTATCGGAGACCCCACACTGTAAGTAATGCTAGCTGCCTTCGTTCATACCAGAGGAATTTCATGCCTTGAGCATAGGCCTCTTTCAGCTGCCTAAGATAGGTGATCAAATCTGACAAAAGGACACAGGTACAGACGTGTCACAGCTTCAGGAACACGAGCCTCTGATTCCACCTCCAATGTCTCCTCCATCACTCTTGCCCTACAGAGAAAGCATCCTCCCCCTGTCTGACTGTAGCTTTTACCTGCTCAGCCACAATGATCTTCCAGCTCAGCAAAGCTCAATTGTCTTCCTTCCACCATTAATACCCACAGTTCCTAACTAGGGATGTTCTCTAGCACCTATAATGTTTCAAGGATCTTGGTGGGTGTGGTGGGTTGAACGATTCCCTCCCCAAATTAAGCCCATGTCCTATTTCCCAGAACTGGGAATACAACTTTATGTGAAACAGGGTCATTACAGGTTGCCTTAGCTAGGGTTTCTGTGGGCTATGAAGATACACCATGACTGTAGCAATTCTTATAAAAGAAAACATTTAATTGGAGTTGACTTACAGTTCAGAGGTTAGTCCATTGTCATCATGGCAGGAAGCATGGTGGCATACAGGCAGACATAGTACTGAAAAGGTAGCTGAGAGTTCTACATCTGGACCAGCAGACAGCCAGAAGAGAGAGTGACACTGGGCCTGGCTTGAGCTTCTGAAACCTCAAAGCCAATCCCCCTGTGACACACTTCCTCCAACAATGCCATGCCTCCAACAATGCCAGTCCCTATGAATCTATAGAGGCCGTTTTCTTTCAAGTCACAACATAGGTATAATTAGGGGTCCTAAGGAAAGTCTTTCTAGATCCTCTGGGTGGGCCCTGCACTGGTGTGCTTGTAAGAGGATACAGAAAGAGACAGAGATAGGAAATGTCACTGGAACCAAGGGATACCAGCTATCAACGGAGATCAAGACAGACCCTCCTCGGTACCTCTAAAGGGAGCTCTGCCCTGCCTGTCCCTTGACTTTGAGCTTCTATGTTTCAAGACCAGGGAAGAGTAGTGTCTGTTGCTCCAAACTACCCAACATCTGGAAAGTTGTTATACCAGCCCCATGGAGCTAACAAGTGACCAACACCCAGCTCCACAGTGGAGAAGCAGCACCTATTTCATCTAGCTCATGGGAAGGAGAATGTGCAAAGGAAAGGCATGAAGACTGCCTCCTCAGAGCACAGGGAGATGCTAGCAACCTCCTGCCAACGCCAAGGCAGAACCAGAGAAAGAAGAAAGTTCTGATAAGAGAAAGGAGTTCAAGAATATGAGGACTGCAGGGATAAGCTTCCCCAGGCTCCTGTTAATAAGGTTCACATGCTCCTGTAAATAAACTCCCACCTATGCCCCTATCTTGAAAGAAAGAAAGAAAGAAAGAAAGAAAGAAAGAAAGAGGGGGGGAGGGAGGGAGGGAGGAAGGAAGGGGAGGGAGGGAAGGAGGAAGAAGGGGAGGGGAGGGGAGGGGAAGGGAGGAGAGGAGAGGAGCAAACAAAAAAATAATAAAAATTCAGTAGGGTTAAAAAAATGAGCCAGG
Organism: Microtus oregoni; assembly: GCF_018167655.1. Taxonomy (NCBI): domain Eukaryota; kingdom Metazoa; phylum Chordata; class Mammalia; order Rodentia; family Cricetidae; genus Microtus; species Microtus oregoni. The sequence goes on from NW_024543075.1 coordinate 7,554,093, forward strand.
TGGTGGTGGTGCATGTCTTTAATCCCAGGACTTGGGAGGCAGAGGGAGGTGGATCCCTGTGAGTTCAAGGCCAGCCCAGTGTAAAAGTGAGTTCTAGGACAGCCAGGGCTGCTACATGAAGAAACCATGTCGGAGGAGGAGGAGGAGGAGGAGGAGGAGGAGGAGGAGGAGGAGGAGGAAAGAAAACCAAGAGAGAAAGAGAGGGGATGAGAAAGAGTAAAGTAGAAGGGAATTATTTGGGAAGAGGAAGGGAAATAAGAGTAGACTGGGAACAAGAAAGGATAATGGGCAAATACAATCAAAATACGTTATATACTCCTAAGAAAATGTCATAATGAGACACATTATTATGTATAACTGATGTATAATAACAAGAAGCATTTTACAAAATTCTAGCATCTCCTTCCGCAGCCCCACACTGGACATGCAGAATCGCTTGTCCCAATAAGACTTGCATGTCATTGTGATGGTGTTTTCATGACACATGAAGACCTGCAGAGCAAGAAGCAAGACACACTGGCCTGGGATCAAGTGGGGGGAAAGGAAGGAGAAAACACTGGGAGAAATGACTGGAATTGGAGAGCATTTCGGGGACGAGGTGGAAACCAAGTGCAATGGAAACTGCACGGAATCTATGAGAGTAGCCCTAGAAAAGACTCCTAGTGATGGGGGACACAGAGCCTGAACCGGCCACCTTCTGAATCTAGGCAAGGCCTCAATTGGAGGGACTGGGACACCAACCCAGCCACGAAACCTTTGACCTTCAGTTTGTCCTTCCTTCAGAATGCTCTGGGACTGGAGCCTAGCAGAACTGTCATCAAACAGAGCCGAGGGACCTCATCCAGTCACCAATGGGAGCAGACACAGAGCCCCACAGTCAAACATGAGGCAGAGCTGGGGGAATCCTGCGAGAAGGGGAAGGAAGGATCAGAGGAACCTGAGGGCACAGGAACACGGCGAGAACACAACCCAAAGAATCAACCAACTGGGACTCATGGGGCCTCCCAGAGATTGGGGAGCCTGTAGACGTCTGACCTAGGTCCTCCTCATCTATGCTACAGCTGAGTAGCAGTGGAAGCAGGGGCTTTGCGGGGACCCTTTTCCTCCTCCTGGGTCACCCCATCCTGCTCTGATATAACAGCGTGTGCCTGGTATTATTGCATAGTAAGCCATGTTTGGTTGATGTCCCTAGGAGGCCTGTACTTCTCTGAGGGGATGGGGGAGTCTGGGGAAGAGGGGAGGTGGTGGGAGAGACTGGGGGAAGGGAGTGAGGGGAAACTGTGATCAGGATGTAATATAAGTGAGAAGAATTTATATATATGTGTGTGTGTGTGTGTGTGTGTGTGTGTGTGTGTATCACTGACCTGGTCTCGGATTCCAGAAGCTTCCAGGAAAAGAGAGCCTGGGTACAGTATATGCCAGCTCCGACTGCGTCTGCAAGCTGCTCCTATGTGACCTCTGAGGCCTGCGGGTACACACAGCCTTCTGTGGGGCATGCACAGGAGAATCCTGCTGGTTTCACACGGTGTTGCTTTTGGGTGTTTTTTTTTTTTTAATCCGAGCAACGTATTTCTTTTTTCTAATGTGAATAATTCCCAACAAAGCAGTGATGAAATATACATGAATAAGGGCATGCACGGCTTTTAGCTGGGAAAATATTCTCATAGTCAGAAGAGCTGTTTCCGAGGTTGTGTTGCTGGCAGCCATTTGATTAGACTACAATAGGAGAGAAACAACACAAATCCAATAACCACACAGGGCAGGAAGCAGCTTTGTATTAATCAACAGGGCACAAGGCAGTTGAGCCCTCAGCACCTAACAAGAACCATGGCAGTATCCACACACGGGGAATCAGCATCATCATGTGAAAACCACTGAGCTCCAAGCCTGACTGGAGGAGTCAGCTGTCCTACCCAGGGGCACATAGATCCCCCACCTCTCGAAGGATGGAGGAGAGGTAGGACCCATCCAGGAAATAGGGATTGGCCCCTTTAAGAAGGCTGCTCCTTGATCCCGGGATTGCCCCCAACTCTAGGACATATCACAGACACAACACACACACACACACACACACCCCACATTGAAGACATTGCAATGTTACAAGTAGTTGCTAACAGGCCAACAAGCTGAACCAATGAGGGAGAAAAGGAGGTTAGCCAGAAAAAGAAGGGCCCCGGGCTAGGGTGGACACACTTCTGGGGCCCTTCCCACAATCCCAGTGGGACCTGCTTATCCCTCCACACAAAGTTTCTTCTTCCTGTGCCCCCCCCCCCGCATCTGCAGCCCTCTGCCCTTATTCCCTATTTGTCAACTCACGTCCCCAGTGGAGGCGGATCCTGCACACTCCCCCATCCGTGACCTGATGTGGGATTCCCCTCTGTATGCTGTGAATACCACTGGTTAATAAAGAAGCTGCTTTGGGCCTATTGCAGCACAGAATAGGGCAAGGAAAGAATCCTAAACAGATAGAGGAGACGAGAGTAGGCAGAGAAAAGGGAGACACCATGTAGCTGCCGAAGGAGACAGAACCGTACCAGTAAACCACAAGCCTCGTGGTAAAATATAAAATAATAGAAATGGGTTAAAATGTGTTAGTTAAAAAGAAACCTAAGGTATTTGTGAAGCAGTGTTGTAATTAATAGTTTCTGTGTGATTATTTCAGATCTGGGAGGCCTGGAAATGAATGAGCAATCTCTGTCTGCAGTGGCTGCCTCTCTTCCCATCACTTTTGCTTTTGCTTCTGCATCGTTAGTCTTCTTCCAGGACATGCAATTCTTTGTCAGTCCCACTGAATGACCTCGGCAGTACCCCTAGATGATCCCCTCTCATTAAGATCCATGACAGGGACGGGCTCACCCATCATCCTCATTGCAGCCATATGTCCATTACCTCCTCCCAGTGCCTAACTACTCTGGCAGCACATGGGTCCTCAGGAAAGACAGATGCTCAGGTCTTGACTCAGGGTGGCTTTCTGATACTCACTCAGGCATCAGCAAGTAGTCCTGTTCCCACCAAGGCTCTTAAGAAAGAATCCTGAAGTTGAAGCTTCTCTGGGACATGGTAGCATCTTCCCAGATGTATAGTCTCCTGGTGCCTTCCCAGGGCTGGGATTCTCTTCTGGGGGATTGTCATTTTTGCTTGTAATTTTGTGTAAACATTGTTTCCCCCCTCCTCCCAGGCCTGACTTTGAAATGTCCTCAGCCTGCCTAGGAAACCTGGGTGATAAACAGCAGTTCCCCCAGATAGCAAACAGAGCTACAGAGTCAGGCTGTCTGGTCCCAACATCTTGCACTCATTGCTCAGTGCCATGATCTTCACCCTCCTCTCACATGGATTTTGCCTGTTTGAAAGAGGCTGCTTCCTCTTCATTTTAAAATGACTTCTTTATTTTAAGGAGCCAGTGTTGAAGGCTCTCCCATCCACATGCCAATCTTCACCAGATCATGCTTCGGGATTCAAAGTCCACCCACATCTGTAACCAATTCTGGCTTAATTATGTCCATATTGGAGAGTTTATGTAGGGAGACACGAAGGACTCTACTCACCCCAAACGGAGCGCCAATGAGAGACCAAAGAGTCCATTCCACCAAAATCCAACTGGATAAGTCATTGCGTTTATTGGGGCTTCTTACAGGAATATGGGTGAAGGGATACTTGCAGGAGCAGGTCCAACTCCAAAGCATCTGCCTCACCAAAAGCTCACCCAGCATGGGTGATAACTCAGGAAAATGGCAGTGTCAGAAGTCTCTGAGGGAGTCACAGGTAATTTGACAGGTCAGAGAGTCTGCTTTCTCACCAGTAGTCCTTACTGCTTATAAAACCTTGGGGATGGAAGAGCCCTGTGAATCCTCTAAGTTTCAGGGACTTCCTGAGACTTGTGAGACATTTATATTCTGAGTCTTAAAGAGCCTCTCTAGGACAGAATGTTTCAAGTTAGAATTTTCTGTGTAACCAGAGGCTTTTCTGTACCACTTGACTCCCCAGTCATTTCTAAATAATTACTCAGAGACTTAATTTTAATTAAAAATGTTTGACTAATGACTCAGGCTTATTACTAGCCAGCTCTTACATTTAAATTAACCCATTTCCATTAATCTGTGTATCACCACCTGGCCTATGGCTTACAGGTGATTCTCTAGCATGTTTGCTCCTTGGGCAACTGTTATCCTTCTCCTCCTTTATCTCTGCTTGAGTTTCCCATCTGGCTCTATCCTGCCTTGCCATAGGACAAAGCAGTTTTATTTATCAACCAATGAAAGCAACACATATTCACAACATATGGAAAAACATCCCACACCATTTTTGAATCTTTTTTAAAAGGATGTTATGAATTTTTTTTAAAAAGTATTGTATTTACATCATTTCCCCTCTTCCCTCTCCTCCTCCAACTCAACTCATTCCACATGTTCCCACCCACCTCAGATCAAGTCATTGACAATTTATTTTAATTAGTATTGTTGTACATATACATAATCTGATAAATCCATTTAGTGTTGTCTATATGTTCACATGTCAGAGTTGGCCACTGGGACTGAGTCATCTATCAGGTGACCAGTTCATCCACAGAGAAGACTGATTCTCCCTCTCTCGGTAGCTATGGATTGCCTGTAACTCTTCATCTCAGGTTGGGACCATGCAAGATTCCCGCCCCCCCATTCACACTGGCAAGTCAACAGGTGCTGTCATCATTTATGTCTTGTATAGGTAACTGTATTGTTGAGCTTTCATGAGTGTAGCTTCCCTGTCATAAATGGGAGACAGTCTCACAGCAGACGTCCTGGTCCTCTGGCTCTTACCAGCTTCCTGTTCCTATTCCTGATGCTCTCCGAGCCCTAGCTGTATGGGTTATTTTGTAGCTATACCAACAGCGATTAGGCACCAGCTTTCTGTTCCTACTCCTGATGGTCTCTGAGCCTTAGATGTATAAGTTATTTTGTAGCTATACCAATTGTGATTAGGCACCCCGTGCCCTGGCACTTTCTGAACCTTAACAATTCTTCCTCCAGAATAGGTATGTTTCAATTTGGAAGATATTACCACACAGCAGCCCACCTGTCTGATGTCTGTCCTCCAAAGCCAATGAGAGAAACTTCCCATCTCCTCCTCATGGAGTCTTCCTTCCTGTGATGACAGATGGTCACGTAGCAGCAGTGACTCAAGGACTACCCTAGCCTGGACATCTTCTTCTAAATGCATACCCACCACAATTTATAGTTAATTTTCTTAACACAGTCCTTCTATGAGACTTCTAACTCATTACCTGGAAGTTTGTGCACAAAAGTAAAACCACCGGACCCCTACAGCCCAGCCAGACCCTTGATAATTCTTTAGGGGTGGCCCTCCTAGCTTACTGGAATATCCCAGAGGTGGAAAACACTAATGTCCAGACACCTCCTAGACTCCCGGGCAGATATCTAATGAGCTATGCTTTCCTTTAATCCAAACCAGGCCCAAATTGACAATGAGTGATGGGGTGTGTCTGCTCCATCTTACAGTGGGGGTAGAGGGGAGGTGCAAGGCAGGTGTGTGAATATCCACCAAGTAGGGAGTGAGTGAACAAACCCAGGTAGAGCAGGCTGTGGGGAAGATAACCAGGGAGACGCTGACAATGTCCCTCCACTTACATGTCTGAGAAAGGGGATTGACAGCACAAGGAGCAGTGAGCGAGCTGAATGCTTTAAAATAAGCTGAAGAAAGCATATGCACAAGTCTGAGGTAAACACACAGATACCTGGAAGGGCCTGGAGGGCTCCCTGGTTTCCCCCTGAGGAGATGGAGAGAGGTCAGGCAGAGCATGAAGCAGGCTTTGGGTCTGTTTTTTGCATGGTCATTTCTGCATGTCTTGAGCAGTGAGTTCATATGACTTTTGTAAGGACAAAGGCAGCCATGAATATTAGGGCTGAGGGAGATGGCTCAGTGACTGTCTCACAGGCACAAACTGGTAGGTTCAATCCCCAGTACCAGGAAGCGGGGAAAAGATAAGAAAATACATGCATTGGCTACTTTTCCCACACCTGTAACTAGATAACTTCTAAGAAACAGCTGCGGGAAAGAACATATTTTGGATCATGCATCACAGCCGGGAATACATGGCATGAGCATAGCTCTCGGCTGTGGCAGCAGCAGCAGGGGTAAAGGCTGCTCGCTCACATCTGGGAGGATCAGGAAACAGAAAGAGAATAGGAAGCCTGCCTTTCTCCAGGCAGGACCTACCTCCTAAAGGTTCCACAACTTCCCAGCCGCCATCTATACATGTGATCATGGGGACATTCACAGTCAAACCAAGACACCATGCACTCTCGGGCATTAATGAGAGCTCTGAGAGCCCAGTACCTGTGCAGTGTGTGTCCCGGGCTATCAGCCTTTCCTGAACCTCCTAGCAGTTTCTGCACTGGACCTGCCACCCCACCTCCCCAGCCAGGAAGGCAGAAGTACAGAGAGGCCAAGCAGTTCTCCCAAGCCACACACAGGAAAAGGGATGAGTTGGAGCTGACATCTAAGGGCTCTAATGGGACACAGCCTCTGTTCTACAGATGCCAGGAATCTTTGCCTGCTGAGAACCTCTTCTTCAGGCTCAACTCAGGCAGCTTTCCACTGAGTACCAGAGACTACCATAGGTCCAGTCAGCTTCCCGCCCATGAGGCCACTTCAGGCCTGCTCCCGTGGGCCCTCGGATTGTGGAGGGGCTCTCTAAGTTCCTGCCTACTCATGGAACCCAACACAGTGCCTGCAGGTAGATGATTTACAATAACCTCATATTTCAGAACGTCTGAAATAAACCCCATACAGGCACCATGAGTTGAGCTGGTGTTTATGATTCCCACTGCTCTCCAACCAGGACTTACATTTCTTATGGATTTGGTCAAGGCTCTAATACCCTTGCTATCTGTGTTTTCTGCTCGGCTGTGCATGACGATTACTGCTCACAAGACTGTCCTGAGGTCTGATTCCTGGAAGAATGGTTACTGGGCACAGAGAAAGACCAGAACACCAGCATCTACACATCCAACATGAGGGCTTGTTGCTATTGTTACAAACTCACCAAGGTCCAGAGAAGATATGGTGATGACAAGGGTTGCTGTCATTTAGGGACAGGTACAAATATTTGGCACTTCCCTGGAGCAGCGCCAAGGGCAGACTGATGGGACACAGTGTAGCTTGTACATCTGTACCTAACAAGCCACCAGAACTCCAGGCCTAGAGATGCTCCTTCTAGAACCTTCTCCCTGTCATTGAACGTGTTTCCAGATAAACGCCCACCTGGGAAAGGATGCTCCTGTGGGAAGCCTGGGGAAGCCTGACTTCTGACCTCTTCCTAGTGTAAGAAAGATGAGAGCCTTGGCTGTGGCCCTTCCTCAGCTGTCCCTCTGCACATCCCAACCCAGGCACCTTCCTAGGTAGACGGGAACCCCCTGCACAGAACACTCTCATGTCTTTATTAATGCCACATCTGCCTTGCTGTGCTAATTTACAGAATAAAGTGATAAAAACAATGAGCTAATGCCACTCACCATAGCAGTGAAGCCATCCAAAATACTGAGGAAGACAAGAGCCCATTTCTCAGAGTCTCATTAAATACCCCTATTTCTTCAGAAAATAAATTTCCATAATTCTTTCCTCAATTAGACCAATAAGCCGCTACTTAACTGTGTTTTTCTCTTAAAAGTTTCCCTAATTCCTCACTCTCGGCTCTAGAAACCAAATGCTCACACTGAGCAGTGTGTGGAGGTAGACAGACAGAGGCTATCAGGACCATCTGTCTATCTGTCTTCCATCCCTTCCTGTTATCCCCATCTGTCCTGGCCCTTGTCTCTCCCCCACTGGCACAGTGTTGAGTCTGTGTGCAGCTGGATATGTGAGACTGCTGGAAGAAGGCCTGAGTGCCAGGCATTGTCCCTCCACTCACCCACTGGTGTCAAGACACACTGCAGAGTCTGCGTCCCTTTAGGCAAGCCGGACAGTGTGCCCTAGACTTCTGAGAGGACCAAGGGAGATAGAATGAAATATGCCTAGAATATTTTGAAGCCTAAATATGCCTTATAAGCACCCAAATTCTTCTTGAGTCAGATGATACCCACAGCTTCTACCTCCCATCATCACCCGGAGCGGGGATGTCTGGGCTCTCAGGGAAAACAGCTAACACTTTGGCTCAGATCTTTTCTACCCACGACACGCCGGTACCAAAGCCTCAAAATCATCACTTCCTTTCTCCTTCAGTCTGGCTGCAAAGCTAACGTGCACATCTATTGCCAGCTTGACACCTGGATTGCTCAAGCCCTGAAGCAGCCTTGTGACTACCTCTGGGCCATGAGCTATGCCAGCCAGCATGCTCCAGTCTCACAGAGGCAGAGCCAGCAGGCGGACCGGCCTCCTGAAGCCTCTCACCCTCTGCCGCCAGCTGAGAAAGACGGAGGAACCCATATCGATGTGGAGCCTTTAATTGCCAACTTTGATGCATCTTTCCAATATGCTGAAACCCTAATGAAGATGTGTGCAAGATGAACAGAAGCAATTAGAAAGAAAGGCCTTTTGTTTCGTTCCGAGCAGACTCTGCCTCTTATTGCACTTATTTATAATACCTTCCCATTCTCAAAGTCAGGGAACACGCAGATAGAACACAGCACACTCCGGCACATCCCAAGTAATTATCTTTGCAGGAAAATGAGGACAATCATACGGGATAAATCTCAGAGCCCGTGACTGATGGAAAGCCACAAGAAACAGAAAAAAAAATGCCTCCAGGCTTGTCTTCTCAGCCACCACCTTTTGTGTTGGCTTACTGAACCCTTTGTGACCCTCAAGAAGGGTTTTTTTTCCAGGGCATCATTTCTGACATGAAACAGCAGTTTTTATGGGTGGATATCAGATTCTCAGCATGTTTCCACAGCCTTGCTGCCTAGGTCAGAGATGGGACAGCACAGAAGCCTACCACTGAGCTCCTGCATGTACCAGGAGGATGGGCAATGGCTCCCCATGTCCTCTTCCACAAGTTACAAGTAGCTCACAATGGCCTTGAGTGCTGGCCAGCTACCAGGAGCAATTTCTATAGTTCCCCACCCCAGCTAGACTCTCAGACTGGTCAACAAACTATGCCCATCGAAATCACTCAGCCTTGAGGAGGAGGCTCTTGTCCCATCTGCTGCCCACTGTGGAAAGAAGTACTCAGGGATGAGGCACTGCTCCTTACACATGGAGGCAACAGTCCAAAGACTCACAGGAAGACAGAGGACACTGGACTTCAGGCCTCTGCAAGCAGCCAGGAATCTATTATATTAGATAACGACCATTCCTGACAAACCTAAGGGTACAGAAAGCAGCCTTATCCTGCCACGGAGAACATTCCAGTACCAAGGGTCACTGACTAAAGCCAGGGCTGACCCTGACCTATGATGAGCATGGGAAGACAACCGGGCACCTACCGTCCAGTGCACAGATCACAGAGGGGAGTTAGTGGTCCTCCGCTATTCAGAGCCCTTAAAAATGAGACAGAATCCTGCTGACAAGGGCTGCTGTGCTATCAGCCTGAGGACTATAAGGCCTGAGCCACTAGAGAGGGAGAGTCTGGATGAACAGAGAAAGGAGAGGCAAAGGAGGAAACAGGAAACAGAAGGAGGGAAGGAAGGACAGAGGGCAGGAGAGAGAAAAGGAGGGAAAGGCAAGAGGGGAGAGAGAGAGGGAAGATCAAAAGACAAAAGGAAGAAAGGAAGGAAAGAAAAGAAAAGAAAACCCTGGCAGGCTCAGCTGCTCCCCAGTCTGCCCAAGAAGACAAACCAAAAGGTCATCCATGTCTCCAAAGAGAGCAGGCTGCCACCAGAGAACATGGAACATCTACTCTCTGTTGCTAGCCCCACGGCCCAGGGATTGCCCTGGCTAAAAGCTCACTGCAACCCTTAGGGGTGGGTGCTGTCAATTGGAGGCTCATAAAGACCCTGAATTTCTGCTGCCCAGCTCTCTCTCTTGCAGGACAACAGCCGCTGGATTCCTGCCCCTCCGCCCACCTGCTCCAGTCCTCTAGTTCCCCATTTGGGAAGCAGAAAGACAAGTTGGCCTAAGTCCTGGGACATGAAACTAGACAACACAGAAAATGCCCAGCTAAGCGGCCAAGGGTGGTGTAAGCCTAGTGCAGCATCGGAGCTGAAAACAATGAGCCAACTCTACAGGCCAAATCTTCTAGAAAAATCTTTCCAATAGAATGCCCAGTAAATACAAAGCAAGCTATGCAAATAATCTTTAAATATGAATCTGAGCTCGCAAGGAGTTAACAGAAATATGCAGGGGCGAACACAGAAGGTGCCACATCTGGAACAGGTACTGATTTGTATCCTAGCTCCAGATCTCTCTGGGAATTGGTGAGCTTTTACAGAGTCGGTGCACTTTAGGCTGCCTCGGAGTGGGAAACCTGACCGGTGGGAAATGCTTCCTCCCTAGGCTTTAGACAAGGGAAGTGCCCCCTGTAAAAAAGCTGGCCCTGTAGCAAGTCTGGGACTTAAATGAACACTCTGTGGAGTCTGGGAAAACTCACATAGAAAGCTGATTAGAGTTGCTCCCCTGTAGGGGCAAGCCTCCGTGCCAGCCCCGGCTTCCAATCTAAAACTCTCCACTATTCCAGTCTAAATAAAGTTGCCAGAATTCACAAGGAAACAAGACACAGAGAGCGAAGGTTCAGACTATAGAATCTGTCTCCCAGAAATTCAAACTCTACACTTGTGAACTAGAGATGTAAAATCCCTACAGGAAAGATCTTTAAACCAATAAGGAATGTGTTGGGACAGGGGCTGGGGCAGCAGGCCAGCGGGCATCCACAGGAGGGGGCAGCAGATGGCTTATGTCCTCTTGCCCCATGCTCAGAGGCTCACCCTCATGGGGCAGGAAAGGGCTTCCTCTCTGGCTCTCCTATTCTAGTGCTGGTCAGGTCAACAGTGACAATGACAACGGGCAGCCAGCCTGGGGAGGGTCGTGTAGCTCCTTGCAGACCCCACAGAAATTTCAAACCTACTCTTGCAAATCCATTCACCTTGTTTTGAGGGTATCCAGATAAAGTAACCCTAGAGCTTACAGGAAAACAAGGGCATTCAAATAGTGGGTATTTTTTGTGCAAATTGTGTAGCAAGAACATTGAACAAAAGCTGAGGGAGCTCTTTAGACTTTCGAGAATCCTTCTTAAAAGGCTCCTGAATGAGAACTCCCTCACAGGAGGTTAACAATAAAAGCTTCTCATACATTAAAAACTGATTCAGAATTGGGAATGAATGGTGAGTCTCAGTTCCCAATTGCAAAGAGGTTAATTGGGGAATTGGGAGAAGGTCAGACTAGTTTCATTTCTTTTCTGAGATCCTTGGTATGTCAAAGAGCACTAACTAGTACACTAATCCTGAGAAATGGGGATAGAGCCCTTGAAGGAGCTCACAAGACAAAACAGTACGAATACACGTAACACTAAAATTAGTGAAGACAGTGAATTTCATAATACATGTGTTTTATCAAATATTAAAGATTTTTTAAAAATATCTAGGTGCGGGCAATGATGAGGATGGGCTTCCTAGCTACCACCTCCCAGCGCCTTCTCAGATCCAGCCTTCTCTCCTCAAATCGGCGTCTCTCTTCACGTCTGTCTTTCCTCCTCAGATCGGCCACCCTCCTCAGATTCACCCATCCCCTTCATATCAACCTCCCGCCTCAGATCTCCCCTCTCTCCTCAAAACTTCTCTCCTCAGATTCATACTTTAGATCAGCTTCCCACATCAGACCCATTCTCTCAGCTCAGATCCTCCCTCCCTCCCTCAGATCCACCCTCCTCCCTCAGATCCACCTTCCTTCCCTCATATTCTCCCTCCCTCAGATCCACCCTCCCTTCCTCAGATCCTCCCTCCCTCAAATCCACCCTCCCTCCCTCAGATCCACCCTCCTTCCCTCATATTCTCCCTCCCTCAGATCCACCCTCCCTCCCTCATATTCTCCCTCCCTCAGATCCACCCTCCCTCCCTCATATTCTCCCTCCCTCAGATCCACCCTCCTTTCCTCAGATCCTCCCTCCCTCAGATCCACCCTCCCTCCCTCAGATCCACCCTCCTTCCTCAGATCCACCCTCCTTCCCTCATATTCTCCCTCCCTCAGATCCACCCTCCCTCAGATCCACCCTCCCTCCCTCAGATCCTGCCTCCCTCAGATCCACCCTCCTCCCTCAGATCCACCCTCCTTCCCTCATATTCTCCCTCCCTCAGATCCACCCTCCCTCAGATCCACCCTCCCTCCCTCAGATCCTGCCTCCCTCAGATCTACCCTCCTCCCTCAGATCCATCCTCTTCCCTCATATTCTCCCTCCCTCAGATCCACCCTCCCTCCCTCATATTCTCCCTCCCTCAGATCCACCCTCCCTCAGATCCACCCTCCCTTCCTCAGATCCTCCCTCCCTCAGATCCACCCTCCCTTCCTCAGATCCTCCCTCCCTCAGATCCACCCTCCCTCCCTCAGATCCACCCTCCCTTCCTCAGATTCTCCCTCCCTCAGATCCACCCTCCTCCCTCAGATCCACCCTCCTTCCCTCATATTCTCCCTCCCTCAGATCCACCCTCCCTCCCTCAGATCCTCCCTCCCTCAGATCCTCCCTCCCTTAGATCCTCCCTCCCTCAGATCTACCCTCCTTCCCTCTCTCCCTCCCTCAGATCCGTGCTCTTCAGATCTGTCCTTACTCCATCACGCTCCCTCACCATGTGTCCTTTACTCCTGACTCTCCTGGTGCGGAATGTTCCTTTGCACTGTGTGAAGATGTGTCACTATGGTTGGTTTAATAAAAAAAATAAAACTAAATGGCCAACAGCTAGTCAGGAGGTATAGACAGGACTTCTGGGCAGAGAGAGCTCTGGGAAGAAGAAAGTCAGGTCACCAGCCAGACACAGAGAGAGAGTAAGACATGCAGGAGGAAAAGTAAAAGCCATGAGTCACATGATAACACATAGATGAATAGACATGGGTTAAATTATATGAGCTAGTGGGACAAGCCTAAGCTATAGGCCAAGCTTTCATAATTAATAATAAGTCTCTGTGTTGTTGGGTTGTTTTTTTTTTTTTGACCTTGCAGCCCAAAGAAAAATCTGTCTACATGTGGCACCCAACGTGGGGGTTTGAACACAAAAATGCAGGGCCTGAGAAAGCTAAGAAAGTTCTAGATAAGGAGCGAATGTGGCTTTCTAGTCCTGCAGTCTCTCAGGCAGGCTCTGCAGACGCCCTACTGGCCGCTGCCCCCAACTAGAGCCCCCACCAGCACCATGCACCAGTGCTGCGCATTAAGCTGAGCCTTGTGGCAGCTGACTTCTCAATGTAAGGTTTGTCTCATTGAACAGAGACTGCTACAGGTAAACGACCCATCCTCAGCCTCCAGCTCCCATCAAATCCTCTAGCCTCCATCCCCACATCCTGGAGACACTCACTTCCTGGTGTAGCCATATCTCAGCCACTGCCCATGTGTTCAAGTTTGGACTCTGTGACAGTTCTGTCAATTTAACAAAGCTAGAGTTTCGGTGAGGACTGTCTAGATCAGGCTGACCTGCAAGTGTTTCTGTGGAGGATTATCTCAATTACATTAATCGAGATAGGACAATAAGCACACTCTGTGGGGCACCATTTTCTAGGAAAAGCATTCTGTGCTGGGTAAGAATGGAGAAGGCAAGCTGAACCCTGGCACGCCTGCACTGACCACTGCTCTATGCTCTTGACCCTGGATATCCCGTGATAGACAGCTTCTAGTTTCTCCTGTCTTGAAATGGACTATAACCCAGAAATATGACAAACAAAAAACAAAAAACCTTTCTACCCTAGGTAGCTTTAATCACAGCACTGAACGGAGCAAGCAAAAGCACCTTGGCCTGAGTACTGCCATTTTGACTTCAGACTCCATTTTACCTGTAGAATGAAATAAAGTTCAGATTCCCAGACCCTAAGGGAGCTGAGAACTTCCCAATGGCTGATTAATCTCCTCCCTAAGCCATAGAGACAGTCTGTTATGCCCCTTAGACCCCTAAGACATTATGGCCGTTCCTAACAACAGAAAGAGCAAATGAATCTGATTGGTTGGACTGAAAGGCTAGCATTGTGTGTCATTTGGCAGTGATGGGACTCAAGGAAAGTCCCTCATCTTCTATTCCTGATTGGTGAAAATTGTAACTGTAACTTGTCAACAAATGTTTGTGAAGGCTGTACTTATAAACTCTGCTTCTGCCCCTGCTCAGGCTGTCAGGGGAAACAAGGCTGCCAAGTCCTTGTCCTGCAGACCTGATCAATCTGTGAAGATTTATTAAAACCTTTGGAACCCATAAATGTTGTCTCTCTCCTTCCTCATGGTGCATAGTGGGCTAGGTGTAACAGGACCAGAAAACGAAACTAAGACTTCCCTAGAATGGGGTAACAGTGCCTTTCCCTTCTCCAGTCTTGGTGCTCCCAGATAAAATGATGTGGAACGTGTCCTCTCTTCTCTAAGACCCTGGATGTGCTCCTCGGGGACAAAGCCAGCTCACAGCGCAGCAGACCTCCCTTAACCTCCATGGGCTGCCTTGCAAATACATGAGCTCAACAAGGAGGCTCCCCCAGATCGCATCTAAGACCAGGTCCCCTTTCTACTCCGAGGCCAGGAGGAAACAGACTGGGAGGCTATTGCCCCATTTTTAGACAATATAAGCTAATCTTGCTCAAGGACCAGTAGGTTGGCCTGAGAGAGAGCAGCACTTGTATGCACTAAGAGCTCTCTATACATCCACATTTGTAGGAAGGGGTACAGAGAAGCAGCTTCCAGCCCCAGCCAGTGGGCATGAGGCAGTCTCTCAGCACACAGCCTGGGGGGTGGGGATCACACACATCCCTGCCAAATTCCCTCACAGCATGGTGGGCTCTAGGATACCGTTCCTTTGAGGTACCCCTCTCACACGAAGTCAGGTTTGAGGGGAAAGAGTCCCTTGGCCTCAGAGTCCCACTGCAAGCATCCCCACCCTGCACAACAGAAGCTGTTATAGTGACCAGCAGCTGTGGCCTCCCTCCGCCCACAGTGCTGGCCTCCCTTTGGGGTCCTTCCACAATCTGTGACGATCCCTCTGAGGCGGATGTGGTTTGGTTTCTTCTCTCCATTCTTCTTTTTCTCTTCCCACATGCCATTGATCCTTCTGAGGGCCCTGACTCTAAAGAGCATGGCAGGTGGCCTTCCCAGACAAAGGCATTCCTGGGGAATGATGAATGTTAGACACTTGTTGGACAAGGTAAGAGCAATACAGGGAACGCAGAAATCACAGGACCGATGGTCATAGTACTATGGCTATATATATATAATATATATGTGTGTGTGCGTGTATGTATGTATGTATAGGTATAGGAATAGGTATAGATATTAAAAAATCTGATATGGCTCTCAGTAAAAAGGAACTAAAAACAATTAAAATGTCCCAATTTCTAACTTCTACCTCCTGTGATACCCTTCTACATATGTGTGACTTACAGAGATCAATGGTCTCCCTTCTGAGTGATATCCAGGCTGAGTTCAGCACCTCTAACACATGACAGTTCAAGAAATGAAGCCATTGTGAGCGCACTCCTGACACACCCCTGTAGGAGCAAAAGACTTCAGCAGCTACCTGAGCCCAAAGAGGGGCTGGCCAGGGCCACCAGGACCACACAGAGCCAGGGCCACCAGGACCACACAGAGCCAGGGCCACCAGGACCACACAGAGCCAGGGCCACCAGGACCACATAGAGCCGGGGCCACCAGGACCGCACAGAGCCAGGGTCACCAGGACCACACAGAGCCAGGGCCACCAGGACCACACAGAGCCAGGGCCACCAGAACCACAGAGAGCTGCAGTGTACCCAGAAGCTCAGTCTACCCAGAAGCACAGTCTACCCAGAAGCCCGGTCTTGTGGCAGCCCCACTTCATTAGGAGCTGGGCTTCGGGGAACAGGTGATTAAAAATGAAAAGGTGCTTTCAGGAGTGATAAGGTTTTTCTATTTATGTTTATGAAAACGCATTCTGGAATGTCCCGCAGTAAAAGAGCATTTCCATTAGCGCACACGGAGCCTCCAGGTTCCGCCCACATCTGTAATGCACCAGGCACTTAGAGCTAATGAAGCCGAACTGCCTTCCCAACACTCTGCAGAGCCAACTTCTCGCAGAGAACCAGTGAGCTGCTCCAATAAATCTGGTGTGCCGTGAACCCTCCAGATGGAACAGCCCTTCCCTAGAGCCTGGGGTCAGCAGAGCTCCTGAGAAAGCACAAAGGACTCTGTAACACTCAATACCTTTCTCAAAGTTTCTATTTTGAGATACATCCAAAATCAATGACTCGTATTTTTTTGCAAGGTAACCAAAGATGCACCCAGTTCCATTTTCAATGAGCAGCTTGCCCTGGTCATTGTCTACTCCAGTGACTCTAGCGTGAGGGTTCTATGCCACCGCGCTTAATTTTAAAAGATAGCCAGAGCGCCGGGCGGTGGTGGCACACGCCTTTAATCCCAGCTCTCAGAAGACAGAGGCAAGCGGATCGATCTCTGTGAGTTCAAGACCAGCCTGGTCTACAAGAGCTAGTTCCAGGACAGGCTCTTAAGCTACAGAGAAACCCTGTCTAGAAAAACAAACAAACAAAACAACAACAACAAAAGATATCCAGAGGTGGGTGGGGCAGTGGCCTGGGTTTGTTTCACAGTACTTGGGAGGTCACAGTACTTGGGAGGTGGGCCGAAGGACTGAGAGTTCAAGGCCAGCCTGAATTGTCAAGTGCAAACAGAGAAAAGGAAAGAAAACAGTCCTGGAAGCTTCACTGAGTGATGCTCTTCCACCAGGTGGCAGGGCTCTCTGATGCCACACAGAACCCCCAGAGTCAGCTCAGGAGCCACAGGATGTAGCCACTGCCCTCTGAACTCTGACCTCTGTTCGGTGATACCAACGTGTTCAGAAGGAGGGAAGGGATGGACCTAGTATACAGGAGGGACGAGGGGAGAGAAAGACTAGGATAAACATAGATACTGACAGAGAAAAAGACAAACAGGAAGAGAGGCAAAGACAAGACAGGGAAGGTATGGTACAAAGAGGCAAGAACGTGAGAGAACAGCAGAGAAGGGCAGAAGCAGACGGGGGGGGGGGGGGGGGTCAGAGAGGCAGCCATGGCTCAGGCATCACACCTGCCACTGTCAAGAACAGTCCTCTAGATGGAGCCTCGGAGGGGCAAGAAGGGTGGGGTTCAATATGTCCTGACCTAGGTTAGGGAGAGACTTCAGTGCCAAGAGCCAGAGCAGGGGGTCTCGTGGAAGCAGGCTGCATGTGCTACCCCCATGGTCCACACATGCAGAGCTAAACAAGATGCGCAACGAACAAGGATACACAGACAGTCAGGTTTACGTGAGGTTAGCACGTTACAAATAAGTGGGTGACATGCTGTGTTGCTGTGTTGTGCGGTTTTAATTTTCAGGGCCGGGAATAAAATCCAGGGCCTTCGCCTTGCTGAGCAGGTGCCCCAGCATTGACTCCACCTTCAGTGTCGTGAGATGCTCCTCATGGGGGAAGCTGGCTGAAAGTCACCCACCATTTCTCTCTGCTCTCTAGGGACCAACAACCATCTCGGAAAGTTCCTAGACAGGGAGGAATGCCTCTCAGTGGTGGAGTGCTTGTCTGGTGTGCATGAAAGACTGTGGGTTAGCAGGTAGTAGTGGCACACACTTTTAATCCCAGCACTTGGGAGGCAGAGGCAGGCAGATCTCTGTGAGTTGTGAGTTCAAGGCCAGCCTGGTCTACAGAGCTAGTTCCAGGACTACACAGAGAAATTCTGTCTCGAAAAATTAAAATTAAAACAAAAAAAAATAAATACTGTGTCCCAGCATCACGGGATGGAGTCAAAAGTTCCCAAGGTCCCCTTGGCTAGCACATGGATTGCATATGCTTTTCTATTGTTGTGATAAACACCATGACCCAAAGCAACCTGGGACGGAAAGGGCTTATTACATTTACAGGTTATAGTCCTTCATCCCGGAAACCCAGGTTAGGAACTCAAGGCAGGAGCTGAAGCAGAGGCCACAGGGGAGTTCTGCTAACTGGCCTTCTTACCTTAGCTTACTCAGCCTGCTTTCTTACACAGAGCAGGCCCACCTGCCTGGGGATGGCATGGCCCACAGTGGGCTGGACCCTCCTACATCAGTTAGCAATCATGAATATACCTCACAGGCATACCCATAAGCCAATCCGAGGGAGGCAAGTCCTCTGGGAAGCCAATCTCTTCCCAGGTGTGTGTAGGTTTCTGTCGAATTAACAAAACCTAACCTGCACATGCAGGAAACACAAGGCAGCCGAGAGCAGCCATGTTGTAGCAGGCTGGGCCAGGGTGAGAAGGAGGACACCTGCCTGGAGAAGGGGTCAAGACAAGCTCAGGACCTACTGGCAGCCTGGGATGGAGAGTGACTTACCAGAGTGGAGATGAGCATAGCTTTAGGGGACTCGTTGGGAGGGGGGGGAGGTTCCCCTGGGTACCAGGTCCTGGGGCTCTGTCTCCCACAGACTTAGCTTTGGGGGATTTGATATGGGGGGGTCTCCCCTGGGTACCGGGTCCTGGGGCTCTGTCTCCCACAGACTCTAGGGTGAATTCCCCCAAACAGTGAGGCTCCTGTGGAAATTAACCAAACTTATAACTTTGACAGGTCACTTGAGTTTAGGAACAAAGCTAGTTTGCCAAAATGATTCTTTCTTCTTTAATTAAAACCCTTTGTTAACTGCCAAGCTAACACCTTCCTCCAAGACAGACAAGATTAGCCTGCCTCCACCACTCCGGGCAGATGGCCATCCAAGGCAGCCAGGCTGTGGCCCAAGAGAGCAGAGTGAGGTCTCAACAAATGACCCTGGCACTGTAGGTGTGGCTCCAAGAGCCTGGCAAATCAGATGAGCAGGTCTCTACAGGACACCCAACAACCTCCATCTGTGTCAGCGCTACTGGGGGGCAGTGAAAGGCATGGAGGATGTACCCAGTGGAGATCTCACTTGAGAAGGCAAAGATCGGTCAGCTGAGCAGGAGCACTGGCTGGGACTGATAGTTGATGCCAACAGAAGCCACTGTAATCTGCTGGCCTGGTCTGTCACCTGGGTACCCTGACCCTTTAAGAGACAAGCTCCGCCCACTCCCAACCTCCCCCCCCACCCTTACACATCCCTCCTCCCCCTTGATTCCCCCCCTTCTTCTAGAGAGGCAGCTTCTGCCTCTCTCTCTCTCTTTCTGTCTCTCTCTCTCCTCCCAGCTCTTCTCTTCTCCCTCCATAGCACACTAAAATAAACTCTATACCCAGCTCTCACTGCATGGCATATCTGTCTCCTGCCTAGCCTCGGGCCACCTGCCAGGGGACCCTCAGAAGCCTCGGGTGACCTGCCACCATGCCTCGTGGGACTGGTCCTCCACCACCTCTTTATAAATGATAACAGCCACACCTGTGTCCCAGGAACTCTTGACACAACCACGGCCATTAGAACAGAGAACAGAACCAGGACTGGGAACAGATAAAACCAGAGAAAACAAGCCATCCAGGCCCAACCCTTCCTACTACAGCGCAGGGGCTATGGTGAGTGACCATCCCCAGCTTGTTTGGGCCACACTGTTTATCTTAAGCCAACAAGCCAACGTTGTTTTTTTTCTCCTGGCATTTCAAACTGACAAAAATTGGGACATGGGGGCTGGCGAGATGGCTCAGAGGTTAAGAGCACTGACTGCTATTCTGGAGGTCCTGAGTTCGATTCCCAGCAACCACATGGTGGCTGACAACCATCTGTAATGAGATCTGGTGCCCTCTTCTGGCCTGAGGGCATACATGGAGGCTGAACACCGTGTACATAATAAATAAATAAATTTAAAAAAAAAATTGGGACATGGACACACACACCCACATACCCACACACCCACAGGGAGAGAGAAGACACACACACACACACACACAGAGAGAGAGAGAGAGAGAGAGAGAGAGAGAGAGAGAGAGAGGAGAGAAATGCCTCTCCCACGTGCCTATGACCACGCCCCTCCTTCCCTTGGGCAATGTTGCTAAACCTTTCCTGGAGAGATGTGCTCCAGTCAGGGCACCAACAACAAAGAAACGATGTCACCAAAGTCTAGCTTAACTAATCATTATGTTTAATCAAAGTTACTTACAGGAAACATGGACAACTTATGAGCAGCTAGACCTCTGAAGAAGAGAGCTCCCAAATGTTGGTCTGATGGAGGAAGGTCATTGGTTAAAAAAATAAAGAAACTGCTTGGCTGGCCCTCATAGGTTAAAACATAGGTGGGAGGAGTAAACAGAACAGAACGCTGGGAGGAAGAGGAAGTGAGCTCAGACTCGACAGCTCTCCTCTCGGGGGCAGATGCCTCTGAGAGACGCCATGCCCCGCTCCTGGGCAGACACACGTGATGAAGCTCCAACCCAGGATGGTCGTAGGTTAGAATCTTCCCGGTAAGACCGGTGCTCACAGATTATTAGAGATGGGTTGATCGGGATATCAGAATTAGCCAGTAAGGGCTAGAGCTAAAGGGCCAAGCAGTGTTTAAATGAATACAATTTGTGTGTTGTTATTTCGGAGCATAAGCTAGCCATGTGGGCAGCCAGGGTGCTGGGGACGCAGCCCTGCTGCTCTTATTACTACATTGGTCAGTTACATCCTGCTCACAAGCACAACCCCGGGAGCCACGTCTCATCAGTCCCACCCACTGAGAGAATATTAGTGGCCTATGGTCTTGTGCAGATAATTGCAGTTGTACTGATGTTAAGACCAAGTGAAGACCAGAGAGCAGAATTCCATAGCAGGTATAAAAATACCTATAAGTACACCCTGATGTGAGCGAATGGATAGACAAATGTGTAAGCTGGGGAAAAGGACAAATATTCAAAAATTTCTCAACTGCAGCCCAGATAAGTTTTATGCCCCTCAGGTGTGGGCTGTTTCTGACTTCCAAACAGAACGGCAGGGAAAGAAGAAGGTCGCGTCACTGTGGACACACCTGACAAGCGTCTTTAGGCCGTGACAGATCATGGGGGCATTAGGTCAGGTCTCATGGTGCAACGAAAACAGTACCTTACTCTATGGTACGCCCTCCGTGAGGTGGAGCAGGGGAGTGGGGGTGGGGTGTGCCAAGAGTACCGTATAGCCTAGGCCAGACTGATGGCTATCCAGCAGGTAGGCTTCACTCCACGGGACTGATGCTGACACCTGCAGGGTTCACTGTCAGCAGCGCCATCTAAGAGGCTCACAAGGACCAAGGGATGGAGGTCACAGAGCTCAGCTCTAATAATATTCTAACAAGCAACAGGGCGGGCGACAGGCGACAGCCACACAGGTCTGTGAACTCTAATCCCCAGAAAAACATCCTCAACCCTCTACACTCTTGATCTGTAAAAGGGAAAAGGAGGTAAGAATTCAGAACACGAGCGTGCACAGGAAAGGCGGGACGCTGGGAGGGGGGGTGGGGGGGGAGGTGAGGGAGGAGGAGGCGGAACGGGGTTTTTCCAGCCCGTGCGGAGCTCTCCTCGGTCCTCGCGCGCCCCCTGGTGCCCAAGGGCCGCCCCTACAGGTGGCACAGCTGATCGACCCGCGGTGTGCAGCGCCCTCGTGTGGTCGCACACGGTCATCACCTGCAGCAGCCTCCAGAAGCCAGGCGCTGATTCTGAGTCCAGTGGTGGTGACCAGATACTGAGAACACCAAGCTAGTTCCTGCAAAGTCACAAGCGGCCTCAGCCGAATCTCAGAGGCAGAGAAGCTGAATTAGCACAGGAACCCCAGGATGGCTCATCATTACCAGTCTTGGGTTTGGGGAGTGGCCCAAGCCATGACCCGACACTGGGAGCCTCCAGCAGTCAAGGCTGGGTCCCACTCAGCCAGGTCAGGTCCAACCTTATCCTGACGCTGACATCTCAGAACCTGGCTAAAATTGGAACTGTACAATCCCTAAACAGACACAGAGGAAGCAAGTGGCAAACCCTGGACCATCAAGGATCCTACAGACTGGGGACTTCCAAAGGGACATCATCCCCAACTTAATAAGTTCCCAGGAGCAGGTGTTAACGGGGCCTGCATTCTTCTCCACAGACCTCCAAAGCCTACAACAATGCTGGTTTCTGCAGGCTGTTTCTCCACCCCTGTGTACAGCAGAGCCCTTGAGGGGAAGAGGACAGATCGAAGTGCCAAGGAGGTGGCAGTCTGCCTGGGGGGTATAACAACACCCAAAGGCTCTGGGCACCCTAATTCCATTGGTGGCTGTCAGGGTGACTGGACATGGAGCAACTGTTCTGTTCCTGTGTTTGGGAACTCAAACCTGCTTCTCTGGTTGCTAGAAGGGTGTGTTCCACCCTATGTAATTACTTTATCTTTGGCTTCTCTTACGCAAATGAAGAGGACCCAGCCCCTCTCACCCTCTACCTAGCACTGACCCCAATCCTTGGGGATTGCGACTGTCCTCCCTCCCAAGCTGCACAACTGAACTCTAACTCCATATCCTGGGGGAATAGGAGGGCAATTGGAGGCATGCATGGCCTGAGATCTAGGGCCAATTTCCAGAGACGCCAAGACCATGGCCTTGAGCAACTTGTTTAACCTGTTTCCCCTCTAAAATGGGATTGAAAAGGCAGTGACTTCTGTTAAATCCAGTACTCCGGTCACTGCTTGATACCATGTGTATGCCGGCTGATGTGGCAACCATACGAGGATCGTGTGCTCTGGGAGGAATGGTTGCTGAACAAGGCTCATGACCAGTGGCACTGACGGTCAGTCCAGTGCAGACTCCTCCATGAGCCCATAATCAAACTTAGCAGACTACAGGTAGGGCTAGTAAGAACAGCCCAGCAGGCTGGACAGTCCTCAGGATGGAGAAGCGAGACCGCCTCTGCCTACAGCCTGGACAGCACCCAGCGGGCACTCAGAGGACTCCGCCGCCATCATCTGCAACCCCCTGTCCTACAGTGAGGCGGAGCGGCACGCTCATGAGCGTCACTTCCTTGACGGCAGTGGGCACATGCCCAAGAGCAGGATTCTAGTAGACCATGATGCAAGCAAGGGAGCAAGACCCGGCAAGGTTACACAGCTCGCAGTGTAGCTGAGAACTGACCACGGATGCCCTAACCACCCCATTGCCCCACCCCTAGGATGTCAGTAGTCAACTGCCCACTTGTGTATCTTGCAAGAGACAGCTGCAGTTCTCCAGGGGCAGAGACAATGGCAGTCAGAGGATGTGGGAGGACAGCACGCCACACCGCGGACAAAGTGCCAGCCCAGCAGCCACGTCCCCCTATCAAGTCAGAAAGATACTGCACAGAGCATCCCCGGAGCCAACCACATAACTGAGATGCATACCTTGTCTAAACCAACCCGTCCCTTCTGCATAGCGCCTGGAAGCTACCCACCCACTTATAGTCCATGCTCGACTCATTCCGCACCAAAGGAAGAGTGTGACAAGAAAATGCAGACCAAGTGAAAACCCACCTTGTGCAGTGTCCCCACCATTCCCATGGAGGTTATGCTAGACAAACGCAACACAAGTTAAACATTCTTGAGCTTGTGTTTAACTTACTGTGTTCACCCGTGCACGTGACTTTGTCCTTATTCACAACACTACATCCAAGCAAAACCGTAAGTGGGGAGGGTGCCAGAAGAGAACACTGTTTCCATACCGCCTTTAGAAACATTTCCTCCCTTCTTCCTGAGCGAGAGACCCACCGTTCACACTGCAGGGCCTGCACGCAGCCCCACTGGAGTCAGAGGCTCCTGCCCAGGAAGTGGACAAGAACAACCCTGAAGAGGAAGGAACTCCAGGGAAGTCCAGGCACTGGGTCTCAGCGACAGGTATCCGGAGGGACAGGCACCACCGTCAGTTCCCAGAGTGCCCCGCGTGCCCTCTTCTTTGTCCAAGTGCATCTACTCTCTGGGCCATAAAGTGCACACAGGGACAGAACACTGGGGTGAGGCTGCCCTGGAAACTGTAGCCACCACCTCCAAGTTCAGGCTTTCGTCCAAGACAAGCCTGGACCCCACGGTCCTGTTCCGCAAGGTGTACACCTTGTATTCCAAGAGCTCATGATTCGTGAACAAAACCCTTCTGACATGACTAGCAGGCACAGCTACAGAGGGAGACACTGCCTCAATAAAACAGAAAAAGAACATTTTTAAATGGGGGTGCGGGGGATAGACGGTGGGGTTCTGAGGGCATCCAAATTCCTTTTAGCTTTTCAGCATGTGATGGAGATTGCTTTGGGCTTGACAGCATAACAATTAATTTAATGCCCGCAATGAACAGTTCTCACCTCTTCTCAGACAAGATCTCCCAAGCCCAGGTCCAGAGCTGCAGTTTACACTAAGAACACTCAGACCTGACCTTGGCTCCATGGCCATCAGCCAGGCAAGCTCCCCCTCTAGTGTCCATATGGGGAAACTGCAACTTCCTCAAACGTGGGATGCTTTAAGGTACTATTAAGTGTGCTTAATAATTAACCACCGGTAGCCATTCAGATGAAAGTGGGGCAACATTAAAGAGGACGTTTAGAGTCAGAATATGCCAAGTCATGGAGCTTTTGAAAGGCCACTCCACTCGGGTTAAACACGCACACCAGTATCGAAAACCCAGAGGCCGTCTCCCCTAGGTGGCACAGCTCTCCTATAGAATGCACACCGTGCTTCGGGCATAGCCCAGGGCTGGACATCAACTGCCTGGTTTGAATAGCAGCTTCCACCAGACCTGATGGCACACACAGGAGACAAAGGCAGGAGAGAACCACCAGTAAGATTATCCTGCCCCAGCCTGGGCTCTCTGTATTAAAAACATAGTAAGTAGGGTGCTGGAGAAGACGGTTCAGCAGCTGAGAACATTTGTGCTCTTGCAGAGGACCTGAGCACCCAAATGATGGCTCAGGTTCACAAGCATCCCTACCTCCAGTTCCAGGGAATCTGACACCCTCCTCTAACCTCCATGGGCACCAAGCACATACATGGTACCCAGATACGCATGTAGACAAAACATGTATGCACATATAATAAATAAATCTAAAGAAAAAATTCACAGCTCCCCACCCTTGCAGAGGAGCTTACAATATTTCCTCCTGCAGGGGTACCAGGTTTGGGACAAGGGGTCCATGGTGACCGTTAAAGTCCCTAAAACCAGCTTACCTGAAGTCCTTCACATCTGAACATCTGTGACTATGTAGCAGCCCTGAAGACTACTCTTTAAAGCCGCACATGGTGGAGAAGGGCGCAGCACTTGGCTGCTTCAGCGGGGCCACTGTTACCACTGGCATCAGGTATGCGCAATAAAAGGGAACGTGTTTGCAGAGAACTAAGTCAGCTCTTCTCAGAAGTGTTCGAATTTGGTAACAAGTACCAGTTGTCAATTTTCAAAAAAAAAAAAAAACTATTTTAAAACTTAATCAGAAATGGAATCTTGTTTCATGTTGAAATATTAAATATTTTGGGGGAGGGTAGGTCTGTTTGCCTTTTTTAGAATTTGTCCTTTTTTTGTCTTTGTTTGTTTGTTTATTTTGAGACAGGGTTTCTCTGTAGCTTTGGAGTCTGTTGTAAGGAGGCCACTTGTTTGTTCCAGGCTGCCCAGAACCAAAATAATCACACAGAAACTGTATTAATTACAACACTGCTTGGCCTATTCGCTAATGCATATTTCTAGCTCACTCATATCTCCTAAATTAACCCATTTCTATTATTTTATTTTTTACCACGAGGCTTGTGGCCTACCAGCAAGGTTTCGGCTGGTGGCTTGCGTCTTTCCCCTCTGGTGGCTCCATGGCATCTTTAGACTCCGCCTTCTTTCTCCCAGCATTTTTAGTTTTCCCGGCCTAGCTCTACTCTGCCCTCTCACAGGCCAAGCCAGCTTCTTTATTCATTAACCAATAAAAGCAACACATATACAGAAGGACCTCCCATACCAGGAGCCTGTCCTGGAACTAGCTCTAATACACCAGGCTGGTCTCAAACTCACAGAGATGCCCCTGCCTCTACCTCCCAACCTCCCAAGTGCTGAGATTAAAGGTGTGCACCACCACCACCCAGATGAATTTTTTATTTTTAAGTGTGTGTGTGTGTGTAGGTATGTGAGAGTGTTTGTGTATGGTTATGCACAGTTACCCCCAGAGGAACCATGCGCCTCACGTGGATACTGGGAATCAAACTAGGGCCCTCTGTGAGAACTGTATGTGCTCTTAAGTCCTGTGCCCTCCCTTAAGCTGTTGTTTAACCCTTTGAGATAAGGTCTCCTCTATCTTGGGCTAACTCTGAATTTCTTCCATCCTTCTGCCTACACCTCTGAGTGTCCAGATTACATGTATGATTCAAAGACCAACCAATCTCAAACTCTGAGCTTCAACTTCAGCTGTCAGAACAGGTGCTGTATGTGCACCTCTGCATGAACCACATATTTTTAACAGGTTCCACTGTTTGTGACTCTTGGCAGTATTGTTCTTGTGTGGGATTCACATCCACTGCACTATTCTCTCCTCCCCCAACCCTTCTTCCCATCGCCTCACCTCCTACCCTCCTGGTTGCAATAGCTTTCAGTTCCTAGGACTTCCACACCCTCTTCTGGAGTGTTCCCTGAGCCTTGGAAGAGTTGGCCCATTTGGGGCAAAGCACTGAGCAGTCACTTAAATAATTTAGTTATTAAATGACAAACTAAAAAGAAATGTTTGCTATTTAAAAAAAAAGAAAATCAATCTCAACTTCAAACTCCTCAGTAGGATTAAATAAGCATTTTCATAAAGACTGAAAATACCAATGAGTTTTACCTCTTAAGAAGTCAAGGCTATGGGACTTGAAAACGGAGACAGGAGATGATGAGGAGCTATCACCTGAAACTGAAGGGCAGTTCTGAAGGTCTACCGTACCACACACCTCGGAATCTTCAAGTTGCCACACCTGGTTATTTCAACATTGGCCCCTATGGGGTTCACCCTGTCAACCTGACTGGATTTGAAATTATCTATGGGATACAACTCCGAGTATATCTGTAAAAGTGTTTCCAGAAGGTTTAACCCTGAATGTGGACCACAGCATACTGTAGGCTGAGCTCTCAAACTGATTAAAAAGAAAATGCCGGGCAGCGGTGGTGCACTACTTTAATCCCAGCACTCAGGAGGCAGAGGCAGGTGGATTTCTGTTTGAGGCCAGCCTGGTATACAAAGCAAGTTCCAGGACAATGAGAGCTGTTACACAGAGAAACCCAGTCTTGAAAAAGAACAAAACAACAGGAAGGGAGGGAGGCAAGGAGGGAGGGAAGAGAGAGAGAAAGAGAGAGAAGGGGGAGGAGGAGGAGGAAGAGGGAAGGGAGGGAGGGAGGCCAGCAAGCCATCTAGCCAGGTGAGCACCAGCATGCATCTCTCCCTGCTTCCTGACTGCTGGTGCCTGCCTTCCCCATCTTGATGGAAGTGCTTTCTGTTAGGTTCTCTGTCACAGTAACCAGGGCAGTAACTGAGCACAGGGCCCATCCACACATTCAGCAACAGGCAGAACAAGATCAATCCAACCATGACCTTAGAGGTCACTAGTAGTCATAAGAGCCACTTGGCTGAGCGGGACAAATGTCTCTAAAAGCTAAAAAAGGGACAAGAGCAAGAACTTCGGAAAGGCCATGAGTAACTTAACACACACCTTTGCCAGAGAGGGGGTTCGAGTTTGTGAATTACACCTACACAGAAAGTTGAGGCCTCCCCCTATGGCTGCACACTCCAGCAGTTAGTGTCCCCTAACTACAAAGGAAAACCTCACCACCAAGATTTGCTTTCATTGCCTTGACCCTTCCTACCCCACAGCTCCCCTCCCCAATTATTACAAAAAGTAAGAGTTTGGGGTAAAATCTGTACCAGGATTTTCTTTTAGCTACCAACCTGCTCCCAAATATAACACGGAGACTTATTAGTTATGACTGCTCTGCCTAGCTTAGTTTGTTTCTGGCTAACTCTTTTAACTTAAATTAACCTGTTTCTTTTTACCTACCTTTGCCTCGGAGGTTTTACTTTTTTCCCCCTTCTATGTATCTTACTTTCACTGCTTCTCACATCTGGCTGGCCAACAGCTGTCTGGCTTCTGGCCCAGGAAGTGCCCCTCCCCTTCTCCTTGATCTCATCACACTTCTTTTGAGCCTAATTTCCCCTCCTATTTATTCTCTCCGACTGCCAGCCCCACCTATCCCTCTTCTGCTTAGCTTTTGGCTGGTCAGGTGCCTTAGGCAGGACAGGTGAACCAGGAACATATATTTTCATAATTAAACAAATGTAGCATAAACAAATGTTAACACACCTTTACACAGATAAAAGTAATATTCCACAGCATGAACAAGTGTAACACATCTTTACATAGTTATACATTTCACAACAAAATCCATTCCTACAGGCTTATCTCCCGAAGTACACACAAATTCCTAAGAACCCTTCTCTATCAAGGATGTTATTGTCAGACATAACCACACTGACTGACCAATAGTTAGTGTGAGGCCCTCTAATTCCTACTTACCCAGCACCTTCTAGGAGAAACCTGCTCATGGGAGAACTGTTTTCCCTGGTGACAGGTAAATTAAGCCAGGGCGGCATGAGTCTCTGTTAAGGGCCACTCAGTGCTGGCCGTCCTCAGTGCCTCCGGACCTCATTTCACTCTCTCTCATCCTCAATACATGAATCCCACCTCACACCCTGGAGGTCGCAGAAGCCAACCATACCAGATCCACCTAGAACCGGTCCCTAGAGACTGGCTTCCCCAAGACATATTCAAACGTGCTCAATTCGACACAGCACACGCTTGGAAGTCTCCTCCAACAGGCGCCCAATCAAACATCAGACAACACTGCAGCCTGTCCTCTGGACGTAAGCGGATGCTGCCGAGGCTGAAATAAAGCTGCCTCTAGCAAGGGACTTCAACTGCGACAAAATTTCTGCAAAAGCGGGCTGGTTTCAGCCCCTTCACAAACTTTGTTAGAAAGTTTAACTGGACCCCAAACTCTTTACTTCCAAATGTATCTATGATAGCCAAGATCTCTTGACCCCAAGGCTCCCTGCCTCATTGTTACCCTCACTTACCCTGGAGTCAAGAGAGCAAATAACAGAATTTAAGAGACTAAAACTAGGATAAAATAATAAGGGAGGGATGGAGGGAGGCAGGGATGGAAGAAGGCAGGGATGAGGAAGGGAGGGATGGAGGGAGGCAGGGATGGAGAATGGAAGGAAGGCAGGGATGGAGGAAGGGAGGGATGGAGGAAGGGAGGGATGGAGGAAGGGAGGGAGGGAGGGAGGGAGGGAGGGAGGGAAAGGAGAAG
The DNA here is from genome assembly GCF_018167655.1 of Microtus oregoni. NCBI lineage: Eukaryota > Metazoa > Chordata > Mammalia > Rodentia > Cricetidae > Microtus > Microtus oregoni. The sequence goes on from NW_024543075.1 coordinate 7,583,385, forward strand.
GGAAGGAGGAAGGGAATAAATAGGACACAAAGGAGGAGGTTGGGAGGATGGGTGAAGGTCTGGGAGGAGTTGGGGAGAAAAGTGGAGGACAAACATGATCAAATAAAAATATACTTAAACTGGCTTTGTTACTTATGTCAAGTTACGCATTTCAATGTGGGGGAACACTACTTTTGTTTAGTCTTGTCACCTTGACATAATCTATAATCACCTAAGAAAAATCTACCTGAAGATTTCCCAGGCCAGGTTGGCCTTTAGGCATGTGTGCAAGAGACTGTCTTAATTAGACCTGGGCCACTATGAATGGCACCATTCCACAAACTGGGCACTGTATGTGTAAAAGCCACAAGGCATGCACGCATGCATTCTCGCTGTTCTTGCTGCTTGCTTCAAGCTCCTGCCCTGACTTCCCTACAATGCTTGGCTGTGACCTGGTACTGTAAGCCAAATAAACCATTTCTCCCCAAGTCACTTTTTGTCAGAGTGATCTATCATCGTAACGGAGATGAAACTAGGACCCTTAGGATAATGTAAGGATAAATGTTGTGTTGGAATAAGACAAGGGGTATTTGTAAAGAAAAAGTCATAAAAGCGTGTAAAGTAAGTTCAGCTTGGGAGGCTAAGAAAACCAGCCTTCCTGCAGATGGTTTGAATAAGAAATGTCCACACTTCACCCCAGGTGATGGTGTTCTTTGGGGGTTTAGGTGGCCTTGTCTGAGGACTGTATCACTGGGGCAGGGCTTTGGGAACTTAAGGCTTGCATCATTTAAGCCCTCTCTCTCTCTGCTTCATGCTTAAGACTCAAGATGTCCTCAGCTTCTGCTCCATAGGCCGTGCCTATTACTACCACATCTCCCTGCCCAAAGAAACCCTCTCCTGTAAAACACCTCGGTCACTAGTGTTTAACTCAGTCACGGAAAAGTTACTAATATAGCCATACTTCCACACAGGAAGCCACACCTTGGTAAGAACAAGAGATAATCACACCTATCTGCATTTAAGTTTTACTTACACAATGATCTCCATTTAAGTGGAAATGAAGAACATTGTTTTCCAGGAAGCCAGGCCCACCCTCTTCTACCCCTCCACCTTACACCGGCAGCTTGAGAGCTCTGGAGAGGCAGGGTCTGTACTCCCTCCCTGGCTCTGCTTGCCCCAGTTACTAGACACACCCCCCCCTTCCTTCTACACAGTGCTCATAGCCCAGATCAGCAGGCTGATGGTTCGAGAACATCCCACAGGAACCAAACACCCAGATTCCACAGCTGTGAATTCAGAAATACTATGGGAGGCTTGTGCTAGCAAAGCATAAGACAAGTGTTTCTCATATATATATGTAAAGTCAGGGTAGAAAAAAATATTTAAATTATTGCTCTTAGAATATTCTCTACCTATCAGAAGGTATAATTAGTATGCTCACTGCAATGATCAAAATAACCTGCATCCTTTAGGACAGAAAGGTTCTTCCTCACTCTGGGTCACTACCACTCCCTCTAATGGATGACGGGACGAAGGTATTCTGGCTTTCTGAAGATGGTCTTGATAAACATCATCACTATCAGCAGAGTAGAAAGCCTTTTGTTGCATTTTCCAAGACTGTGAAGAGCTCTCTGGCCAGTGAGGGGAGCCATTGGGCTGGCAAAGGAGTTCTCTAAGCTCTACTGCACACTGCTTGGGAGAGGCCCTCCTTTCCTGATGAGCTTTCCTAATTGCTACAAGAGGCCCATGTGTTATGAGAGAGAGTGAAAGGAATTCGCGACAAAGACATTCTACCACTATGAAAACACACTCTACACAGAACCATTTTTAGCTGAATCTGTTTATTGTCTTCTATGTTTCATGAAAATGTAACATGTTTCTTCAGTATGACTTTGTGAAACGCACAGAGCATAGCTGGGTGAGACGCACTTCTACTCCTAGTCCACTTCTCAGGACAAATCATCAGCTGTCCGCTGTAATTAAATACTTCTTGCAATCTGTGAACACCATGCTTAACATTTACTAATTTTCTCCTTTCAATATAGGCAGTAATTCACCATTGTCTTTCAGTTCCTAAGAATTAAAAAAAGAAAAACAGGCATTCGTGAGTATACAGTCATGAAAAAAGAAAAAAGTATCTAAGCAACAAGTTTTTACCATATCTGACACCAAAAGGATACCTACTTAGCTAAACCTGCAAGCTTTCAACGTGGCCATATTCTTACACTATAAAACTAAAGACACGGCACAGCAGTAGAGCACTGGCCTACAATGCCAAGGCCCTGGGTTCAAGTCTCTCTCTTCCCTCTCCTCTTTCTCTGCATAAGTAAATCTGAATATAAACTACACCATTAGAATTTATTTTAAAGCAAACACAGTCATCTTTTTGTATTCATGGAGACTGACTGGTTCGTACAGATCAAAGACAGCCCTTACAGAGAATGGTATGTAGTTACATCCCCACATTACTCATGCTATAAAGTGCATGTTGTCATGATATGCTGCTCGGGAAATAACGACAAAAGCGCTGTACACTGCTGCGAGCATGAGGTCCTTACACCCAAAGATCTCCAGGGAAACTAGGAAGGTTAAACATGTAGGAAAAGATGCAGAACTTGTTCTTCTGTCCAGAAGCTGGGAAGCAGAGGTGATTAATAGCCTGGTGATCAGTGTTATCTGATGGGCCAGGCCCTACAAATCTCCTACAGCCAGGACCAGAGGTGACTAGTAATCTAAATGACCATCATATTATCTATATAGCCAGGGGGTCCCCCAAGCTCCCACAACCAGGACCTAAGATACCTAACAGCCTAAATGACCCTAACGCTATCTGTATAGCCAGGAGCTCCCCGCAAGCTCCCACAGCCATGACCAGAGGTGGCTAGTAGCCCAAATGACCTCTTTGCTATCTGTAGGACTGAAACCAATCCCAATCTGCTATAGGCCCCTACACTAGCACAGACAGCCTATCCCTAGAACCAATCTTCTTGAAAGGAATGATAATATGTACCTGGGTTTCGATGTAATTATGCTTTCTTGTGCACAGGGGGTTACATTACACTAGGAATATTCTTTCCAAATTATACTGGGTTTAAATATGAAGTTTGATCAAGATTGACAAGTCAATCTGAACTGAGTTTTCATTCCCCCACTCAGTTTGCTTCCCTGCCTAACATGAAATCTACAAGAACTCCCTCAAGACATGTCCGCAACAGACTTAAAAAGAAAAATTTGAGACAGTGTCTGATTATGTAGCTTTGGCTGTCCTAACTCACTATACAGACCAGGCTGACCTTGAACTCACAGAGATTTGCCTGCCTCTGCCTGTCGAGTGCTAAGATTAAAAGCATGTACACACCACCAGATCCAGCTTCTACAGATTGTGTGTGTGTGCTCTTTAGTGGTTGATTCTTCACATCTAGAACCCACAGGTGGGAGGACTGGCAAACAATCTTAGGTTACAAAGTTAAAAGCGTGTTCTAAACCAATAGATTAGTGAACACAAAAGCACTGAGGAAAGCTAGCCATAGCTTAGGCATGTAACAGATCAGGTAGCCTCCAGTAGCATCCAGTCTTCTGAGTCTCTCTTCCCTGAACACAAGCTAATAGCCTGCCACACCACAGTCCATTTTTCTGATCTCCGGGTTTATACCTAAGTTCTGGTGAGAAGCACAGCAACTCTACCTAATAATAATAAGAATCTTTCCCTCTGAACCTACACTGAAAAGCTCCACTATCATCTGAAAGCAGACAGCTCAGACATCTTCACGAGGCAAGGTTCCAAGTCCAAGCACTTCTCAGTTCATCTAGTGCCTGCCAACAGCAGCCCTTTCCAGGCCGCCAGACTGGACAAGTCGCTGAGCTACTGACTCGTCAACAAAAAGCACCAAAGTTCTGAGAGGCTGATCAGAATTAACATACAGAATGTGCACTAATAAACAGATGGAAAATTGCACTCTGTGGGAAACACAAAGCGAGAGCTCCACAAACCTTCAAGGAAAAAAAAAAAAAAACAGGAGCGGCAGCATCAACTTGCCAATGTACACATTCTGCATCATAAGTGCGCCAGAAGTTTAAAACTACTTCCTGGTCTCCCAAGACCCCCATGGCTAAGGCATGGGCTGTGAAACATTCAAACAAGAACAAGCTCAAAAGCACCTGGGATCTAAAGACATTCTGTATCTTACTAAGATATATACCTATGGTTGATGTGTATGCTCCTAGATATTAAAGCAACAAACACACACTTACCTTGTTGCTTCAAGGCTACTCAAAAGCTACAGTGTTTTCTTCTCCTCCAAGAATGAGACTATTTATTAGGAAAACTGCATCCCTGCCTACTTTTCTTCTTTTCCCTCCCTTATTTTCTTCATTTCTTTCTTCTTTTTTTTTTTAAGATTTATTTATTATGTATACACACACCAGAAGAAGGCACCAGATCTCATTATAGATGGTTGTGAGCCACCATGTGGTTGCTGGGAATTGAACTAAAGTCCTCTGGAAGAGCAGCAAGTGCTCTTAACCTCTGAGCCATCTCTCCAGCCCTCCCTCCCTTATTGTCAAAGGGCCATCAAACTCTGCACTTGACAGGAAACAAAGCAACCTTGAACCAGAAAGACAGAGCAGCCCTGCAGCTGCTTCAAGCTCTAATTCCATAGATATGTTGGCTGGTCCAGATATTAAGTTTCTTCACACTGTGAAAGCCTATTTTTAAAGTTTTTATTTTATAATATTTAACTATTTTAAAAACTTGTTTTTCACTTGAAACTCAAAGAAATTACCTCCCAAACAATCAGAAGGCCTAAGGGCAGTCTTAGCCCTTGAGGAGAAGCTGCCCCCACTGTCAGCTAAGTCATACATGTCCCCTCCTTAACATACTAGCCAAGGCAGTAGGGTGGGAAGTGGCTAACAAAGCTGCAACTTTTCTATGTTTACATTAACCAACACAGCTAATAAGTACAGTTCCTAGTAGATGAGGCTGCCTACTAGCACAAAAAATGGTAAGTCCATTTAAAAGACAAGAGAAACTAAATTTTTAACTGCCTAATAACCATTTATCGAGATCCTAAGATACACCGAGCATCAGGAAGGATTTGAAGGGATAGAAGGCCAGCTGCGGTGGCTGTAACCCCAGAACTAGGAAGACTGAGACAGGTAGAAATACTGCTACGAGGTCAGCCTGGTCTACAGAAGGAGCTTAAAGGCAGCCTGGACTACACTTTGAGACCTTGTCTCAACAGCAAACTAAGAAGCACGTAACATACAGTGCCTGCCTTAAACAGAATTACACTCTAATAGCAAACAGAGACCTGTCACTTGGCAAAAGTGACCTGCAACTATGGCGCAGGAGCAAAGAGACTCTTGCCTCAAGCCTCCTAGTCCTCATCCTCACTCTTGGACCTTTGGTAGATTAAGGAAAAAGGAAAATGGCCCAGAGAAACAATTACAATAACAAAAAATGAAGGAGTGTAAGAATTTTGGAACAGAGAGATGTTTCTGGCAGGAAAAATGTATACATTTACCAGGAAGTTGGACCCTGAAGGATGGAGGAAAAGGTTTAACTATGGAAGAAAATCTCAAGTTGGGAAACCAGGTAAAGATGGTTGACAGGCAAGAAAATAGGGAAGAAAGCTGTGATACAGTTAGCACGGCAGGGTCCTGAGTTCATCTGGACTTTCAACTAGAGTTTAGCTCTCACTGGCAGCATTCGAATGATTTGACAACAGCTCAAAGCAGGAGTAAGCACGAGACACTAAGGTACATACACAGAGCATGGTGAACGTGAGACTGGAGAAAAAAGCCAGACAACACTGAGGCTGGATGCTTAAACATCAAATTTTTCAGTTTTTGAGAACACAATGAAAAGCATTTACCTTAACAATATCCAATCCTCCAACAAGCTCCCCTCTCACATACAGCTGAGGGTAGGTTGGCCAGTTTGAGAACGTTTTTAATCCCTGCCGCACCTAGAGAAACAACAGGAATCCTGAAGTGAGCCTTTCCACCAGACCCTGTGACTGAAGGTAAACACGGAAGGAAACAGAGAACCCAGAACTCACTTCTTCATCCTCCAGTATATCGAAAGTTTCATATTCAACCCTGAAAAAGGGAGAAAGGTTTTTAACAGGCATTCATTTTAAACAAAAGACATAAAGCCTACCTAGTATTTTTAATATGGTCAAGGAAAGCATTTCCTGCTAACAAAACTTTACTTAAAGCAACATGAATGACTATCATTGGGCTTGTAGTTCTAAGACAAAATTACTAGTCTTTGATGGACAAAACTAGCTACAGCAGGAGCTGCCAAAATTCTCTTATGGGAAGAGTGGAAGGCCAAGGCACTTGTGTGGAGGTCAGAGGACAACTTGCAGGAGTCAGTTCTCTCCTTCTCCTATTCAGGTCCCAGAGGTCAAGTTCAGGTCATCAGTCTTAGGGACAAGCACCTTTACCCTCTAAGTCACCTCACTTGCCCCCCAGTGTTTCTTAAGAAACAAGAGCCATTTTGTTTTAAAGGTTATATTCAGACTGTGTTGCTTAACTGCCTTCAATCCTGCTCCAGATCTGCAACTTCAGAGAACAGCTTATCTACTCAAAGTATGACCAGAATACATACTGCAATTTGAAAAGAAGCAATCATGAAATGGGAAATACAACGTTTGAAAAATCCAAAAGAACATGCGCTAAATATCTCCACATAGGTGGGTTGGTTTTAACCACAAAAATCATTGGGGAATCTCCACCTGGCAGCCATCCCAGGCGCTCCACCACAGGAGCAAAGACTTCAACAGCTCACCCTATTCCAGGCAAAGGAGACCAGAGGCCTCATATCCCCCAGGAACTGAGTTATTATAGGCAGCTGTGAGATGCCTGGTTTAAATGCTGGAAGAGCAATAGACACATAATCACTGAGCCAACTCTAAAGCCCTGAAAACACAGGCTCCTAAATAACATTAAGAATATATGAATATCTCTCTGTATGTCTTTATGCATGGTGAGAACAAGGGCCAGAAAATTCCACTTTGGCCTAAGTGAATTTTAAAAAAGAAAACTATAAAAAATAAGACAATATATGTCAATAAATACTATGAAAATAGGTTTTGACATTAAGACTGCAAAGTATCAGCTGCGGGACTAAAAAGCTGAAATTTTTTTATGTATACTATTTGAAAACAAGATTTACATACCCAGTACTATTCAGTATTTCCAGAATTTGTTTGCTGAATCCACATTTTGCTTCCTAAATTATATATATAAAGAAAAGTACATTGTGCATTTTTTCACAGACCCAGTAAGTGTAGCTGCAGTGAAATGCTCAAGCCAGCACCCCAGCCACTGTGCTTACCCCGCTCCCATGCTTGTTCTGTTCCCTCTGAAGTGCTAGCCCAGGCTGCTACCATCCCAAACAACCTACAGATTAGACTGACTCTGGCTTTAACTTTGTAAGAAGTGGAACATGTAACAGCTTAAAAAAGTCAAACCCAGTTCTTCTACACAGACTCACCTAGACTCTTTCCTTGCTTTATGCAAAGTGATAGAACATAGTCAAGTGAGTAACAATAACTAATTGTTTTCACATCCCAGGAACCTTCAGTCACACCTTTTAAACTTATCTTTGCGTTGTGGTATCAACTCATTTGAAGTGACTGAGATCCTATGATGTTTTTCAGGCCACAGATTCCCCAAGCCCCAGCTGTCTTGGGAAAGAAGACAATACACAACATCTTAAAAGCTCCCAGGACACCATTTCCAAGAAATGCAAATTCTCCTTGGACAGCACAAGAAATGTAGAGAATGAAAGTCGGCTTCCAAAATAATGGAACAAGAGTGCCGCTTCATCATCACTACAAATTAACACCATGTTTATTTTTAGGAAGTGCACTGTTCCAGTCAGAGACTGTGTCCTAACACAGTGGCACCAACGTGCTAAAATTATATTGTCCTCCGTATTACTTCCATCACACTAGTTACATTAACTAGTAGTTTTTTATTGTCCACCATATTACTTCCATCACACTAGCTATATTAACTAGTACTTGTTTTAACTAATGGGCTTCCCGGTGTTGGTGCCACAGCAACTCTTAAAGCAACCTGTCCTATGGCATCATTAGGTCCGTTCACAAAAAGGCAAAGGAAGGCAAAGAGCTCTGCGGCATCACCTACCCCAGGTGGCTCTCACCCTTCTGAGCTTTAGTCTCCTTATCCTGAGAGGAAAACAAACTATATAGCTTTGCCTGCCTGAAGCTAAAGAGCTGAAACTCAACTGTTAAAACTGTAAAATGCAAGAGAAATGGCAGGGCTAGCCTTTCAAAATTACCAACCTAATCCCAATCCAGAAGACAGCCAGCTCTTCACCAATTAATAAGTGCAAGGGGACTTATCAAACTAATGAAAATTCAGTATGTACTTTCATCAAAGTACAAGAACCATCGTATTACGAATGAGAATTGTGGTAGTTTTACTCATCAACGAGATACCACAGAGCACAAAAACCACTGTCAGGGTTTAGTTCTTACTCTAAGGACGACCTAAGACCAAAACCCTCAGGACTACCAGAGAAGTATATTTGCCCACAGTCCACACTCTCAAACAAAGGGGACTGGGACAGCAATTGAGAGAATCAGCTAAGTGCTCACCGCTGTTGACCACTTCAGCTGACAAAGTTTGGCAGCAGAAAGCAAGGCACCCTGCTGAGACGCTGATGATAAAGTCAAGTGAAATGGAGATTACTCTGTTTGATCTCCATAAGCACCAATTAAGGCCCAGATAACTTCCTGAAACCACTACAGCTTCATTAGCTAAACTAGAAAAAAACACTTAACTGTCCCCTTGCTGCAAATGTTAACATCAAAAGAAATTACAAATAAAACCATTTTTGAGTTCCTTACCTGTTTGTTTCCTTTCATAAAGAGCATCACAGAAGCTTTATTGGTCAGCACTTTGAGCCTGAAGAGAGAAAATTGATATAAAATGGCTCAGCTCAATTATTAAACACCACTTCTGCTCGGCTTCATAAGTAGCAGGCATATTTGAGGGCTAGCAGGATGACAGCTCACAGCTTTGAGTGGTATTAAACAAGCAAAAGCACTGACACTTTCCTTTATTTCATTCTCTCCCTGAGCCACTGTAAAACATAATATGGCTTTTTAAGGCAACGAATGTTCCTTCAAGTTGCAATTTAAGCCCATCAACTTGTAGTACTAAAAAAATAATAATAACCAATTCAGTAAGGAATTATTCGATGGGGGGGCTATATATTGAGCCATCTAAAGTTCCCAAGATGGATCAGTGAGCATTTCCCATCACAATGCGGCATAATGCTCCTCATCCCAGAGCAGGGCTGCTGGCCACAATGGTAAGAAGGCAAATCTCAACCCTCCAACCACCACTAACTGCTGAAAATCACAGTTCTCATCTTAACCTGACACTTCATACCTTACATGCAAAAAAACGCTCAAACTTGCTGTCAGGAATGTTAATCACCCACATCTGGAACAAAGTTTAGTCACAAGTCTTCAGGGAAAATTGCTGTAGGGACATTTTTTCTTCACTCCTCTCATGCTGTGGAAGCACCATGGACTAAAATTTCCTTGTAGAATAAAACTGAGGCCAGTCAAGTAAACATATCACACAGACCATGACACACTTCCAGGTCCTCAACAGGACAAACCTACCCCAGGCAACTCAGCAAATGATCTAACCACCTCAGTTCATATACTACAAGTTTCTGTCAGAATGCATGTCATTCTGCTAGATAGGAGCCCTTCAAATTACTTCCCAAAATATATCACACTGCTTTCTCTCCTGCCGTAGCCAGCATCTGTGTGTGCCTGAAGCACAAGAGAGTTAGAAGCAGTACTTTAGGGAAGATCAGATGAAGCCAAGGCAACAGCAGCAAGAATAGGCCAAAGAGAAAAAGTAGTGTCCAGTCAATCCAGGAATATGAAATGAAGAGCCCTACTCTGGGAGCAGCATAGCCTCGGGACAAGGACAACATGGGCCACAATAAGACCACAAAAGGGGCCCATGTGGTATCCACAAACACTACCCTCTCATCATAAGAAAAGGGCACACAAACCAGTGGCTGGGCCAGCATGACATACATGGAATACTGTTCCTAAAGAGTATCTGAATTAAGTATAGATGATGGTTTTTTATTAAATATTTGTTGAAATTTTCAAAATGTGAAATAGCAAAAAATTTATACTCAAGCCCCAACTAACAGTGATGGGCTAATGCATTTCAAGATAATTCCTTTTAACTAATTATTAATATAAAAATGTGAATTAATAAATTCATGTTTATACAGAGAGTCCCCTTCACGAGTCCCTCCCTATCAAAATGAAACATTTCTACAAAACTTCTGGAGCAGACTATGATCCCTCATAAAAAAGAAAGATGATTTCACAGCCCCAGAGGCTGCCTGAGTTTTGTTACTGTGGCTTAGAGAAAACACTCTGAACTAGCTTTTCCCATTCAACGCTTAGCACACTCAAGGATAGAACATGGCATCAGCTGTACACAAAAACACAGGGGTGCTATGCTCACACACAAACACAGGAACAAAATAGGGCCCTGGATCCACTAAAAGTGACATTTCTGCAATAGCAAATATATTCTTCATAGTCAATAAACTGAGGTAAAACATTTCCAGTCAATTTCAGAGCATCCTGAGTTTCCAAGACTAGGCACTGAGAAACAACCACCAAATGCTTGGTGTCAACTCCGAAAGAACAATGCAGTAACAGGATTTACAGACTCAGCTTTCTAGTACTTACCTCTCCTCTAACTTGGGAGCTTTGGGACAAATTGTATCTAGCTCTTCTGATGCTTCCAGCTCCTGAAAGGAGGACATTATTAGAACACAAACCACGCTGACCACCCCTATGTAGAATACTGACAAATGCCTATCAGAAAAACTGTGGTCGTTAGTAAATCCTTAGGTGCAGTAAGAAATACATGCGCTCAATTCATTACGAACACTTTAGAAAAGTGTGCTCTAAACAAGATGTCTTTACAAAGAATCTAACCTTAATTATGTCAAGTCCTCCTATGAGCTCTCCAGAAACATAGAGCTGAGGATAGGTGGGCCAATTAGAGTATGTTTTGAGCCCCTGTCGAACTTCCTCGTCTGAGAAGATATCAAAACTGCTGAACTGAATATTGTGTTTGTGAAGGATTTCCACCATCTGCTTGCTGAAACCTGCAACAGAACAAGGAAATCAGAGAGTTCAGCATCTCTCACATACCCCAAGGTGTCCAGGGGACATAAATGCCCATCTCGCCTGCACAGTGATTGAATCAGCATAACTGGATAGGTTAAGAGAAAAATAAATGCTAAAACCCCTCATGTGACCTAGAGCCTCAGACAGTGAGAATTTAACATAAACATGCATAAGTGCAGTCAAAAGTGAGTGTGTACTTATCAAAGCTGCTCTTTAACTGAGACACAGCACTAGAAGAAGAGCAGAACCCTGAAAGCCTGGCAACCCTGACACGGAACAAAGTCCTCTTTGTCGCCTCCCTCTGCATTAAGGGACTGACCAGGACACCTAGGATAGCTATTTTAACCACTGCTTGACCACAGTGAGACCCAAGTGTAGTCCTCACTCCACTCTCGTGAGCCCATTCATACACTTCTGTGGGTGCTTCTCATCTTCACCTCTGAGCAGGATGATGGGAATCACAAGTGCTCTCTTTGGGTCTGAAGTGGGCACCGTAGAGTAAATGGTAAAGTCATCTATCTTTGTTGGTACATATGAACTATCTGTAGATTGGCCCCATTCCTTCTCAGCTTCTAACCTGATAGATGCTTTCCTATAATTATTTACATTCCCTACAGCATTTACTATGATGAGTTTTTTTCTATACTATAGTGACAAATTTATGTCCCCAGAGTTTATTAGACTTTGGTCAAGTGTTCACAATGAAGGAGTGTAAGCACTAAGTCTTAATAACCTGAAGAAAGGGTGTGAGCATCAGTCTTATGAAGCTATCAGTCCAAGCTGAAAAATGGTTACTTTTCTTCCAGACACTACCTCTCACCAGTAACATCTCCAACTCTAAAGCACCTTCCCCTTTCTCATGGCACCATTCTTTGAAACATACTCTTTCATTCACTGAAACATAAACTCTTCTTCCAATTAAAAATCCCTCTAGGATTTCCTCACATCAGCAAATATTTTCAAACAAAATCAAATCATAAAATCCCGTATAAGATTACCTGCAATGGTTTTATCTGACGTCACCCAAAAGTGCATTTACTATTAAAAATATGGATCTACAGCTGAGCCCCAGATGTTTCCTGGCTCTGCAGTTTTTGAGAGGAAGCACTAGGATGAGTGTGTAGCACACAGGCTGCTTTTCCTACAACTCAAGTGTGGTGTTCATGCACAGCCTGAAGTCAAACACCGTTTCTGAATGTTTTCACTCATCTGGGAGTTCATTAGTAAACAGCTTACGGCTGGCTGCTGATGGTTATTCTGTTCCCAATATATTAGCTCGTTTCTACTGTAACTGGCTGAGAAAAGGCTTTATTTTGGCTTTAGGCAATTACATGCAGACTAGAAAGATTGATTGGTAGGATTTCATTTTTAAGGGTTAAAGTGGCAGATTGGAAATGTTATGCTTAAGGATAAAGTAGTAATAAGGCTTTATTCTAATAACAAAATATTTATACACTCCTGAAGAAAAATGCATGCATGCAATAGAAGCACTTAAAAGTTTAAAAAAAAATCTCATTTACCACAAAATCACCATTTCTATCTGCAGTCATTTCCACTCGTGACATGAGTAATAAGCCTAACTGCCACATTTAATAACTACCTAAAACAGACCGTAAGAGTGTTTCTACACTTGTGCCTTCATCTGACTCTTACTGTTGAAGCTCCCACAGCCAAACACCTACCAGCTTTAACTGCAACAGCTATAAGAGTCCCCCAATAACCTCATTACCTCACTGAAGGACCTCGGTGCTTCAGGAAACTTTTTTAAAGGTAAGCGAGCTCTCTTCCTATCCTCATGAGACGCCAGAAGAGAGGAAACTCAGGTCTGTGCCCTGAGACCCTCTCAACACCAGCTTTTAAATTACCATAAATTGTGCAGACAGAGCCTACAAGTACAGCAGAAAGTGGAGCTGTGGCCTGTACTGGTTATAGGACAAACAGGCTCTGGAGACAGCTTTCCCTCTTTCCTGGGTATACAGTGTAAATATTATTCGAGTTTTTCTGGGTAACACAAAGCAAGGCTAGAGCCATTGATTCAAGTACCAAGTGTAGCTCTTACTCCACAACAGATGCTGAACCAGGAGCAAAGCAGTGTTAACAGCAGAGAGATCTAAAAAGTATCTCTGCTAGATGAGAGGACCTCTTGAGCTCAGAGATGAACAACGTTTTCATTAAGGGACTAGCCTACACTCTTCACTGGACTGCCGATATGGAGCACAGTTCTACACTAAGCAGGCGCAGAAAACAAAACTAGAAGTGAAACCACGTATGTTTCCCAAAGACAGAAGATGAAAGGTGAAGACAGCGCACAGCACTGAGCACAAAAGCCAGAGAAGGAGGGGGCCAGGCAGTCCCCACACAAAGGCTTTCCAGGTGACCTAACATGGACACTTTATTAAGTACCTTCCAATAATCCGTTTGCTCTATATGCTAAGAAAGTGGACACATAACAAGAAACCAAAATATCAGAAAAGAGGTACCTACTGGGATTGTTAGAAAAGTTACAAACAGAAGAAACAACAGTTTAAAACCTTATGCATCAAGCAATCTCTTTACCTTTTTTCTTTCATTATCTAAATGTCTATAAAATCTTGTTTTCAGATTGCTCTAAAATATTTAAATTTTCTTTTTATTCTATTTGTACTTTGAATGCCACAACATAAAAAACTTAAGAATTATGTCACAAATTTGATTTAGTGAAATAAAGACTATTTCTAGATAAGCAAAATTCAGAAAGACAAGTAACACACATTTTCCCTTGTCTGCACAAACTAGATTTAAAATTTGATGTGTGTATTTGTAGGCACATCTGTGTGCACATGGGGAATGCCACAATACCGGGAAGGGAGGGAGCAAAGGAGGAGCTCTAAGTGGGTGGGAAAGAGACAGATGAAGTACAGGCATTGTGAAAGCAGCAAGGAACTAACAAAGGAAGGAGAACCAGCTGGAAATGGAAGAAGCTTAACATAATGTAGGAGGGGAAAAGATACCACAGTCTAATGTATGCTAACATGAAAGTTAATTTTTTTAAATAACTATCTTTTTTGAAGAATTTTTTATGACTTATTATTTTATGTGCATTGGTGTGAAGGTGTCAGATCCTCTGAAACTGGAGTTACAGAAAGTTGTGAGCTGCCATGTGGGTGCTGGGAATTGAACCAGGGTCCTCTGGAAGAACAGTCAGTGCTCTTAACCGCCGCCAAGCCATCTCTCCAGTCCCCTAAAATGACTATTTCTATGTTTGTCATTAATACATTTAAACAATTAGCCCCTGGACTGAAAGGCCTTTCAAGACTAACCCTACCTATGCTAGCTCCCTGAAGAGCAGTTGAAATCCAAGGTGGTACCCGACTTGTACCCAGTTCCTGAGCAGGGCTGAAGCACAGTAAATGACACAAACCCCCTTCCCTGCTGCCTGGTAACACTTTCCCAGCCAATTTTGCCTCCTGCCAATTTTACTAGGTTATTAGAAAAGATTAAAAGAGTGTTACAGTTGGGTTGGATTGACTCTGGGTTTGTATGTATAGCCTGTCATACAGGTTTGCACACATTTTGCAGGCCTTTTTACCGTCCTTCCAACTAGAATGAAGGTAAGTCCTTAACTAGACTACATTAAGCACCAGAGAGGGCAACAGTTCCAACTTCCACTAAAATAAAGTAACGAGAAAGCACTGTGAAAACTGTTTCATGTCATTGCTTTACTGGGAAATCTTTCAGGCAGAACTGAGAGAAAGGAATCACTTCTTCATCTTTTTAATAGAACTTAGCATGATGTTTTACTGTTAGAAGTAGACTGCCTCCTGACCAGAGGAAGACTTTAACCTGAACATACTCAGAAAGGCAGCATGGCTCTTTCTGGTCACACTGGACATTCAGTAGTCCTATCGAGCATATCCAACTTTACTGCCACCTATCTTAATAAATCCCCTCCAGTGCAGTTGAAACACATATCCTTAGTCTCAACAGAATCATCAAAAGGCATTAAAAACTCAATTATGCAGCATAATAATGTAGTAGGCACAGTAAAAAGAAACTACATAAGCTCAATACCAGAGGCGTCAAATAATTACAAAACTTATTTAAGGGTAAAATTACCAGCATCTTCACGTACATAAAGTACATGTGCCTGTAAGCCAAGACTCAGTGATCTTTAATCCACTAACAGCTATCAACCAGAAGTGACAGCAGTGGGTAAAAAATGCCATCATGTAAGCACAAGAGGGAAAGAAAAAAGACACAGGGCAGGCCCAGGCCCTAATGAAAGCCCTCAAATTTTTAAATTACTAAATCTGAACAAAAAGATGAGAAGGCGGCTACCAAGAAAGAAAACCATTCAGAGCAAAACTGCATAGGCCAGAGATGCTCAGGAGCTGAGGGTGCCTGTGCAGCAGGTACCAGGACTGGAGGTGAATCCCAGCATGTACGTAACAAGCCAAGCGTCCAGTAAACAACTGTGGCTCCAGCTCCCAGAGGATAGAGACACGACTTGCCAGCCCAGTAGGTTCCAGACACTTTGCCTCAAAGAAACAGGTGAAAACTGACAAAGAACACCCAATGCCCTCCTCTGGCATGCATCTACATTCACAGACAAACATAAATAATTATCTTAAAGGGCTGGAGCTACGACCCAGGTTAAGAGTGCTCGTTGTCCTTGCAGAGGAGCCAAGTTTCAGCCTCAGCACCCAGGTGGGTAGCTCACAATCACCTCTATTTGCAGCTCTAAAGAATACAATGCCCTCTTCTGGCCTCTTTGCCTACACGCTATGCTCATACACAGAGACATACAGACATACACACATGCACGCACACACACACGTGCAAGCACATGCCCTCTCTCTCACACAAATCTTTAAAAAAAAAAAAAAAAAAAAACATTACACAGGCCAGAGATAGCAGTATGACAGATAAAGAGCTGGAACCTAATCCCTGCCAGCTCTGCCTCTAGGTGAGCAACCTTCATAGCTGAGAACTCAGATATAAAACACAAAAAGCCTGAACCTGGTGATTTCCAAAGAACTCCCCTCCGGCCCCCATGTCCTCCAAGTATATAGTAAACACTGACAGCTACCACTGACTTGTGTGATGATGACACGGGCAAGAGTAACACGCCTACTTCCACACATATCCACCACATCCACTCAGGCAGGGATGTTCTGTTCCCATCATCAGGATTAGCTTCTTACCACAGCGTGGTTCTTGAGGTGTTCCCTTCATGAACAGCATGCAGGGGGCAGCGTGAGTCAACTTTTTCAGGCGAAGATTGAGATCTTCTTTAAGATGCTCATGAGTACTAGGAGGAAAGGATCCGCTAGACACGTGTCGCTGGACTTTTTTGGTCAACTCTGGGGCATGTGCACCATCTAACCGGTCGACTTTCTGAGAATTCTGAAGTTTGAAATGTCATTTAGAATAAAGTGGCATTCCTTCACCATTATCTATATTTTAGACTCCAAGCTTACAGAAAAAAAAAAAATACATAGCTCTAGCCAATGTTTAAAGGTATCCCCTTTTATTAGTGAAGTGAGAGAGTCTGATTAGCAATTGCTTGTACTGTTCTCACTTAGAAACACCTATTTTGGAACATATTGGGTACGCATTGACATCTGAAAATAAGACCAACTTGAAAGGAACACAAATGAAGTTTTGGAGAGCTGTGGCAATACCCATCGGTGCCCGGAAGCAAAGATTTGCACTTGCTTCCCAAGGACTCATTAATCAACTAGAACCAGCCAGATGTCTCCTCACATTCAGGCACATGCCCTCAATAACCCACTTCAAACCTGCGTCAGGGAGTACTAAGTCTGCAGGAGAAGTCTAGATTCTGATCAGGAGGCTCCGTTCTAGCTGTGGGCTGCCCACTGCCCATGGCAAGCAACAAACACGGTCCTCATCAGTGCAAAAAGAGAGAATACCAAAAAAAATATACAAGGCCAGGAGTAACCAAGGAGATCAGAAGAGGATTAAAGAATCAAAACAGAAGAGTCCCAGGAGCCACTCAGATGGACCATTGCTGGTGCCTCTTTCATCCTTACCTTGAAGAACAGGAAGGTGGGGACAGAACTAATTTCATATTTTTCAGATACTTCAGGAACAGCTTCGGCTTCCAGCTTTAAAATAAAAGAATCCAAGCTTTGTTATTACTGGTTCTTTCTATACTTTGCTATGTAAATCAGTTTCACATGCACTGTCCTTTCAAGTCCATGGCATTTTAAGACTATAGGACAAAAGTTTATGACACATTTACATTTAAATGAGACTCACTGGGCTGGCATGTCATCCACGGAGTCTGCAGTGTCAAAACAGGTTCAGAGGTTTTTATTTTGTTGCACATTTCAAAAGATGCCTGGAGGCTGTGAATAAAATTTTTGGTGCACTAGTGACCTAGTAAATTTTCAATCATATGCAGCTACTACTATATTGAAATCCATAAATCACTGACCCCAGTTATGTCATGATTACAGTGCTTATTTTCTGCCCACAGCAATTCTTGCTGTTTGCTCTATTGACTAATTTCAAGAGGCAGTACATCATGACTGACAGTTGCAGCTTTCTGCAAATTATGAAGCAAAAAGGAGTATTTCTTCAATAAACTATTGATGTCTGATAAATTTTACTTTTAACCCCTGCATGGCTGCTGGACACTAAGCAAACAGCCTCTTTGGCTGCTTGCTCTCCAGTCTATTCAAACATATGAACACTCATTTTGACTAAGATAACTGTATCTGGTCTGATCATTTCCTTGGGGCCCCTCATCAAACAAGGTATGGTGATATCTGGCACACAGGTTTCAAAAAGATTTAAAAACACAATTTCTAGATAATTAGAACACAATTACTATAAGTTATTTATGTAGGTCTTTATAAATATACTTTGAGAAAAACCGAAATATATTATATTTTCCTCTCATAGGACTGCCAATTTAATATAAACTTTTTGAAACCAATAAAAACCTGTATTCACATTATACCTATAGGAAATAAAATTTATTGATAAATTATATTGTTAAATGTGTTTAAAATAATATACTGAATTTCTCCAAGAGTGAAAGATTTCCACTGGGCTTGAAATGTGATTTTTACCTCTGCTGTACCCAGTCAGGCTACCTGTGCGATGCCTGGCCTGTGGAGCACTGTCCAGCCTGCAAGATCTCATGCTGCCTTGTCTCACCTTTTCACAGGTTTTATAAGGATGCTTTTAGTGCCTTCTGCAATATTGCTTTTAATTGTTTCCATTTTTCAAATATACTTAAATATTCAATCAGTGACGGCTGTCCTTTCTTATGATAAAAGGACAAAAAGAGAAAGCTGCCTGACACAAACATTTACAATAGACCGCAGTTAGGAATGTGCGTGCTATTTTCTTTCTTGACACAGCTCCATACTCAGACCAAAAGTGTGCCCACAATGTCACCCAGCAGTTCACTCTTTTCTTTAACTCTGACAACTGAGAGTCACTCAGAAAGAGACCTTACCTCCAATGCACCTGAGCAACATTAAGAGGGCACATATTCCTGGACCAGAACAGACAGCACCCTAACACATGCCTCATGTGTTAGTTAACTAGATCCCTGCTGCCATTCCTGCCTGAAGATCACTACAAGTGCCTCCCCTCAAACCAGCTTCCAGAAGACTAGCTCTTCCTCCCAGAGGCCATGGGAACAGACAAAACACACAGAAAAGGGGACAGGATGTCCGCTAAAGCCACAACAGTTCTCCAGAACATTAGCACCATCTGATGGTCCAACACCTTTGTAGAGCTGGGGTAGAGGCTCCCAGGATTTGTCTAGCATGCCTGTAGCCCAACACCAACAGAAAGAAGTCTTTGTAGCACTCAAAATTCTTTGAAAATATGGTTCCAATATAGTATAATGGTCTCAGTAATGAAAACAGAAAATATTTTTAAATGACCTGCATGTACAGGAGCTCAACGCTACCTTTCATGAACACTCAGCTCCATACCATGAGCCCTTGTACAAACTGGATGAATAGACCTGATAACCAGTGAACTATCACTTGTGGGCATGCCTATAACGGTGTTTCACCTGAGAGACAGACTAAAACAAACCAAACGTGTGAGCATCACCCAAGGGGTAAGGGCTCACCAGAACAAAGAACGATAAAGGAAAGGTCTTAGGCTGGAACACCCCCCTCCACCCTCCCCCTGGAATAAGAACCCCATGTCACTGAGCCTTTGTGCTCCCTCCCACCCCTGGTTCTCAAGCTTTACACTATCAGTCCCCTGGTTCTCAGGCCTCTGGCACACACTGCACAGCAGCACCCCTGCTTCTCTGCTTGAAACGGGGCTCTAAAGCTCTGTGATGAGGTGAGCCAATTCCTGTAACAACTCTCCTTACCAATCTGTAGCTCCATGTCCCACTGGCTGGCTCTCTGGACAAACCTGGCTAATGTAAAGGTGACTTGGGTGACTTATGCTCAGATAGAGAAATGATACAGCTCAAAAGTGACGCTGAACTATAAAATCTGGGCCTGTCATTATGCCACACGTAGCTTTCTACTACTATAGTCAGAAGAAAGACTGCACTTTGGGGATTGGATTTACCACCCCCACCGCTACATCTTCACAATGATGCCTATGGTGGGAACCACTTGCTCCCTACCCTGGAGAAGCTCTTCAGAGCCTTCCTAAAGTGTGCCTGGGAAAAGGGGTGAGAAGTGAGAAGATGGAGGGTACTCATTCTTTTGGGGGAGTGTGAGACAGGAGTTCCCTGGTAGTCTTGGCTGACCTAGAAGTTGCTATATAGACCAGGATGGCCTCAAACTCAGAGATCTACCTGCATCTACTTGAATCCTGGGATTAAAGGTGTGTGCCACCATGCCCTGTAGGGTCCTTACTCTTCTACTTTAGTTTAGCATGTCAGTGCTATAGAAATGGCTCACAGCTGAAAGTTACTAGAGGCTAGATAATGCCTGGTATTTTGTTCACTAATTCATTTATTCCTGGCAATAACTAGCACTGTCATCTCAACCACTTTATACAGAGAAATTGTACAAGCATCTGGAAACTAAACAGCATGAACTCTTTCTTTAAGACACCTGCCTATTCAGAGCAGGAATACAACAGGTATTAAGGAACCTATTTTTAACTTAAGATTTATGTATTTTTATCATGTGTGTGTATATACATATATATATATATATCATATATATATGAGCAACACCTACATGCCTGGTGCCCACAGAGGTTAGAGAAGGGGGTCATATGCCCTGGAACTAGAGTTAGAGAAGTTATGAGCGACCATGTGGGTGCTGGGAGTGTGGGTGCTGGGAATTGAAACCAGGTCCCTTGCTTGTAATTGCTGAGACACCTCTCCATCCCTGAAGATTCTGACAGCCTCAATGTAACTTAGTAGTAGAACACTTGTCTAACATAAATGTGAGGTCCTGAGCACAGGCCCCAAAATTACAAAGGATGGTACAGGAGCTACAAAACACAGCAATTTAACTTTGTAACTCCTCCATACCCTTGACTCTCAACACAGCAGCCACTATACCAGTGGTTCTAACCTTCCTAATGTTGCAACCCTTTAATATAGTTCCTCCTGTTTGGTGAGCCCTCAATCATAAAATTATTTTCATTGCTACTTCATAATTTTGCTATTGTTATGAATCATAATGTAAATATCTGTGTTTTCCTTCCAATGGTCTTAAGCGATCCCTGTGAAAGGGCCATTCAACCCCCAGAGGGGTTGCAACCCACAGGTTGAGAACCTTTGCACTATACAATGAAACAATACTGGCTAAAGCAACATCATTAAACTCCCTAACAGCTGACTCTAATCCTAAAGAGAGTTTACATTGAAGTGCAATGGTTAGTAATGGTCACTGTTAACTAGCTCTCAACTTGACAAGGTTGAAACACCTCAAAGACTGGCCTCAGGGAATGACTGAGAAGGAACTATCCAATTTAACTTTACACTTAGTCGGGAAGGCCCACTCAATGTGGGTGGCATCATTCCATAGGCTGGGGATCCTGGGCTATGTAAGAGCCAAGCATAAGCATGCATCATTCTTGTTCTATTTCTGAATGTGAACAGCAGCCTCAAGCTTCTAAAGATGACTTCCCTGCTACGATGGACCTGGAATTATGAGCTAAATAAACTTTTCTCTCAAGTTGTTTCTGTCAGAGGATTTCATCACAGCAATAGGAAATGCAACTATGACACATGGCAAGTGAGAAATGCAAGAAGGGAGTATAGACTTCCTTACAGACTGGAGTATAGACTTCCTTACAGACTGGAGTGTAGACTTCCTTACAGACTGGAGTATAGACTTCCTTACAGACTGGATCTGATTTTTTCCAAAGCACACAATCTTTTCATCATTGACAAAGCCTTGGACCTTCTTCCTCTTTCCTACTTTCTCCCCCTTCCAAATATCATATTCTGAAAGAGTCTACCAAATAATTAATTGACAAATATGTATTCCCACTAGAATGGTATCACAAGCCTGTAAACTCAGCACCCAGGAGGCTAAGGCAGAAAATCATGAATTCATCTGTCTACTCACCCATCCCCATACACAGATCAATAAAGCAAACTTCCATTTTAGGTAGAAAACAACTATGTATTTCAAAAGTACTTAATATTCTAATTAGCTATTTCACTCTATTCTGAATAAGCTTGAACTTTTTGTAAGGTATTTAGTAATGGAACTAGCTCATGTATTTCCTCAAA
The DNA here is from genome assembly GCF_018167655.1 of Microtus oregoni. Lineage (NCBI taxonomy): Eukaryota > Metazoa > Chordata > Mammalia > Rodentia > Cricetidae > Microtus > Microtus oregoni. Next base: position 7,605,279 of record NW_024543075.1, read on the forward strand.
GCACTTAGAGATGTGAGAGCCTACAGAGGGACTCACGTTTCAGGATTCAACTGGATATGGCAGCAATTGCTAAAGGGAAGGACCTCGCCTAGCCCACCAGTGAGGTAACACCAGTGCATCTTACAGGAACATCACAAGTCAGGGAACAAGGGACTCCCAGAGAATGAATGTGAAAGCCTTGAGTCTCAGCTTGCAGTGGGAACAAAGCTTCACAACTGACTAGGAATGTGTGGCTAATCTGTCTGAACTGGTATCTTATCAATCAGAAAGCTAATCTTGATAGTTACAATCCATTTAAACACCTTAATCAAGATCACCTACTAAGTTAGGGGAGTAGCTCAGTTTGTAGAGTGCTGGCCTGGCATGTAGGAAGTCCTGGTTTGACCCCCAGCACCATATAACCAGGGCACAATGTCACCCACTACAAGCCCATCACTCCTAAACTCTCAAAGTCATCCATGGCTACATAGTAAGCTCCAATCCAGCCTAGGATACATAAGACTCTGCTTCAAAATAATAATATTGCCAGGCGGTAGTGGCGCATGCTTTTAATCCCAGCACTCAGGAGGCAGAGGCAGGCGGATCTCTGTGAGTTCGAGACCAGCCTGGTCTACAAGAGCTAGTTCCAGGACAGGCTCCAAAACCATAGAGAAACCCTGTCTCGAAAAACAAAAAAAAAAAAAAAAAAAAAAGATCACTTATATAAGTAACATTGTGAATCTATCACCAAAGAATGAAACAATCACTTTGTTTCACAAATCAAGGTCAAAAATGCCAAACTAATACATTAAAAAAAAAAAAACAAATAAATGAAAAGTGGGTATAGTAAGACATCCTTGAGGTGCCAACTGTAAGAGGCTGATGCAGGGGCTGGAGAGATGGCTCAGTGGTTAAGAGCATTGCCTCCTCTTCCAAAGGTCCTGAGTTCAATTCCCAGCAACCACATGGTGGCTCACAACCATCTGTAAAGAGGTCTGGCGCCCTCTTCTGGCCTTTAGGCATACAGACAGAATATTGTATACATAATAAATTAATTAATTAATTAATTTTAAAAAAAAAAGAGGCTTGAGTCCAAGAGTTTCAGACCAGTCTAGGCAACATAGTGAGACTCCCAACTCAAAAAGAAAAGATAGCTGGGCAGAGGTAGCACACACCTTTAATCCCAGTGGATCTAAGCCAGCCTGGGTCTACAGAGCAAGTTCCAGGACAGTCAGGACTACACATAGAAACCCTGTCTCAAAAAACAAAAACAAACACACACAAAGAAAAGATTATAGTGGTATATTGTTTATATTTTAATAAATAAATCTTGCCTGAAGACCAGAGGCAGAGCTAAAGCTTCTAGAGGTCAGATAATGGTGACACACACCTTTAATCCCAGGTTTTGGGAGATTGGCAGATGGAACTCTGTGAGTTCAAGGCTACCTTGAACCACACAAATTCATACATAAACAAATCCAGGTGGTGGTGGCTTACACCTTTAATCCCAGTACTAGGGAGTCAAGCCTTTAATCCCAGCATTAGAGGGAATATAAAATGGGAAAAGAGAGAGGCTTCAGTATGGTTAGTTTGTGGTTGCCCAGCCTTGGTAGAAGTAAGACTTCTCTAGTGGCTTGATTGCCTTGTTTTTCTGGTTGAACCCCAATTTCTGTCTCTGGATTTTTATTATTCGTGCTACAAAGGATAAAAAAAAAAAGACACTGATGAGCTAGGACATTATTAGCCTTACTCCAGAAACTTCTAGAAGTCCTAATTAACGAGAGTACTGCTGCCATCCCCTTAAACAGCAGGTGCTGTCAGGCTCAGGTGTCCCTGACAATCCAGCAGTACCACACACCTCGAACTCTTGGCTCGCTGCAACACTTAAGCACATGAACAACTTAAAATCTCACTGCCAAGTCTGGTACCAATGTGAGAAGCAATTCTATAGTCACTTTAAATAAATCATTCAGATGGCAGTTGAGAACAGTGTGTTACCTAAACCAGTAACATTATCTGTATGAAAGCAGACATGGAGCAATTACCATCACCCTGACTAATTCCATGATTGAAGTGTTTAATCATTCATTTCACTTGTAGTCATTATCTTTTATCACTGACCAAACATGCAGGTTCAGTGTACCCTTCCATTATTTATATTGGACATTTTAGGGTTACCTTCTAAGGTTACATTATGCATTTCATCAGAATTTTAAATAAGTCCTTAAATTTTAAAAAGCTAACTATTATATTCATATTTGCCCTATCTGCATAAAGAAAAACTGGGAGAATTCATACAAAATTAATACAACAGGTTACTTATGGGGAAGGACAAAGGGTTAGCAGGTAAGACATGGAGTAAGCCTTCTCAATGTCTACTTTGCTGTACCGCTTGGCACTGTGAGCCATAAGATACAAGAATACAAGGCACACAGGTGCAGTCTACACAAATGCTGTCAGAAAATGTAATCGCCTACCAAGCAAAGGAATTAAGAATTAGAAAACAGAATTCTGACCTACAGACACCCAGCACTTCATATAGTTTCTAAACTCATATACAGGTATATTTGTCAACATGTATTTTTGAGCTCACAATTTACAGTTTTAAAAACACGGTTTTGGGTTTTGTCTTAAATCCTAAGGATTCGGCATTGGCTCACAGGGGCACAGGTGCTGATACCAGCACCTGGGCGGCAAGAAAACTAAGATCTTGAGGCCAGTCTGTGCTGTGAGACCCTGTCTCAAAGTAAATAAATAAACTCTTAAGAATTAAGACTTATGAACATACAGTATACCTTCTTTCCCAATAATTCATTATTCTAATATATCTGTCCATGTTTTTAAACCTAACAGTACTACCTCCTGAATAACTAAGATTACAGGTGTAAAGCAAGTCTGATAACCTCCAGCAGCCATCAACTTCCTGGAGTCCACCTTCTTACAAGACAACAGGAATGTAGGAACCAAGGCTTGAATAAAACAAGGGGCTCGGTAGAGAAAGGAGGGGCAGATAAAGCAGCATCTTCCCCAATGACCACAGCAACCTATGCATAGATACACTTTCTAGGATCATTTTTCACATCATAGATATTTTCTCAATGAAGTCTTAATTAACTACTATCAAACCAAAATTATCCCATAAATTATCTGGTCTGCTTTTGCTGTCAAATATTTCTGTCCTTTGCCCATTCTGTAGGGATTTTATTATATGAGAAATGCAACATTTTTACTGACCTGTCAGAACAACTTAGTACAAACAGAACAGAATTCAATACAAAATTCAAGTATTTGGAATTTCACAGCTTGTTCCTTTACACTGTAAAATCTAGTCTACCTCATTAAGTCAGAAATGAAAGAAAAAAAGACTGAAAATATATAGTACCTTCACAAATGAAACATGAGGGTGTTCTTTAGCTAACTCTGCCATGACATCGTTCATCTGTACACACTGTGGAGCCCATGGTGCCCAGAAATGGACCACGAGAAGTGACCTGTAAACCAATAAAACACATTTGCTAATAATTCTGGAAACAAATACTGGTGTAGATTAAATTCTCCAACCTAGGAAACTAAGAATTCAGCTGTATTGCTCAGAATCACTACCAGTCTTCAGACTCTTAGACGAATATTCGAGTTAATAGCATTTCTTGAGTCAAGATCAAGCCCCAGTAAGTGGTTCTAAATGTCCATCCATCTCAACTAATTGACACGTCAATCATGTTTTCAGACCCATGATGAAAGTGGAATCTGAACTTCTGTACAAGAAAGCTGCTGCTGAGAAATGGCTGTGGACACATTATTACTATTAATTTCACATAGCATTGTGACAGGGGGGTACAACTGGAACCACAGAAGAACAAAGAAGTCCTAACAGGCAAGTCTAAAGAAAGCAAGGCTGAGACCACTGCTCATAAATGCCCTTTGCAGTTGGAATGCCAAAGGACCCTCTGAGCATCTCTATATGAACTGACAGTGGAGCCATTAGAGTGCTAACTTCCTAGAAGCCTCAATGTTACCAATCTTAGTAATTTTCATATAAAACTATCTTCATAAAGACTTATCTTTGAAGCCATCTCAAATTTAAGTGAAACCTGGATTTACAGAATTCTAAGTTCCAATAAAATCCTTCCCCAAGGTGGAGCAAAAAAAAAAAAAAAAAAAAAACCAAAAAACAACAACCCATAAATCTATGTTATATGGAGAAAAGAAAATAGAAACACATTTACTTATAATCAAGGAATGGAACAAGAAATGATAAAGGGGCTGGGCAGTGGTGGCGCACACCTTTAATCCCAGCACTTATGAGGCAGAGGCAGGTGGATCTGAGTTCAAGGGCTACACAGAGAAACCCGGGCTTGGAAAACAAAAACAAAAGAAATGATAAAGGGCTGGAGAGATGGCTCAGCATTGGGAAAGCTTACTGTTCTCTCACGAGGACCAGAGCTCAGATCCCATCACTCATGCATGTCACACAGTTCACAAAAGTCTCAAACACCAGTTCCAAGGTTCAGGCCTCCATGGGCACCCACATACACACATACAGTACTCACACACAGACATAATTTAAAATAAATAGTTTTCTTAAAAAAAAAAAAGTGAGAAGTGGGACCCTGCCCACAACAAAAGTTCTCCTAACACACACAATGGAATGAGGCAAGTTACAACCAGAGGGGCAGGAAAAGGTGACAGACCATAATCTAAGGTTGACAACAAGTTCTGGCATAGACACTGAAGGCAAGTGTCATCACTAGGAGGAAAGGAAGTCTACTGGAGTATTAGTACCAGGGCTTAAGCTCAACCAAGGTTCTCTACAGATCTGGAAATCAAGAAATACAGAACCAACCATGTCACAGAGCGGACAAAGGGGACTGGAGGTCAGTGTCTATGGGTCTCATCAACATCAAGTCAGGAGAGATGGAAGAAATAAAAGAGGGATGGCTTCAGGAGTTTTAAGTCCAGAGTCTTGCAGAAGTCAAGAGAAGATGGCAAGAAGGAGTAACAAGATAGTAACAAACAGTGAACATCGCCAAATGCTAAAAGAAGCAGCACAGTGAGCTGTCTGGAAAAGTCCACCACAGAAATCGACCTCAAGAGATCTGGACTGCACAGAGGAATTTAACAGCAGAGGGCCGAGCCTGACTTCAGTGAAGGGAAAAAAAAAATCCCAATCCCCAGATGCTTGTATGGCACAGGGACAACACCAGTGTAGACAGAGAGCTGACAATCTGAGGCAACTGTAGATACAAGGTTTCCAGAAAGTTGAGAAAGTAAGTTGATGTGGAAGTGATTTCTTATTAATAAAGAAACTGCCTAGACCCATTTGATAGGCCAACCCTTAGGTAGGCGGAGTAAACAGAACAGAATGCTGGAAGAAAGGAGCTGAGTCAAGGAGTCGCCATGATTCTCCCACTCCAGACAGACGCAGGATAAGATTATTCCTGGTAAGCCAGCTCGTGGGCTACACAGATTAATAGAAATGGGTTAGATCGATATGTAAGAGCTAGCCAATAAGAAACTGAAACTAATGGGTCAGGCAGTGTTTAAAAGAATACAGTTTCCGTGTAATTATTTCGGGGCATAAGCTAGAGCTAGCCATGTGGGTGGCCGGGTACTGGGGACGCAGCCCTGCTGCTCATATTACAACAGTAAGTCAGAGCAAAGACAACACTGTCTTGCACTCCAGAGAATTAAGAATGGATTAAATGACATGTCAGAAGTAGGGATGGGGAGGGCTTAGACAGAAGATTCCTTAAGTCCTGGTTTTGCTCAAATATAAAGCTAGGTGATATGCTAAAACAGAAATGGAAGGCCAGTGTGAAATTGTATGTTTGTAATCCCAGGCTGAGGCAGAAGAATGATCAGCAGTTCAAAGCCAGACTGGATACAAATTGAGTTCAAGGTTAGGCTGGGCCAGACAAATCACCTCAATAATGGAAGGAGCGGGGGAGCACGACCACAGGGACTAGTTAGAACTGATGAAGACAAAGCCTTCTAAAAGAATACAAAGGCAAATAAGAGGTTCTACTGAAGACAAGGAAGGACACACTGTCTATTCCCTAGATGGGCTACAATTTGCACCAAACAGACTTCTATCTGGCAGATTTTACAAGAATGAGTTCTAGGCCTCAGCCAAAAGCAGACTTCTCTTTCTCAGGCATTCAGCTAGACATTTTTCAGTCCTCCTTAAAGTAATCTTGGGGCCTAGGCCTGAGTTTTAGCCTTCAGAACAGTGACACCCTCCCTCAGAAGCCTGTGCAGGCTCTGGCCACTCTTCCCAGCCCACTAGAGCATCTGAGATGTTCCAAAGCCTAACAGTGGCAAGAAGAAAAGCAGATCCACAAGGCCTTGTCAAAGAATGCCCAAGCAGTCTGACACATAATACACCCACTGTCCACAGATAGAACAAAGCACCCTACACTCCAACACTGAAAGACAACCACACTGACAAGTCTGGATGTAATACCCAAGACAGTCTGGAGTGGTAAGAGCAGCACAGAGGAAAAGCGTGGCTACACTCATTTAGTGCTATCACGCAATTCCCACTCTATCATGATTCAATCAAAACAGCCACTTTTACAAAGGGGCTTCTACCTTGAGAGCCTGTCTACCCCACACACCTGTTCTTCCTGAGCATGACAAACTACAAACAAATACAACTTAATTCATCTGTTTAGAGAATGTGACAGACACTGAGAATAAGCATGGCCATGATCTGCTATAGAATGACCTGAGGTAAACTGGCATCACTGCATCCATGACTCAAACAGGGAGAAAGTAACAGGGCCTCCTTGAGGTAAATCCTGACTTGGCTTCTGAGGACCCAAGGTGATCTTGATTGGCAAAGGGAGGGATCAGAGCACAGACTAATACTCACAAAGAAAAGGGGAGGTGTACTAGCAACTGGTCCAGGTGTGGCAGTGGCAGAACAACTAACAAAGCAATTCAAGGGGCTTATTTTGAGAAAAAAGGGGAAAAAAAATACTTAGCTGACAAGGTAGTGCATGCGCACCTTTACTCCCAGAACTTGGGAACAGAGCAGGTGAGTCTTCCACTCAGTTAACCTAACTAGATCCCTCAGAAATGCCCGTGGACAGTCGGGTCTCCTGGGGACTGTAGCTCCTACCAAGGTGAAAATCTCTACTAACCACCACAGGAGGAAAGGAGGGCCAAGAAAGGAATGTAAGCAGGGTAGAACTGTGTAAATCTATATACATCAAGTCCAAACACAGGCAAGCCAGAGTGACAGATGGTGCCACTGTTGGAGGAACTCCAGGACTTTAAGAGTGTGCTTCCGAGACAGCTAAAACCACTGCACTCAGTTGCTACACAAGAGCAATACTGTACTTTTGAAAGGTGGGATGTACATGTCTGTGAAGAAATCTTAAAAGAAAAAAAAAAAAGAGTACATTCTTACCCTGTTGGTAGAAATTAAAACCAAGACCTTCCAGAAAGTACATAACCAAAGGTATTTATTCTGAAAATTAAAACTACAAAGATTTATGAAGGCATATATCTTACTACTAGTACAGAAAATAACCAAAAAAAGACCAAAACAAACTATGATCTAACAATAGCATCTAAATGGCCAAAACAAAATACTTTAAAATATCAAAATATTTTTAAATATTTAAAATATATTAAAAATCTAATTTGCAAAGTATTTTTAATGACATAGGCAAATGTTGATAATATTGGATTTTTTTTTAAATTACAATAGGTGGATAAAGATGTAGCTGAGTGGCAGAGTCTGGTATGCTTGAGGCCCAGGGCTCAATCCCAGCAAAACAAAAAACATAAATAAAAGAAAACAGGCGACCAGGCTTTGTTAGTATGAACCCTAGCATGAAAAAATTCTCCAAGTGGAGGCAGAAGGATCAGGAGTTCAAGGTCATCCTCAGCCAAGTCTCCCTTACAAGCTAGTCTCCACTACACAAGTCCCTGCTTCAAAAAGAGGAGGGGGAGAAGGAAGAACAGTGTGCACACAGAGCTGAGTTTTGCTCCACTGGCATTAACATGACTTTGAATTCTTTGAATTCCCACACCTATAAACAACTTACATCCTGGGATGCTAGAAAGATCAAATAAAAATGTGTTTGTAACATCATTGCATGTGTTTAATGTGAATAGTTATTTTTATTGCACAAGATATTCTTATGTTTACATGCCTTTTAAGCATGGAATGCCAATTATAGGCACATATATGAGATACAATACCAGTTCCCGTGGTGTAATGGGTAACGCTCTGGACTCGGAATACAGTGATCCAAGTTCATGTCTTGGTGGAACCTGTTCCTTGAGGAAGTGAACTGGTCAGTCATCCTATCAAATCAAGACCATGAAGCCCAATAAAAAACAGGCTGCCCATGCATGCGTGCGTCAGCATTGATGAAGGCATGTTTCACTTTTCCATATATGATATAGAGATGATGTGTAGTATATGTAGTAATATGTGTAGTATATGTAACCAGTCTCTCCCTCTTAGTAGACCAATATGCCCAATGCGTTGAGGACATTTTTGGAAAGATCAAGTTGAAAATGTCACTAACATAAACTCCCTTACCTCCTGCACTAGTGTTCAAACCTAGGGCCTTGAACATGCACCCACCAGTGAGCTGCACTGCACCCCAAAATATTTAAATATTTTAGCAGACCATGAGTCTCAGTTCTTCATCAGTCAGACTCAACAAATGGCATCAGTACCCACCCCCCACCCCACTGTAGAGACAAGAGCTGAGATCTCAGTAACTTAACACATCAGATTAGATGACTTTAATATAAAAAGTAAATTTCTGAGCCAGGTGGTTGTGGTACCCACCCTTTAACCCCAGAATTGGAGGCAGAAGCAGGTAGGTCTCTGTGAGTTCAAGGCAGGCATGGTCTACAGAGTGAGCTCCACAACAGCCAAGGCTACAAAGAGAAACTGTCTCAAAAAAAAGAAAGAAAGGGGGGGAGGTCTTGACTGGAGGACTAGAGAGATGACTCAATGATTAAGAACACTAATTAAGCCGGGCGATGGTGGCGCACGCCTTTAATCCCAGCACTCGGGAGGCAGAGGCAGGTGGATCTCTGTGAGTTCGAGACCAGCCTGGTCTACAGAGCTAGTTCCAGGGTAGGCTCCAAAGCCACAGAGAAACCCTGTCTCGAAAAAGCAAAAAAAAAAAAAAAAAAAAAAAAAGAACACTAATTACTGCTCTTCCAGAAGATCTGGGTTCGATTCCCAGCACCCACACAACACAGGCTCACAGCAGTCTGTAACTCCCCCAAAAAGGAGCTGATGTCCCCTTCTGGCCACAGACACACACACAAGCGCAACATAAAAGAACAAAAAAAGTTTAAAAAAAGATTTCAACCCACATCAAATTTTAAAACTGAGACGCAATGACATGGAAATGACTGCACCCCAAGTGCTATTTAGCATTCTTAATGACTTCCACATCTGCACAAAGTAACTCCCTCCGGGGTGTCACAGAGCACTTCCCATGATGCCTATTCATATCAGTCACTGCAGAGGGGAAAATGTTTCCTGAATCATCTCGGGCATACAGCATTGTCAAGAGTGTAAATGAATTTAGGTTTTGTTGTTGTTCTTATTTGGGTATTTTTTTTCCTCTGGGAGGACTGGATGTTTGTTTTCTGGTTTTTTGAAAACAGAGTCTCCCTACAGCCCTCTGGCTAGCCTGAAGTTCACTAGGAAGACCAAGCTGACCTTGAACTTGCAGAACAAATGGCTTATAAAATTTCACCCACTAAGATCTATTGAGAACATGAAATATAAAAAAAGATAAGCACGTGAAACACACACACACATAAAAGAATCTTCTCGGATGATTTAAATCCAAACTTTTAAGGGCGTGTCGACACAAGCCCTCATCATTCCAGGAGGCCATGCCCAGCGTCATCCACAAGGCCTCTGCCTGAAGAATGGGAGGTACTTTTGGACCTATCTGAACCCAGCTTCTACCAACAGGTAAATGTTCTTCTTTTTCTTTGAAAAAAAAAAGTACCAAGCAAACCTGAAATTCGAAAGAACTGGAAGGTTTTTTGTTTGTTTTGTTTTCGGTGCTAGAGTTTGAACTAGGGTGTCTTGTGTATTAAGCACTAGGTACACCGCCAGTCTCTGAATGAGCTCTTTTAATCCTCCCCCATGCTACAGGGGGTAGCACAAGTCAGCCCATCACCCTCCCACCCGCCCACTCTGCTCTGGGAAGACACCGGAGAGAGCTTCCGGTACGCCAACCACTGCAGCACTTTACCAGAACCATCACAACCCTGGGGACACCAGCCCACTCACCCAGGAGGAGGAAGCTGGGGGTGGGGTTTCTGGCAGGCAAGATGCTGGGTTAAGGTTGGGGGATCCCAGGCAGTCGTCCCTGGAACTCCCTCTCCCCCCACTACTCTGCAGCCCAAAGCTGGGCAGCGTCACAGGGAGCCACGTGCACGCCTCCGCCGCATCCCCGGGACTGGCCTTGGGAAGTCTTGCCCAAGGCGAGGTGCCGGTGCACCCGGCCGCAGCAGACCCTCCCTAGGCCAGCTGGGGCTTCAGGAAAACCCCGGACGCCATCTAGGCCTGTCCTTCGGGAGGTGCCGCACGCGAGCCTCTGGGAGGCAGGTCCATTGCACACCGGGGCCGCAGCGCCCCGCTGCACGGCCCTCCCGGACCGGTCCCTCCAAGGCCCGACCAGGGCCGCCGCCGTTGGGCCGCGAGCTCAGCTCCGGACGTGCCGCACTGGCGGGCCGCCCCCGGGTCCAGAGGCCCCGGCTCGCCTCCCGAAGGTTCCCCGGCCCTCTCGCCGCCCCCGCGTACTTGGCTTTGAGGCGCAGTAGCTCTTCAAACTGCCGGGCAGAGCCGACCTCCGCCACAGCCGCCGCTGCTTCAGCTACTACTGCCGCCCCCGCCGCCATGCTGCCGCCGCGAGACACCCGCAATCGAGCGCCGGAGGCTCGATGGGGCGGGACGGACGCGCGAGAGGCTGCGCAAAGGAAAGCCACGCCCCCTATAGCCAGGGCACACCCCTGGCCCACTATGCCACGCCCTCCGGCACTGTACGCCACGCCCCCGGGCCGGGAGAACTGGGGGGCCAGGAGTCACCGTCCTTGTGGCGCTGAGTCCTGCTAAGGGAACCACCCTGCTTTGTGTTTCTGTACTAACTAGCTAGATGTCTTGGTCCTTGGCCCTTGTAGCTCAGGACCTTCCCTGGGTCTCAGAAATCCACAATAGCAAGGGGTGTAAGCGTGTGTATTGTAAATCCTAGTGAAGTCAGTTTAGAACATTTGCAAGCTGAAATCTCACATGAAACTTCATAAAAATGAACTGGGAAGTCTATGAATGAGAGACAGTAGGGTCTGAAGCACTACCCTGACAGCTCTTATACCTCAATCCTGGAGAGATCTCAAACACCTCTGGGGGTGCCCTCTGGACCCCAATATCCACCCTTCCTTCGCTACAACCCTGTGACGCCTGCTATCCATAACCTTGGCACAGCAAGGCCTGAACAGCCCTATTGCCTCTAAGTACAATTAGGCACCTTTTACAGAGTTCCTACACCTTCCCACCCAGGCCCAGCCTCCTAGCCCTCTTACTTGAAGCGTTCCCTGGCAAAGTCCCCCACAAAATCTCCCCCCTTTCCTGGGCAGTGACTCTCTGGTATCTTCTCCATATCTTTTCCCATGCTAAGGCAGAATGAAGCCTTAAGTTTGAGTCTAGCCCAAGCTATACAGTGGGTTCCAGGTCAGCCTGAGTAACAGTAGCGGATTTCATGCTTGAAACATTTTATTTTGGATATATTGGAAATTAACTTTATATCTTTTTACCTTAGTTCACTGGGCCATTTTAAATTACACAAAGGAGTTCCTTGTGGCAGCTCATTCCTGTTCTCTATTGGCAGCCCTGCTCCCATGATTCCAAACAGCCCTACAAGGTATGTCACATACATGCCACACCGTGAGAAATACGGCTGCTAAAAAAAATGTAAATCACGACACTAAGCTGTTGTGTTTCTTTGCTGGGGTGGTAGAGACCCAAACCTTAAACTATAAAGACATAAACATAAGCCAGGTGGTGGTAGCCCACACCTCTAATACCAACACTCAGGAGGCAGAGGCAGGCGGCTCTCGGTGAGTTCGAGAACAGCCTGTTCAACAGAGGAAGTTCTAGAACAGCCAGGGCTACACAAAGAAACCCTGTTTCATGTGCCACTAAAGCCACAGAAACCTCAAGAAAACAGTTGGCCACACATAGACATTAACATCTGCTTATAACATTGTATTATAGGGTTACAAAGTTTTACCACTGGGAGACAGTACACACAGTATCTCTGTACCCTACCCTCTGCCCTGAACTTATTTTCAAACAAGTTCTCGTGGTCAACTCACTGTGTAGGCAAAGCTGACCTTGAACTCATGGTCCTCTTCCCTCTACCTCACAAATGTTGGGATTTTTTTTTTTGTACGTGCCACCCTGCATAGTTGATAATAAATTTACTACCGTTGCTACTGAAATATGTTCTCAAGTAGCCCAGGATGGCCTCCAAGTTGCTGTGTAGCCAAGGTTTGCTGTGCTGTGATCTCCGGATTCTCCTGCCTCTACCTCCTAAGTACTGGGATTCCAGATATGTGCCCCCAGACCCAACATTTTTTTTCCTAGTAAATTTGTCTGAATCTATAGCATTAAACAGTTAGGTGGCTGACAACAAAACCTGCAGAGAACTCTTGGGAGGTAAAATACACTACAAAGGAGAAAACCGTGTTGCAGAAACAGGAGGGGACTGGCAGGAATCCCAGCTCCCTGGAGCCTAAGACAGGAGGTTCAAGAGTTTGAGGTCAGCTTGGGCTATACCATAAGCTCCAGGGAACCTGGGTTTTAGAGTGAAACCCTGCCTTAATAAAAGAATGAAAAGTCAAATACCTGTTCTGATTGGTGTTTTTAAACATTGAATTATAAAGCTGAATATGGCATAAAAAAGGCTCTCCAAATGTTCCCCTAAAGTGTGAGAGTATGCTAGCTGAATGAGAGCAGGGGTGCTAAGGGGGGGGGGTATCATCTAATCCAGCGGTTCACCACCTGTGGGCCATGACCTCTTTAGGGTCAAATACAAGATCTTCTGAGTATCACATAGTATGATTTGTAACAGTAAAAAAAAAAAAAATACAGTTATGAAGTAGCAACAAAATAAGTTTCTGGTTGGGGGTCACCTCACCATGAAGAACTGTATTAAAGGGCCACAGTGTTAGGAAGCCTGAGAACCTCTCGATACCACTGTGCCTGCTTCTGCCTGTCTCTGAAGAGCTCAGATTGCCTCTGTCACACGAAATCAGAAAACTGTAACTCAGGGAAGAGATGTTTCATAGAGTTTTGCTTTGTTTTGTTTTAAGGAGTTACCCGCTTTTTCATCTAGCAGTTTTACAAATTCTAATTTTTCTCTCTAAATGGCATTTGCAGAAAGTGGCATATACCAGCTGCAGACAGGATCACCGTTTTAGGAGAAAGAGCAGGAAATGTCCTGGGAACTCTTCAGCTGCCCTTTCCGCCATTACCACTGCTAATATTGGTAAGCCTAAGGGGCAGTAGGTGACGTCACACCTAGAAAATGCTCTGACTTCAGCACCTAAGACTAGTGAGCTTGGGATGGGCCAAGCTGCATCCTGGAAGCTAATGAACCCAGCCGTATACAGATCCATGCTGAGGGTAGAACCTTTCTGCCTCTCAGAGCAGTTACACGGGGTGCATGTTTCTCCCTCAGAGTCCCCGAAATGACAGAGTATAAGTGTTCACTGCTCAAATCCCATTTATTGCTAAGGTAGTTGCCCACCGACAGCAGTGACGACAATGCCAGGATCCCCCTTTTAACCACTGCAAACCAACCCCTCATCTTGCTGCTCTGGGAAGTCAAGCCCTTTCCTTCTGACAGCCTTAAGAAAACTCTGGTCGCTTCCAGATTCAGTGGTTTGGGTCTGTTCAGAAAAACCCACACTTAGTGTGCTGGCTAGTTTTATGTTGACTTGACCTATGCTAACATCATTTGAGAGGAAGGAACATCAATTGAGAAAATGCCTCTGTAACACTGAGCTGTAGGCAAGCCTGTAGATCATTTTCTTAATTTGTGATTGATGGGGGAGGGTCCAGTCCAATGTGGATGGTGCCATCTCTGGACTGACTGAGGGTCCTGGGTTCTATAAGAAATCAGGCTGAGCAAACCATGACCACAACAAGCCAGTAAGCAGTACCCTTCCATGCCCTCTGCATCAGCTCCTGCCTCCAGGTTCCTTTTGTCTAAATTCCTACCCTGACTTCCTTCAGTAATGAACAGTGATGTTGAACTGTGAGGTAAATAAACCCATTCTTCCCCAAGTTGCTTTTGTTATGGTGTTCCAGCACAGCAATAATAACCCTAACTGAGACACTTGGCTTTCCTCTATGCAGGTGAGTGCTCCAGATCCAAGGGGAAAAGGAAGGCAAGAGATTGGGGCTGCTTTGGACCCGTGTCCCTGTAGGGTCATTCTGGGCACTGACATCGGCTGACCTCCGCTACGAGCATCTCTTGCTGATGTCTGATGCCTTCTTAGCAGCTGGGATTTCCACCTGAGAGCCAGTGACACCTGGACCATCAGTGTCCTCTAGGGAGATGCCACCCTGTGCTGTGTGTTGGGTTTGCCTGGCCAGGAGCAGCCCCAGCACAGCAGCTGCTTCTAAACCTTCTGTAGAGGAAACAGTGAAGCTGCCCCCAGAGATGCTGTGAAGCACTTTTGGAGCATAGGAACAGGACCTGGGATGCTGGCCAGGGAGCTGGTCGTTCTTTGCCTAAGAGGGAGAAAACTTCAATGAGGAGGCAGCCAAGAAACTCCATCTCATGTCTACAAGTCAGCTATGGATGTGTGGAAGTGTACACACAGTTATGTAGGGGCCAGGAGACAATCTTATATGAAGTCCCCCAAGAGCTGTCCACCTTGTGTTTTGAGACAAAGTCTCCATGACCTGGGACTCTCCAAGTGGGCTAGGCTGGAGGGTCAATGAGCCCCAGGATCAAGATGCCTGTCTCCCCATCCTGATCCCCGGCTCTGGGATTACTAGCCCTTTACCCAGCTTTAGTCAAAGTGGGTTCTGGGAGTGGAACATAGGTCCTCCTGTTTACAAGGCAAACACGAAGAACCTTACCGACTGAGCTAGCTAGCTTCCAGCCCTCAACTGTGTGGCAAACTTGTGGGGGTGGGGGATATATTTTTCCTGGGCTGGACAATGACAGCTGATATTTACTGCTCCTAAACAGCCAAGGGAATATTTTAACCACAAGCTTTTAATGATTTGCCATGCATTGCCAAGGCCAAATCTTACTCAGCATGTATGCACCGTGCCAGGACTGTGAGGTCACAAACATGCCATTCTGCAGAGGACCATACCTGGTCAGCTGAAATGAAGCCGGAAAGTCCAGTTCCCTCCCGTGGGCAGAAATCTGTAAATTCTACTTAGAGAAGGGAGAGGCATAAAGAGATGTTGGGGGGAGCTGGGGAAGGAGAAAGCATGGTGCTGAAAAGGGCTGCCACTCAAGTAAAATGGCCAAGGTTTCCCTTCTTTTAAGAGAGACTCTTAAATTCCAATTACTCTGCCCCCCAAAGACCAGTTGAGAATAACCCCAACTGGAGGGAATTAATTTCCTTAGGAATTTCACTGGTGAGAGATTAATGGAGCCCCCCTGCCGAGCCGCGGTAAAGCTGTTAGTACAGGATTTGCACCTGAAGGATACATATTTTAATTTCAGTTCTCATGCTGCGCTAACATCTTCTGAGCTCCCATAAAAGCATAAATGAGCCCCAATGAGCCCTGCAAGTCTGCTGAGGACTGGCAGCTCTCAGCTCCCCAGGAGGAGTCTGGAACCCACTTGGCCCTGCAGGCCTACGCCCTCCCCGCACATCCTCGCGCACCCCTCCCCCGCTCATACTACCCACACAGTTTGGGCTCTTAGCTGAGAAGGACCTGACACAGGTCTCCCTCTTGCAGAGTCCTGGAAAAGTGAGGACCAGGTTGACCCAGCCCTGAGCAGAATCCTGAGGTGGTGGTGTCCTAAAGAAGCCATCCTTGTTCATGCCCAAGTACATCCATACCTTGTCTGAGCTAATAATGAGGGTGCCCAGAGGCTGAGGTCCTCCCATGGCCCCTCCAGAGAGCCCTGGTATTTTTTACCCCACAATGGATCTTGGGAGGCGGGTTTCACCAAACCATGTAGATACATTGGACACTGGTTCAACCATGAGGCCAGACTCCTTCTCCTTTACCCATGGCCGCTCTGGCAGTCGGATTGTTTGCCCGCCACTCTGATAGCCATTTTTGTAGTACAGAAGTGGAAATTGGCTATGAGCAGTCTCTGGACCCTCAGGAGGAGGAGGAGCTCCATCCAGGGACAAGACAGCCAATTTCCTCACTCCCTTCTTACCAGAGGTGCTTTTATTGGAGCGCTCGATGTATAGGCTTGCTATAAAGGTTGTTTATGCTGTCATAGCTAGATGTTTATTGGTTATATTTCTGCTGCACTTGCTTGAAAAATAATTATTTCCAAAGAAAAGAAGAATTGCATATCCAGTAAACTAAATAAGACTCACTGTTTATTAGGGACCTCTGACAGCTCCTCAAACGCAAACAAACGAAAAAAAAAAGGCTTCCGAGCAGTGAATGGACAATTTATGTGCGAGTTTATTTGTAAAACAGATTTCAGGACATACTTCATCTTGGCTGTGCCAATAAAATGTGTTCCATTTCTTTTCAGGAGCGGGTGCTGTCTGCTGCCGTCACATAATCTGCTTTCCCCTAAGAAGGTAAAAACGGGCCGGATGAGCAGGCATATCCTCCACCAGGAGCGTGGGTTGAACAGTCGGGCTGTTATGGTGAGGACTGAACGATCAGATCCCCAAAGGCCAGCTCAGAAAGAATCCATCAGTGAGCACGCAGCTCAACCATCTTAACTCAGCTGCTGCTGTTTCCACAAGTTCTTCAGTTAAAACCATTTTAAACTTGGTTTTTAACGGTATACAGTTCTTCTGTCCCCAGCCTGAATCCCCTTCTCCCCTTCCTACCCAGGCCCAGGAGGAGCTGGGTGGGGTAAAGTCAGTTTCCAAGCGCAGGTGACGTCAGCCTTCTCTTCGGACTGGAGAATGCATCGTTGACTGGATTCTCTAAGTCAACTTAGAGAGCCCAGAAGAATGAACACAAACCGCTCCAGGGCTCTGTTGATCCTTGCTCTATGTCCTGATATATACATATATCAGGTTTTGTTTTGTTTTGACCTACAAAGCTTGACTACCTTCACTGACCTTTCTCACTCCAATCAGCTATGTACTTGTGATTTTCTAAGTGTCGCCAGGTCTGGACTATGCATTCAAAAGCAATACCCGCAGAGGGATGGGATGGGTATGTAAGAGAAGGAAGAAAAACTCTTTGCACAATCACTGACATGCACATTTTTGCACACATAACTACCTTTCAGGAGTCCATGCCCAAGGGACCACCCAGACACGTGGTTCAGGACATCGCATTGGCCTGAGCATGTAGAAGTCTTTAGATGCAGCTGTGTATCCTGTCTTTTCTGAATCAGAATGTTTCCCATATAAACAGTGTACAATGTATTCTCCGAGTTTTTTGAAAGTTAATATTCTGTTCTTCTTTGCCAGTCTTGTTTCTTTCTTTCTTTCTTTTTTTTTTTTTAGACTGAATCTCATTATATAGCCCTGGCTTTCTTGAAACTCGCTGTTTAGAGTGGCCTGACTTCAAACTCATAGAAGTCTCCCTGCTGCTGTCTCCCAAATTCTGGAATTAAAGGTGTGTGCTAGCGGCAATTTTTGTTTCATTTCTATGAAACTAAGGACATAGGTGAACCTGCCTGCGTCACAGGCAATAGCTTGTGTTATGGCTTGAGTCAGAAGTTTCCCAAAACTCTATTGCTGGAGGTGTGATGAGTTGCCTGTTCATGGGCTTTGGGCATTGGTTGGAATAACTCCTGCATGGATCCCATAGATGATGCATTATTGAGACGTGGAGCCCAGAAGGGGGAGTGTTCAGTGGGAACGTGCCCTGGAAAGATATACCTTATTCCTGGTTCCTTTCTGCTTCTTGGCTGCTACAAGGTGAGCTGCTATGCTCTGCAGTGCCCCTGTCCCTACCATGATGCACTACCTCCCCACAGGCCTCACAGTGATGACAGGCCTTACAGCAATGGCCCCAGCAGACCACAAAGTTCAACCCCTGAAAAAGAGAGACAAAAGAAATCTTTCCTGTTTGGATTCTTTTTGCTCAGGTATTTAACATAACAGAAAAACACAAAATAACATAGTCTGTGAAGCCAGAAGTAATTCCTTACAAGACCAAGAGGCTCTAGCCCCCTCATAGATATCCTTAAAGATATTTAAGAGGAATACACCACATGCACACATGCATGGACACTCGCACACACGCTACATGATTCTCTATGTAGCAGATGCTGTCCTAGCCTGGAAACCAGACCTGCTGAGAATGAATTAAGTCCATGACCTCAGCATCATTGCCATATTTTTCAAACATCTGCTACGCCCACAAGGGCTTCCTTCCTAATATACAAGAGGCATTTCTCTTGGGTACAAGGAGAGAAACAATGACTTCCTTTTTCAGTCCTAGTGCTGGAACCCAGGGCTTTAGCATCCTAGGCAAATACTCCATCACTGAGCTACAAATCTAGCCTGTGAGATAGGTCTTACCAAGTTGCCCAGAATGGCACTGAACACATAGCATTTCAGACTTGTGCCACCAAGCTCAAGGAATACTGATCATTTGCTACTTTTAATCACTGTCATCTGAACTCCTACTCATCCTGAGCTCCCGAGGAGTCTGGTGGACAGAGTGGGCAGGAATATGTGGTCCTTAGCCCTCGTCATGCAACTCCATGGCCTCTGAACAAGGCAGCATGGGCTGAAGAAAGTGTGGACGCTCAGGGAGGCCGTGTCGTCAGATGACCTGGGCAAGCATCCTGTTAGATGATCTGGGAAGTGTTTGGACCTGCCTCACCCCCAAAGCATGCCTGTGGGAAGCTCTCTAGACTGGAGCCCCACCCTGGATTTAAACAGCCAGAATGTTTTCTGTGGTTTTGTTCTGGAAAACCACTACTGACAAAGTTCCTTCTGCAAGAACGCAAAAAAACAAGCACCAGGCAAGATAGCCCAGGCCTGTGACCTCAGCTGTCAGGTGGAGGAGGTAGGAGGATCAGCAGTTTGAGGCCAGGGCAGGTAACATGAGGCCTTTTCTCAAAAAAAAAAAAAAAAAAAAAAAAAAAAAAAAAAACCAAAAAACAAAGAGGATAAGGGCTGAAAAGATGTGTGGGTGGATGGGGAGCTCCTGCTCCTGCTGCTCTTTAGAAGACCTGCCTTCACGCCCCAGCACTCCTACCGCTGCCTACAACTGCCTCCACACAGACACATAAAAATACAAAGCATTTTCCTCTTTAATGAGCAGAAAGAAAAGACTCCTTAAACCCTTCTAATCCCACTCAAAAGGAAAAGGCAGGAGGGTCAGGAGTTCAAGGCCAACCTCCATCACGCAGTGAGTTTTTTTTTTTTTTTTTTTTTTGGTTTTTCGAGACAGGGTTTCTCTGTGGTTTTGGAGCCTGTCCTGGAACTAGCTCTTGTAGACCAGGCTGGTCTCGAACCCACAGAGATCCGCCTGCCTCTGCCTCCCGAGTGCTGGGATTAAAGGCGTGCGCCACCACAGCCCGGCTCACGCAGTGAGTTTGAAGTCAACCTAGGCTACAAAAAATGGGGGAACCCCACAAAGCCCAGCAAGAGAGGAAGGGAAGAGGTGGGAATTTTAAGAATATGCATCTCTAATAGCCCCAGAGTATGTCTAAATAAATGAACTGCTATATAATAGTGTCACATTCTCAAGACAAAGTTGCTTATTTCCTGAAAGTTACACACCCCTAGATGGCTCGGAGGTGCACCTGAGCGGGAGACTTGCTGGGGAACAGGGTTTTGTTTAGCCCAGGAAATGTTTCAATCAAACACATCACTGTCACTATTAACAATAGTTACCTTTCAAGTCTTCGAGACAGTTGGGCAGGGAGCCCAGACAGGTGAAGCTGAGGGTCAGAGCAGTGTCCAGCCCTCTACAGTGTCTAGAGCCAGGACAGTGATTGCTTCTCTGATCATCACATCCCTCAGAAGTCTGGCTTTGAGCAGGCAGCAGTTGCCCTAGCAGCGGACAGCAAGAGGCTCAGAGCTGCCTGCAGCCTTGAGGGGTTCAGGAGCCTGCTGCTCAGCTCCTCTCTTCCACACGAGAGCCGCATCTGGCCCCATCTTCTAGACAGTTTTGTTTTGGAGACTGAAACCAGGGCTCTGAGCACACAAAGAGGCAAGTACTCTACCACTCAGCTATACTCCCAACCCCATAAGCGCTCATCATTCAATTTGATGAGTAACTATGTCTTTTGTGTTTTTAAGATTTATTTTATGTACGGGTGTTTTTCTTGCATGGACTGCCTGTGCACCATAAGCCTACCCAGTGTCCTTGGAAGACAGAGTTCGATTTTTCTGGGATTGGAGTTACAGAGGATTGTGAGCCTTTATGTGGATGCTGGATCCTCTGGAAAAGCAGCCAGCACTCTTAACCACTGAGTTGGCTCTCTAGCTCAGTGTTTTTCAGTTATGTGCATGTTGGGGGGGGGGGTGCACATGACTTCAGTGCCCTCAGAGGCCGGAGGCATTAGATTCCCCCAGAGCCGGAGTTACAGGCAATTGTAATCCATTTGATGTGGGTGCTGGGACCTGAACTCAGGTCCTCTGCAAGAGCAGTACAGGTTCTTAATGCTGAGCCGTCTCTTCAGTTCCCTGGCTTTGTTTCTTTGTTCCAAATTCTCTGACTATCTTCCTGGACTAATGGAGACCAAAAGAAATCCCACCAATTTGACAGAAATCTTTATTTCCCGAGTTCTCCACCCTGTAAATCACCGCGCCTGCACCAGAGTGACACCACAAAGACCAGGCACCCCCTTGGGGCAGTGAGTCACAGATGTATCCCCGTCACCCAGTCTTCTCTCCTTGAGAACTGGGTTATTCTATTACCATTCCCTACCAGAGCCGTTATTATTGGGTGTAACTGTATTTATCCTACAGAAATATGTCCTTTTACGATGGGATATAAATATTAACTAACAATGTCTGGCATACCTGGTCACCAGCACAGCTGGGAGAGGTGGGAGTCTCGGGGAATCTTGAGGCCCAGCCTTACCCTTAAATGAAATGTTCTGTTTCAAAAGATGCTTGCGGTCTTTAGCATTATTTAGCAATCTCTTCAGGAAAGGTTCATCTCTTTCTTAGTTATCTGAGATGCGGAATGTGGCTTTGCACGTCTTTGATTTTGCTTTATAATTTCAAAACAGTCAGGAAATACTGCATTCTCTGGCAATCAATTTATTTTGATTGATAAAAGGGGTTAATAAAAACTCCCTTAGAAATAAAAGGAAGGTGAATAGCAATATATCTTTCATGGTGCCTCCTCTCAGCTGTGCATAAAGAGAGCAAGCTCTTTACTTCCCCTCAATAAGTCTTCTCCCCTTATTTTCTATACCTAGTGAGTCATTTATAATCCTTATTATTTCCAACCCACATGCGAACACAGCATCAGTCATATTTCCACATGCTAGAGCTTTTCCTTTCCTATGTTGAGAGAGCCGAAAGGCAAAAACACCCCATAATTTATATGAAAATGCGTGCCCAAAATGCATTATCCAACATAACTAATGTGACTTCAGATCCTTGCAAGTGAAAAAAAAAATTTAGGACAAAATATAAAACCTTGGGCTAAAGTTCCCATCTATTCCTAAAACCAAATCTAACCCAGAAAGTGCATGGACATGTGGCATTTGACAAATGTCACCCAGTGATTAAAAGCAGGGCTAGGTTAAAACGAGATATAATTAATACAGTCCACTCAAATATGAAGTTATCGATTTTGGAAGACACATTTTATAACTGATTGAGAGTCTTGCTTTTTGACAGCACCCATGGGGAAAACATGAGGTGACAAGCCGCGGAAGGTTCGCTCCCTGTGTGTACTGAGTGTCTACTGTGAGGCTGTGGAGGGGACGTTAAATCTGAACGGTTTGGGGGTCACCTTGCCAAGCACGTTTACAAAGTTAGGAAATATTTTAGGGAATGAGCTAACTCGCCAAGGTCTTCAAGAGCGTGGAAACGCTGTGGGCTGTTGGTTTTTCTGAGGTCTGGCTGTGATGAAATGTTCCTGGGTCATGAGGAGCGCGGGTAAACATTGTATGGAGTCTTGCCAGAAGTGAAAATAGCTTCAAAGCTGAGCTGGTTAGTGGTTTGTCAACTTGACACAAGCTAGAGTCATCTGGGAAGGGGGACTCTCAGCCGAGGAATTGCCTCTATCAGATGAGGGGGCATTTTCTTGATTAAGAATTGATGTGGGAGGACCCAGCACACTGTGAGCAATGCCACCACTGGGCAGGTGGTCCTGACTTGGACAGCAAAGCAGGCTGAGGAAGCCAAAGGAGCAAGCCAGGAAGCAGTAATCCTCTGTAGTCTCTGCTTCAGTTGCTGCCTCCAGGGTTTTGCCTTGAGAACCTGCTGTGGCTTCCTGGGAGGTGGGAGTATAAGCTGGGAAAAACAAAAAACCAAAAACAAAACAAAAAAAAACAAACAAACAAAAAAACCCTATGCTCTCCTAAGTTGATTTTGGTCATGTTGTTTTATCACAGCAATAGGGAGACAAACTGGAACAAAAGACAAGACAGAAGGCTCACAGGAAGAGGTCTAGCACTTTAGAGATTGAGGCAGGAGGATTACCTAAATTCAAGGTAGGCTGCAGTGTGAGACACTGTCTGGGGGAGGGGGAAGTAATCTAAAATGGCACAGGAAGAAAGCCATGCCCTTCCTCAGCACAAGAATACGGCTGATTTAGAAGCGCAGCTTCAGATCTAACCCTCTGGGATGGAAAGACTTTGCACTGGGAGAACAGAACCAGAGACTAGGCTGGAACGGAACCCAAAGTGTGAGGCCACCAGAGTGCATCCCAATCAGTTTCCATTTAGCAACTTTTGACGGTATGTGTGCATGTAAGATGCAGTAATAAAGACCAGCTCAGGCAATGCCATGTCTTCTCACCTAATATTCTAGCAGTATCTGAGCCACAGGATGCATAGGATACAAAGAGCGGACCAAAGATAAGACCCATGGAGTGAAGTGGAGCCGGCATGCAAGGGCTCCTGGTCGCTGAAGCACTGGTTAGCTCCAGGCTTGTGAGGAAGGAACAGGGAGCAGGGCAGAGAGGAAAACTCCCAGTGGAGAAGTCATTCCTGCCCTGGGACCCACTGCTGGGACTTGCAGCTCAGTAAAGAGGCTCACCTTGGCCTGGAAGCCCACAGAACAGCAGGAAGTAGAAAAGGGATATAGTTTACAATCTGATATGTTACTTGATCCTTCTGCAGCCTGGGCATCACACCTCTGTGCCTCAGCTCCTTCCTTTCCCCCTTCCCACCTCTTCTTCCTTTCTTTTAGAGACACAGTATGGTCTCAGACTCACTGCACAGCTGACGATGACCTTGGACTGCTGATTTCCCCCCTCCCCCCTCCCCTCCACTTTCTAGTGCTAGAATTACAGGGGTGCCTGGTTTTTTTTGTTATTGTTGTTTGTTTGCTTGTTTGTTGTTGTTTAAATCTAAACAGTCCTGAAGTGTCATGTGCAAACATAGTAAGTTAAAGATCCAAAATGAGTAACAAAGCATCCATTTGGGAGAGCTCCTTCCTGAGTGCCTACTGGCCCTGGCCAATGGGAAACAATCAGTCTGGGAAATGAGGGGGAATTAAGGACACAGGACCCTCAATCATTAAATGTTGCGGGAGGTCCTCCCTCCTCCAGCCTATAGCCGCTGAGATACCAGCCCATTGGGGCATGGTCTCTCTCCCTTTAAAAAAGAGGCCACTTCCCTCTCCTCTCTCTCTTCACTTCCTGCTCCGCCAGCGACTAGACTCCCTGGTTGCGCAGAGGGCTTATGGTGATCTGTAAGTTTTTTCCCCCTTTAAATAAATACCACCCTATTAATCATAATTCCAAACTGGTGTGGCATTGTTTGTGACTTACGCCTTCAATTAAATAGGAAAACTACTGCATGACGACCAGTATCAGAGAGCCGAGATGGGGCCACTCAGAGGACTGGGGTGGCTGCTTTAGGTTAGGTAGTCAGACATAGACAGCTCCTCTGAGGAAGGGACATTCGATTAAAAACGTAAAAAATGATGGAGAAGATCAGGTGCCGAGTAGAGAAGGGAGACATTCTCAGGAAATATGGTGTCACCGTCATATCTCTAGAAACTGCAAGCTCCAAGGTAAAATAACTTTATACTGAACACCAAAGAAGAACTGAGAGAAGAGAGAGGGTGAGAACATTATTAAATGCCCACCGCAAGCCAGACTCCACGCTAGTAGACAATAAACATGTTATCTTTCACCTCACAGTAGGAAGGGCCGAGGTGGCAACCCTTTTTCCAAGAGTCATTGGAATTTGGGGTGACTTTGCAAGGGAGCTGTATGCAAGTTTTCACACACACACACACACACACACACAAACACACAAGATATCTCAGTGGGTGAAAGTAGTTGCTGTCTAAGACTGAAGACCTGAACTGGATTTCCAGCAGCCATGGTAGAAGTAGAGAAGCTAGTACTGAAAGCAGTCCTCTGACTTCCACACATTTGTGGGGACACTCACCTGATTCATACACATATAATAATAATAATAAATAAATAAATACATATACAAACATTCAGACATGGAGATTTAAATGAAAACGAAGACCTTGGATGGATAGATATTTTTCCAAAGAAGATAGCCAGATGGCCAATAAGCACATGAGATGATCAGCTTCGTTAGTTATTAGGGAATGAAAGGAAAACCATTTGGATTTATAGCATTACTGCCATTAGGGTGGCTGCCTGCAAGAGTGCCAAGTGTTAGATGACAAATGAAGAAATGGAAACTTTCATGTGTGGTTGGTGGGAACGGAAAACACTGCAGCTGCAACCAAAAATTGTGTTTCCAAAAGAAAGAAAGATCAATTACCCACGAGCCAGCAGTTTTTGTTTTTGTTTTTCTAGAACTATACATCAGGTAACTGAAACAGGGGGCACCCATGTTTCTAGCGGCATTTTCCCACAAAATGGAAAAAAAAACAAAACATGGAAGCAAGCCAGCTACCCAGTAATGGATGAAAGCATACATGCCGTGTAATTGACCCGCAGTGTGGTTCTGCCTCAGGAAGGAGGGAGTGTCAACACGCGCTACAGCGCTGATGATCTCAAATTTATTCATACCCAGCAGAGCCACTACAAAGATCCAGATACTCTTGACTCCACTTATGTCGGGTCCTGAGTCTAGTCAAACTTACAGATAGCCTGGCATGATGGTGTACAACTGTAATGGCTACACTTAACGAGGTAGAGACAGGAGGATCACTGTGAGTTTGAGGCCAACCAGGACTCCATAGTGAGGCCCTGTTCCAAGCCACGCACACCCACTAACTTACAAAGACAGTAGAAACGTGGGTGGCAGTGGGAGCAAGTTTTGTTTTTTGTTTTTTTGTTTTTTGAGACAGGGTTTCTTTGTTGCTTTGGAGCCTACACCAACACCAAACACGAAAGTTTAAGAGAGAGTTTAACTAATAGGAGAGCTCTAATACACGTCTAAGATGACCAGTGTTTTGTAACTATCTGAGCTGAAGTCCATCTTCCTTTCATTTTAACAGCACTGGGGACCAAACCTGTGCAATCGCCGAGCAACATCTCCAGCCTTTCTACATAAACCCCCTGTTGTACCTAGTGTATGGAGTACGGAGCGGGGAAATGGTTTCGGAGTTGGATCAAGCATATTTTTTTTTCTTTTGGTTTTTTGAGACAGGATTTCTCTGTAGCTTTGGAGCCTGTCCTCGTTCTGTAGACCAGGCTGGCCTCAAACTCACAGAGATCCACCTATCTCTGCCTCCCGAGTGCTGGGATTAAAGGTGTCCACCACTGATACCTGGCAAGCATCTTGTAAAGAAAAAAAAGCAGGCTCAAAATGGAGCTGTTCCTAAAAGAGTCCAGGACCCGAGACACTTATGTCACTTATCTGTAAGACCTGACCCTCTGAGAGGTCAGCAGGGAGTCAGATAGCTCTGAGCAGATGAGATTTCATTCACACTCCTATAAGAAAGGGATCTTGAGTCTTGAGGCAGCATGAGCTGGGGAAAGATGTCTACCGTCCCCCACCCACATCAACCCCTGAGACAGGTGGGAGAGCTGGCCCTGAGGTCACAAGATTGGGAAAGTTGTTCTTGCCCTCTCCGCCACCATCTGTAACACTTGGGAGAGCAGGCCCTGTACCTCACCTGGGCAGTTCAAGAGAGTTAACCCTGTTGGTGGAGGTGTGGGGAGCCAGTTCCAGAAGCTGTGAGCATGGGAGAGCTGTTCCCACTGCTCCACTGTCTTGTGAAGAAATGGGTAGGGGAGAGATGCCATCCCTCCCATCAACACCTGAGGCCTTGCCACTCATAAGCTGCAGCACCCGGGAGAGTGGCCCCAACACCCTATCTGGGTCACACAGTAGAGCTGACTCTTAAGGTGTGAGTATGGGAGAACTGACCCAGAGAACGTAAAAGCTGGAGAACAAACTCCACCTCTTGCTCATTGATGCAAGGGGTTAACTAGTCAGGGCAGTCCTGGAGAGATCACCTTGGTGGCAAAGACAGGGGAGAGCTGGTGTGCTGACCAACCCTGCAAGTACTCAGACCCAGAACCAGGGTTATGTGTTGGCAGACTCCAACATCCACCCCATCTGTGACCTTCTGGAGCACAGGGGTGGGGGCTGGGATGGAGTCAGTCCTGTGGACACGGGGCTGCAAGAGCTCCACAATACAGGGCAGCAATGAATGTCCAGAAAGAGTCCCAGTGAGGGCCCAGTAAAAATATATGGATAAAGGGGTTTACTGTGTGACTCACTGTGTCATACTGTAGCTTCCATGACAAGATTTCCCCCTTCTTCCTTTTTCCCCTTCTTTTTCTCTTAAATTTTATTTTGTTTTATTTTGAGGTGGGGAGGGAGATGGGTGGGATTGGGAGGCATGATGTGAAAGACACAAAGAATAAATAAAAAAAAGAAAGGGAATCCTGAACAATTTGGTATTCTCTCGTTGTTGCTGCTTTCTTCCTTTTAAATATAAAGGTTTATTTTTATTGTTCTTAACTAGACATTTTTTGAGGGGGTGTGTATGTGAGTGCTGGCCCAAGACACTGGATCCCCAGGAGCTGGAGTTATACGCAGTTGTGAGTCAGCTGACATAGGTGCTGGGAACTGAACTCATGCACTCTGCATGATACTCTTAAGCAATAAGTCATCTCTCCAGCCCATGAATTTTGTTCTGTTTTTCAAAATTGTGTCTTACTATGTAATAATCTTGGCTGGCTGGAATTCCCTATGCAGAAGAAGAGATCTGCCTGTCTCTGCACCCCAAATGCTGGGGTTAAAAGTGTACACCACAAGCCCAGCCCTGTGTTTTGTTGTTGAGACAGTTTCTAGTAGTTCAGATGAGCCTCCAACTCACTGGGATGATGACCTTTGACTCCCAGTTCTCCATTTCCCTTTCTCCCCTTTAAAATTCCCTTCTAACTATTCTGTTTCTTTAGAGAATGCTGATTACTACACTAGGCAAGAACTCCAACACCAGAGAAACACTGCCCAGCCTCTTTAAAAAATTCAAGACTCTGAATTCCTAAACCACAGCTGGTGGGAAGGGTGTGTGACACAAGATTGTGCATAACCAGTGTCAGTGTCTGGCTAGGAACACTGAGGAGTGACATCAGATCTAGTGAGGGCTTGGCTTACAATAGAGGCAGCCCAGGTACTTTATTATCATTTTAATTAATTAATTTATTTATTTATTCGAGGGAGGGTCTTTCCTTGCAGCCCTGGCTATCCTGGAACTCTCTACTTAGACCAGGCTGGCCTTGAACTCACAGAGATCCACCTGCCTCTGCCTCCCTAGTGCTGGGATTATAAGCATATGCCATCATGCTCAGCCTGCAAAGTTTGTTAAAATAGGTAAACATCTCCCAGTCCCTTATCAGTAGCTATTGTTGTCTCTTACAAGGAACAGAGGTAAGAGAGCCACCTGGAGATCCTGCAGCAGCAACCGAAGGAGAGCTTCATGCACTCATAATGATTTCCTGCATTTCTATGTATTCCATGTTGGTCTGGAACTCAGAGTGCCTCACAAGAGAAGTGTGGAGTGTAGCCAGGGGCGATACAGCTCAGAAAACGTGTTGTTAAAACCCACTTTGCACAAACATTGCCACCAGCGGTCCTCCTGGTGATGTGAATGCTGTTGTCACCCGCTCCTTGAAACTAACACTGATGAAGAACTGGAAAAAGGCACCCCACAGCCTAGCTCCTAGAACTCTGCTTCAATCAACCTTCTCTACTTCTCACTGATTCAAACTAGCTCACGTGCTCACTGCTAACCAATCACTGCCAAAGTACTGACCCTATTTTATTTGTCAATAAAGCACAGGGGGCTGGGAACTTTACAGTTCAGAGCTTTGCAGTGGAGCCCAGAGGGAGGAAGAGGCTGGCCTAGTCTTCAAGAAGTCGGTGTGCAACCTTCCGCATAGCCGGGGCTTGGAGCCGCACTCCAACCCCAATGCCTGTGGCTGTTCCCCCCGGGCCTGCTCACGACAAGTCAGAAAAAAAAAAAAAAAAAAAACCCACTACAGGTCGCTACCCGCAAGGTCGAGACGAAAATTCGCGTTTTCTCGCACCACGGAGCAAAACTAGCCTTACAGCTTTCGGACCTCAACTCTCGGGGAACCGCCCAGTGCAGCTTTAGCCATGCCGATTGGTCTGAAGATCCATCTATCAGGACTGAGTAACCAATCACAAGGGAGAAGAGGCGGGCGCGCCTCCCGCGGACCAAGGGTTGCAAAAGTTGTAGATAATGAACAAACGACCTTTGGGACTGACTCTGTGAACAGAATACAAGCCAGTCACAGCCAGGCGTCGACCTGTGGCGGGTGAAAGAGTCCCTGTACTTAGGGACGTAGGCGACTCGGGTTTCAGCTACTCCTGCCTGCAGCCCTCGGTGGGGCACAATCTGTGCCCCGCAGGCTACGCCCCGCATCTCCTCATTGGCTTCTTCAGGCACGTGGTAGGGTGGTCCCGCCTCCGGGTGGCCTGAGAGGCGGCACGCAAAGCCGCATGGACAGCTTGGCGCCGGGCCGATGGAGACGACGAAGGATCGAGGAGCCGCCGGCCGCAGGGGACTCGGTAAGCTCCGGGCGGGGCGCGAGCCGAGGGAGGCGGCGCCCAATCTGGCGCGCGGGCGGCTAAGGCGTGGCCTTTCCGGACGCGGGCTGGCTGGGCGGCGGAAGCCCGAGGCGGGGCCGGGGGCGGGGCCAGGCAGAGGGCTGTCCCGCCCCTCCAGCTGCGCTTGCGCACAGATGCCTAGTCGTGTGCTCCTTGGCCAAACCGTAATATCGTGTTAGGGAATTTATGAGTCACAACCTGTGCCATAAGTCCGATCTAGCCACCATTCTCAATAAGCAAATCGAAAGAGCCAAGTTAAAAGTAGAAAGCAGAAAATTATTTGTTGCAGCCGCGTTGGAAGAGGGACAAAGGGATCCAGGGAACCACGCCAAATTTGACTTTGGAATTCTGAAGTGAGAGTAAAGGTGAACTAGAGCGCCAAGAATATCTAAGCAGTCCGTGTCAGAAGTGTGGCCCGGCCAACATTGGCTCATCATTGTCGTCTTGTGAGGTAGTCTGACAGGTTAGAACTGTGTGAAATCTCATCCCTGAGACCCCTTCTCCCTTGGTCTGGGACTCTTTCCTTCTCCCAGCATGAGATTCTTAGGGAAATACTCCTGTCTTTGGGGTCCGTTGTTTGAATAGTCTGATAGATTAAGAGTTGAATTTCTCAGAGTATCTCCATTTCTGCCATGTCTGTTAATGGAGGATCAGTGTGAAAGCCCAGGTGCTCAGAGTCAGTCTGTCGCAGGCGTCTAACTCCACCCCCAAACCTTGGGAGAGGGCCTAGGGGAAAGTAAGCAGTGGAGGGTAAATGCAGGCCTCTGTGTCACGTATTGCTCAGGAGCCCAGCCTGTTGCATCACCTCTCCCTAGATCTCACTAGGGACCTGCACAAATTGAATTACAACCAAAAAAACCCCAAGCCCGAACAAAACGAAAACAAAACAAAAATCAACTCGCTCAATGTGTTAAGTAAGTTTATGGTTTAGTTGCGCCTCATTGTGGAACAGAAGTTTGAAGGAGGCAATCTCTCAGTGGAATTGTGCTCGCCTCTGCTTCTCATGCAACTGAGCAATTCTTCCTCAGTTCTCACCTTCATTTATTGCCTCTATTGTTTTGAGACAGAGCCTTCTCCAGTTCAGGCTGGCCTCCAGTGCCAGCGTTTATGCAGCCCTAAATGACCTTGTCTTCCTATCCTGCTGCCTCCTCCCAGAGCTGGGGTTACAGGCATGCACCCTTAAAACTGGCTCCAGCATTTTATTTTTCTTGCTGCCCCCGTGCTGTAGGCTTGTGCATATTGATGTGTCTTTCCAGTTAGCACAGCGATGTTACTTTTACTTGCGGTTTTGTTTTGAGAGAAGGCCTTTCTATGTATTCCGCATTGGTCTGGAACTTTCTTTGTAGCCCAGGCTGGTTTTGTACTCTCATTGCTTTTTCCTTTGTCTCCCCAGTGCTGGGTTTATAGACACAGCCACCATTCCCACCTGCAGGCAGCTTTGAGGTTTGTTTGTTTTGTTTCTACAGTGAAGCAAGAATGGCTAGGGTAGGGGTGGGGTGGCTCAGTGATAAAGCAAGTACTTAGTATGCACAAGGGGGCCCATCAGAGTGGGAGAGGATTTCTGCTACCGTGACTCTGATAAGGAACTTCTGTAAGAAAGTGTGAAGAAGGGGCCTGGAGAGATAGATCAGTGGTTAAGAGCATTTGCTGCTGCTCTTGTGGAGGACCCAGGTTTGGGCAAAGGATGTGGTAATCATTTCTCCAGAAACGACAGACAAACGGCCAGGAAGTATATGGAGATAGCTCATCACTGCTCAGGAAATATATATATCAAAATGCAATGAGGTCATACTTCCTATCTGAACCTTTGTATTTTCTTATAAGAAAGTTAGTTTCAACTTCTGCGTTTGAATCTGTGTTCCATGTCCATCAGCACAGCACAGAGCAGGTTTAAAATAACTGGGTTATTTTGTAAGTACTAAGTTCTCAGCTCCCTTTGTAGAACAGCTTCTTTTCTTCCCAGTAATCACTTTTGCAGCCCGGGTGGAAATCAGTTCCTTTTTAAATGGGAGGGTTTTCCTGGACTTTCAGTTGGTCCCTATATTCACCTTTGTACTTGTACAGTACCATAAGTACTGTGGTGCAAATGGGAGGTCCCTGAAAAGGCCACACCCGCCCAGGCTAAAGGTTCTACAGTTTGATTGAACTTCTATGACTCTGGAAAGTTGCAGTGTTGCAGGTCTTACAGGTTGAGAACCAAGATTCTCCAGCTGTCCCCAGTCACTTACAGCTGTTCATCCTCCTCCTCCATATCACCCATCCTTGCGGCTATCAGACTAAAGCCTTTGGAATGTATTAATTTAGGAGACTCTTCACTTCCACGAGCCCAAAGAAAGAAGGCTATACAATAGACTGATTTCCTTGGTTGCAATATGCCTGCTACCTGATGCACCAGTGTGCCCAGTAAATGCCTTACATTATCACGACTGTCTCTGCTTTCACAATGGGACGCATCATTCAGAGCCATTGTTCCTGAGTCACTCAGAATAAACCATTTCTTATTTCTTTTGACATTAAAGTTGTGCTTTGCAGATACTTAAAGTCAGTGTTGAGATCTATAAAGCAATTCTCAAAGTTTGTTCTTTTTGTAGGTTATGTCCACTCTTCTGGGTCCCTCGTTCCCATATTAATTTTAGGATCTTCCTTTTAATTCCTTCAGACAGGTCAGCCAGAGTTTTGCTGTGCTGAGGATTGACCCTAGAGCCTTGGTGTGTTAGGCAGGTGTTCTACCACTGAGTGACACCCCTAGGTTATTCTCCCCTACACCCTGCTGTGTAGACAGAAGTTTTGTTCTGCCAGTTCAACAGCCGTTCAGTCCCAAATAAACACTTAGAGGCTTATATTAATTATAAACTGTTTGACCTATGCTCAGGCTTATTACTAACTAGCTCTTAAGACTTAAATTCACCTATACTTCTTGTGTATGTTTAGCCATGTGACTGGGTACCTTTTCTCTGTAAGGCAGTCTCATTTTGCTTCCTCTGCATCTGGCTGGTGACTGACTCTCTGCTTTTCCTCTTCCCAGAATTCTCCTAGTTTGGTTGCCTCACCTATACTGCCTGCCTGGCTACTGGCCTATCAGTGTTTTATTAAACCAATATGAGTGACAAATCTTTATAATGTACAAGAGCATTATCCCATAGCACCCTTGTGTAAAATTTTAGTTTGATACAAGTTCGCTATGAATCTGTGGTTCCAATTTAATTCCACTATGACTTGGATCCTTTCAAATTACTTGGATCCTTTCAAATTTATGAAAATGGCTTATTCCAATTCTATGACCTCAAATGTGGTTGTATGCTCTGCTGTTTTTTTTTTTTTTTTTTTTTTTTTTTGAGAGAGGAACCTTCTACATAGCCCTGGCTGTCCTAGAACTCACTTCATAGCCCAGCCTGGCCTATTTACAGTGATCCACCCACTTCTTCAGCCCAAGTGCTGGGATTAAAGGTATGTGTTGTAACAACTGGTTGAAGTGAGTTTCTTGCAAACCATAATTGAGTCTTTTTTCTTTTAAACCCTAATTGGCTCTGACTATGGAAATCTTGTCCCATGACTATTGATACAATTAAAACCCTTCACCTTTTTTGGAGGCAAGGTCTTACCACATAGCCCTGGTAGGCCTGGAATTCACTATGGAGACCAGGTTGACCTCAGACTTAAAGTGATCTTCCTGGCTTTGCCTCTCAAGGGATTTTTGTTGTTGTTTGCTTTTTGAGGTAGAATCTCATATACCTTGGGCTGACCTTCAATTCAGGATGTAGCCCTGGATGACCTTAGATTTCTAATACTGCTTCTGCAGTGCTGGGGGTAAAGGCTTGCGGCTTACTGTTTGTTTTCTGTTTAGCCACTCATTGCTCATCTTTTCTCTTTTCCTCTTTGTTAGGTTTAATGGGATATATATTTTTTGATTGTGTGCTATTGATGTGGGAGTGTCATATATCAATCTGTTGATTTCATTGGTTAAGCAATAAAGAAACTGCTTGGCCCTGATAGGTTAAAACATAGGTGGGAGGAGTAAACAGAACAAAATGCTGGGAGAAAGAGGAAGTCAGCTCAGAACGCCGCCGTGCTCCCCTCTCCCGGGTAGATGCGAGATGCAATAGCTCTGCTCTCTGGGGCACACGCGATGAAGCTCCAACCCAGGATGAACGTAGGCTAGAATCTTCCTGGTAAGCGCACCTAGCGGTGCTACACAGATGATTAGAAATGGGCTAAATTAATATGTGAGAATTAGCCTAAAAGAGGCTAGATAGAAATGGACCAAGCAGTGTTTAAATGAATACAATTTGTGTGTTGTTATTTCGGGGCATAAGCTAGCCAGGCAGCTGGGGTGCTGGGAATGCAGCCCTGCTGCTCCTAATTACTACATGCTATTTCCCTCATTGGTTACTTAGTTTCAACTTTGCTGTGTGCTTGTGATCTAGTATGTAACTTTGTTCTGCTACAGCCAACCACTTCATATTTAAGGAACTCCCTTGTCTTTCCTCTCAAGTCTGTTCTCTGTTGCAGTCCTACATCTACTCTGAGCAACTCTGAAACCACCATTCTGCACTGCGCTGTTACTGTTTCACTCACACAAGCCTTACTCAGACTGGACCCTGCTGAGCTGTCCGGGTCAAAGGAGATCTGCTCGTTGAAGGTGTCATTCCATAGACTTCTGTTTAAACCATTATGCTTTAAAGGTGTTTCCATAGCAAGAACCAAGAGACCATAGATTTACACACGGAGTTCCATTGATTCTTCTTCTAGCCTTCTAGAATGTTGAGGGTCAGGGGTTGCTTTGCATTTGTGTGTTGGTGATTGGACCCAGAGATTTGTGCATCCTTGGTGCCCTAATACTGAGTAGAAATATCCTATGTCTATAGCTCCTTTTAATATTTCTTCTTAATTTTTTTTTTCAGTTTTAGGAAATCAAACCCAAGGCATTGTACATATTGGGCAAGAACTCTACCACTGAGTTGTATCCCTAGATTACTTTAGGAATTTTAGAGGACGACAGGTTGTTGGTGATAATTATTTTCTACTATTGTTTGTCAAAGTATTTCTCTCTCTCTCTCTCTCTGTGTGTGTGTGTGTGTGTGTGTGTGTGTGTGTGTGTGTGTTATGACGCTAGGGATCATATTCAGGGTCTCACATGCGATAGACAAGAGTTCTGTTGCTAAGCTACATCCTTAGCTTTCTTTTTGAGATAGGATCTCACTACCTTTAATTTGTTCAGTAGCTCTTCCAGAGGACCCTGGTTTGGTTTCCACGTGGTGGTTCACAACCATCTATAACTCCAGTTCCAGGAGATCCAACACCCTCTTCTGACTTCTGCCGGCACCAGGCACACATACATATATGCAAGCAGACCACTCCTCCACATCAAATAAATTAAATCTGACTTGTTCGGTAGCCAAGGCAGACTTTGAACTTGCGATGCTCCTGCTTTAGTTTTTCAAGTAACTAGGATTACAGACCCATACCACTGCTAGGTGTCTCAAATTTGATGGCATCGGTAACCCCAGACACCAAAGAACCTCAGTAATTCCAAGTACAATATCATGGAGAAAACTATGGCAGAAGCAGCTAATGAGAAAATTGCTCGTGGGTTCTGATAGAAAAATGTAAAAGTAGCCAGATGTCAAAAACCAGCTTTGACAAAACTCAT
The DNA here is from genome assembly GCF_018167655.1 of Microtus oregoni. Taxonomy (NCBI): domain Eukaryota; kingdom Metazoa; phylum Chordata; class Mammalia; order Rodentia; family Cricetidae; genus Microtus; species Microtus oregoni. Next base: position 7,640,265 of record NW_024543075.1, read on the forward strand.
ACATACATTCCAGGGTAGGCGTGTGAGGATTAGAATTATTAAGCAAAAGAAATGGAGATATAAGAGAATTAAGAGACAGAAACAACAGCATTGGGAGGGACATTCATTGAATACTGAATTCACCTCGTTTATTGTTCCACAAGCTTATATACTTCACTCCAAAAGGGAGGCAACAGAGTTCATTAACATGATATAAGGAATAGGCTTGAATTCTCCGATCTGGAGCAAATCCACCTCTATACTCAAAATACTAATTAACCATACCCTATGTCAGACTCTCTCATTTGTAGTAACCACACCTGTTGTCAAGAACTTTGAGGGAGCAAAAATAAGCTCAAACTCTCTGACCTAGATCTAGTCAAGGTAGAACAGGTTCACATCTGGTGTGTGCTCCTGCAGCCAGAGACATGGAGACAGAAACATAGAGTGCTGTGGCTTCACACTGGAAATGGTCCTGCCGAAACAGTAGCGTTTTATCAATGGTAGACAGAGTTCTATTTATTTAGAATTCTAGACCTAGTGAAAGATATCTTCTGTGTTCAGTTTCTGATAACTTCTCTGGTTGTTTTTAAGCTGAACAACCTTTTCTTTGAAAGTGTCTAATTTGCTACTAATTGTATCTAGTGCGGTTTTCATCTCAGGATTTGTAACCTTTAATTTGGAACCTGTACACGCACATACCCCATGTCTAACATTTTGAGCATGTGCAGTTATAGGAACCCTTGGAGTGTTCTCTTGTAATTCTTCATTTTCAAATTACAAGAGTTTGTTTTGGCCCAGTACTGTGAGCCTATGGATGAGCAGAATATCATGTTGGGGAGTGAGGCTTCTCACCCCACAGCGCCATGGGCAGAGAGAGAAGAAAGGTGGATGGATAGAGAGGACAGGGTTAAGGACGAGGTATATGCTTTAAAAGGTACCCCATGCCTCTTATTAGCCAATGAGGCTATGATTCCATTAGTGAAGTTAACACCCTCACTGCCCATCTATCGGAACACGATCCAGGAACCGAGTCACGGGAGGAGAATTCTGAGTGTTCGTGGGAAAACAAGAGTCTTGCGACTTTTTACAGATTTGTTTATTTGTATGTTATGTACACCGGTGTTTTGTCTGAATATGTCTGTGTAAAAGTGTTGGCTCCTCTGGAGCAGGACTTACAGACAGTTGTGAGCTGCCTGCCATGTGGGTGCTGGGAATTGAACCCAGTGCTTCTAGAAGAGCAGCCAGTCAGTGCTCTGAAAACTGCTGAGCCTTCTCTGCAGCCCGTGACTTCAGTTTCTTCAAACACAGAATTGTTCTTGACATGAATCTTCCCACTCCTCCCAGGTGTAGCGGGTGGGAATGTGTTTCCTTCAGACGGCTCGTTATTGCTTGCTGCTGTTCTCCTTTACGTGCCTCTGTGGAGAAATATGCTTTTGCCATGTGTGGCTTTTCTTTGTGGTTTTATACAGCTTGAACTCACATGACGTTACTCACGTGACTCTTCTTAGCCTTCAGAGTATACATTGTTTGATACTCCGAGGAAAGTTGCCTACTGCATGAGACTTCAGTTCCCCTCATTTATGGGCTCCATTCTCCCAGGTCCCACTGCCGCCAAAGTGGTAAACACCCGTCACTTCTGGGACCCCACCTTGGAACACTGCTGCACTGGGATCAAGCCTTCAGTTCATGAGACTCTGGGGGACACTTAGTATACAATCCATTATACCTAGTAATTTTTTATTAGTCATATATTGTCAATTAGAGGTGTGGTAGGTTGAATAAGAATGCCCCCATAGGCTCATATATCCAAATGCTTGGTTACCAGGGAGTGGCACTATTTGAATGGATTAGAAGGATTAGGAGGTGTGACTTCATTGGAGGAAGTGTGTCACCATGGGCTTTGAGGTTTCAAAAACCCATGCCAAGCCCAATATCCGTCTCTCCCCCCACCCCCCAGCCTGTGAATCACTATGCAGCTCTTAGCAACTGGACTAAACCTCTGAAACTGTAAGCAAGCCCCAAATTAAATACTTTCTTTTATAAGAGTTGCCATTGTCATGGTGTCTCTTCACAGCAACAGAACAGTGACAGGGACAAGAAGCATGGTGACATCTGCATCAGAAAAGCTCACCCCAGCATGATGGTCACTTGTGAGAGCTGTGTCCCCGGAACTCCCTGAAAGGCAAGCAGGCCGTCCACAGAGTCCCATGTCCCTAGCAATTGTTTGCTGCTTGTGTAAACTCGGGGAGGGACCTCGTGCATCTTGTAACTTTCTGAGCTTACCAAGTCCTACAAAATTGAGCTTCCTATTTTCTTAGCTTTCTAAAATGAGCTTCCATCCAGGAGGATATGTTTCAATTCATAGGAAATGACTACACAACACAGAGGTACCCAGTGAAGTTGAGTTTGAAGGACTTTTTAAAAGTTTGAGCTGGGCTGGCGAGAGATGGTGCAGTGGTTAAGAGCATTGGCTATTGTTCCAGAAGATTCCCGGCATCCACATGTCAGCTCATAACTGCCTGTACCTCCAGTTCCATAGTCTATGATGCCCTCTGCTGGCCCCAGTGACCACCAGGCAAGCAAGTGGTACAACACACACACACACAGATGAAATAACATAAATAAATACATGTAAAAACATTAGGAGCTTTCAGCTGCAGCGCTTGCTTCTTCAGAACACTTGAGCCATGGGGTCCAGGTGGATGAAGAAGCCAATATGGAGACTGAAGTGCAAAGATGAAAGATAAAGCATAGGTGCACATGGCTGTGTGCACCCGGCTGTGTGCACCCGTGGAGGCTGAAGGAACAGATATAAGGGATGCTGGGGCCAGGGACCCTGTTGTGAGTTGTTGGGCTGCATGCTGCTGGCAACAGCACATCTGGAACTTTCGTCACCATCTGATCCCCAAGACCACCATTGAGCCATCTGCCTTGTTCCTTACCTGAACCACCCGAGCCCACCTGTGCCCTGAGTCTGTAGCATTCTGACTGGCTCTGTTGTCAGGGGTGTGCAAATGTAGTGTAAATCGAAAATGTCACCCCTTTTGCTAAAAGCACAAAGAGTTAAGACTATCCAATCTTAAGTGGTTTCTACCTTGTTTTGACTGAGAATATTTTAAAGATTATCTTAGAAAAAAAAAGTTCAGCAGCAGCTACTTCACAGCCACCCCAAAGCCCCCGAGGCCTGACTTGGCTCCCTAGGCTGCCAAGTCAGCCTTAGTGACTCTGTACCCTTGCTGTGTTCTCCCCTCTGTGAATTCTGTGGGCAAAGGCAGCAGTGTGGTGTATCGTGTCCTGGCAGACCAGCCACTGCTTTCATGGACACCCTCAGGCAGGCCAGGTTCTTGGTCCAGAGATAACAGACTCGAGGATGTTGAGAGGACAGGTAATTTTGAGTTCCAATCTGGAGTACTTTTGCTGCAGGTTCACAGGCTTTGATGTGAACGAACCAGAAAGCATCAGGTCTACCGCGTTTATCAATTCTTACTGTTATGAACTGGTTTAAAAAACTGGAGAGGGTGGGTGGGTGGCTAGGTGGGTAAGAAGGTGAAACTGGTTTTTTATCCCTCTGTTCTATCGGTGGGTAACTTCAAGACCTACCTTTGCTAGCACTTGGGAAATTATCCAATAAAGCCAGTAGTCCTTGTCAGCAAAACCACTTAAACGTATTGATGGCTTTAACACCATCCCAGAAACCCTAAGGGGTCTAACTTAAAAGTACGAAGATGGAGAGCTGAATCTGCCTGTTTCACTCCGTTGGATGCAGATTTGATAGCTCGTCTGCTGAGTGCGGTCCCCAGTGGAACCCTAATGAGCGCCCGTTGATGAGGCAGGGCCCTCCAACAAAGCCCTTCGCTTTGCCCTTTGGTGGTTATTAAGATTTTCTTCCTCAGTCATTCTAGCCCACTCCTCAAGAAACAAGCTACCGAGCCATCGCCCCTATTTTTTTTTCTCTTAGAATTTGCTGAGCTGAGTGCAGTGCCTGACTTGGTTTAGTTATGTTTGGCCCTGCTCCTCCTTGGTGAAAGGAACCAGCCAGCAGTTCGCCTTTGGTTGTGACCCTGACCTAAGTGTTCGCCTACAGCTACACAGAGTATCAGTCCTTCCCAGCTGGGGTCGGATTTTTTTTTTCTTTTATTAGAGATGCATGGAAAAGTGGAGGGGAGAGGAGGGTCCACAGGAAGACATTTTGCCCTGCTGTGGACTTCCTGCCCAACTGCCGTACTCAGCAGCCACCCTGGAAGGACTGTGGGTTGACTTCTTTGGTTATCAGGTGCTCAACACCAAGAAGAGGTGCACAGTAGGTATTCTGGAAACACCTCCTGGTCTGACTGACTTGGAGAGCACATGTGTTTAGCTGCAAAGAAATGAAGGAGGCCTAGAAGAACATCAGATCGCTGATGTTTCCAAAGCATCATTTATATAGGAAAAACTAGAATTCAGGTGTGTCATAACAAAATGCAGTATTTTGTACAATTCATGCACGCCAATGAAAAAAGAGAAAAAGCAACCCGTGATTCCAGCAGTTGGGAGGCTGAGGCAGAAGGATCACTATGAGTTCAAGGCCTGCCTGAGCTGCAGAGGAATACTAAGTCTCAGGGAAACCAAACCCAAACAGAAAGCTCTCGTAGTTGTGTGATCTGTTTCCTTATGTGGACTACAGCTTGCTTCTTCTGAGTTCTCTTAGAGTGCTCAAGACCATGTTGTTGGATGAATGTGGTATCAGTTTTCTTTAAGTGTGTAGCCCCTGATAACCTGACTCTTATACTCCCAGAAGCCATCAGGTGTCCTCAGGTAGGGCTAGGGATTCACGAACCCCTTCTTATGCCATGCTAAAGTGTTGATGGGCTGGCTGGGGTGTGCGCACCAACAGCCGCTGTGAGCTCTTGAGTACAGTGGCCCTGTTGTGTCCAGAAGGCTCTGTCTCACTCTGGTCTTCCTGGACCGTTGGCTCTGATAATCTTTCTGCCCTTTTCCCACAGTGACCCTAAATTTAGCCTTGGTGGGCAGGCCTGCCCCATCTGTGGCTGAACTTCAACCAGCTGTGAGTTTCCATGTTACCCAGCATCCTCTGCACAGACATTTCTCTGCTGAGATCTGAGAGCTGCGCTGATCTAGGAGTATAAGAATGAGAATTTAGAGAGATTTGATATTGTGTCCTCAGATCCTTTTTTTTTGTAAACAGCCTATTTAAGTCTTTTGCTCATTAAAGAAAAAGCTTAATTTACAAATTATTAAGTTAACTTTAAAAAAGGATTTATTTTTATTTTCTATTTAGGAGTGTTTTGCCTGAATGTGTTAGGATCTGAGAAAAGCCCCCAAAGAAGACCAACAACCATGTATGCAATAACACGATTGTTTTATTGATTTTAGCATTGGGGTGGCAAAAGAGCAACCCCCAAAGAAGGTCACAAGCTCCTTTTAAGCAGAGTTTGGAGAATTCCAGAGAGGAGGGATTAACCTGGGGTTGATTGGTGGAGGAAAGACCAGTATGGGGGCTGATTGGAAGGTCCTGGTGGTTAGGGACCTTCCAGCAGCAGTGTAGGGAAAGCTATCGTTAGCCTGCAGAAGTCTTGGGGGCATCTGCTGAGCTAGCAGAAGGGCTTTTGGGGGTGCTTGCTGATTCAGCAGAAGGGCTTGTGGGGATGCTTGTTGATGGTCACTCATAAATTGTGGTTTTCATGAGACCTGCTTGCTCAGCTCTGTCCATTCTAGTGAAGTGAAATTATGGTCTAATCTCTGGTCTGCTGCCCCTCCCTCCCTCCAGCCTTTTTGCACGTATGTCTGTGTACCCTGAACATGCCTGGTATCTGCTGAGGTCAGAAGACAGAAGAGGACATTGGATTCCCAGAACTGGAGTTACAGATAGTGGCTATAGGGTCCTTAGGTCACTCCAAATGACCAGAAGGCACCTGATAAGCAATTGCAGAGAGCAGCTTTATTCTCAAGACAGAAAAACTAACATGTTGGGGTCCACCCAAAATGGTGTCCACCACAGGGGAGAGTAAGGCAATCCCTTTTAAGCCTGCTTAAGGGAATTGCAGCTGTGCTGAAGTGTACTTTGAAGTAACTGGGTATAGACCCTTACTGATACAGGAATCACTTTATGGTTGGCTCATGACATCTGGTCGGCAAATGTGGTTGTGGTGTCAGCTGTCTGTCTGTTTTGTCAGGGATCAGTTTGACTGAAACTAGCAAGAACTGGAAGTTCTTGCTTGTGACCAGGTGGGACCCTGATGGGCTACCCGACTGGATGCATTTCCTGAGGGTCTGGTTGAAGCCCGGTCTGAGTCATCATAGGATGGTGGGGTAATATGGGGCAATGGTCTTAGCAAACTGGCTCCTGGACAGAAACAATTGGCCCTGGTCCCTTCGATTGTGAGCCTCCATGCGGGTGCTGGGACTCAAACCTGGTGTCCATGTTCTATTGCTGTGAAGAGACACCATGACCGCAACAACTCTTATAAAAACAAAACAAAAGAGGCTGGGAGGAGGAGGAAATTTGTTTTTTTTTTTTTTCTCTTTTCTCAATAAAAAAAAAAAGTTAAACAAAACAAAACAAAACAAAACATTTAATTGGGGCTGGCCTACAGTTTCAGAGGTTAAGTCAGTTATCATCATGGTGAGAAGCATGGGAGTAGCATGGAGGCAGGCATGATGCTGGAGAAGTAGCTGAGCAGTCTGTATCCTGATCATCAGGCCTCAAGGAGAGAGAGAGCTCCTGGGCCTGGTGTAGGGCCCTCAAAACTCACCCCCAGTGGCACTTCCTCTAGTAAGGCCACACCTACCCCAACAAGGACACACCTTCTAATAGTGCTGCTCCCGGATGGATGACTCAGCCTTCAAATAGATGAGCAGACAGGGACCATTCTTATTTAAAACACCATACCCCAGAACTCTATTAGAGCCGCAAGTGCTCTTAACCTCTGAGCCACCTCTGAAATCCCAGTTTGTTTGTTTGTTTGATTGATTGATTGATGTAAAGCCTTTTTTTTAATTTATTTATTTATTAAAGATTTCTGCCTCCTCCCCGCAACCGCTTCCCATTCCCCCCCCTCCCCCGATCAAGTCCCCCTCCCTCATCTGCTCTAAGAGCAATCAGGGTTCCCTGACCTGTGGGAAGCCCAAGGACCGCCCACCTCTATCCAGGTCTAGTAAGGTGAGCATCCAAACTGCCTAGGCTCCCCCAAAGCCAGTACATGCAGTAGGATCAAAAACCCATTGCCATTGTTCTTGAGTTCTCAGTAGTCCTCATTGTCCACTATGTTCAGCTAGTCCGGATTTATCCCATGCTTTTTCAGACCTAGGCCAGCTGGCCTTGTTGAGTTCCCGATAGAACATCCCCATTGTCTCAGTGTGTGGGTGCACCCCTCGTGGTCCTGAGTTCCTTGCTCGTGCTCCGTCTCCTTCTGCTCCTGATTTGGACCTTGAGATTTCTGTTCGGTGCTCCCATGTGGGTCTCTGTCTCTGTCTCCTTTCATCGCCTGATGAAGGTTAATATTCATGAGGATGCCTATGTGTTTTGCTTTTGGATTCACCTTCTTATTTAGCTTCTCTAGGAACATGAATTATAAGCTCAATGTCCTTTATTTATGGCTAGAAACCAAATATGAGTGAGTACATCCCATGTTCCTCTTTTGATGTGTCCCAGGCTGGCACTGAACTCCTGCTTCAGCCTTCTAGTTGCTAGGATTACCAGTTCCTGCTGCGTACCTGGTTTATCTGATCTGTATTGGGTTGGTTTCAGCAAGCCTCAAGTAACAGGTCCTCAGTCTATCTTTTTACATTTGAAAGGGAGTCCTCTTAGCACCCCTTTCTCCTAAAGACTGTGTCTCGCTCCCTGTGAAGGGACACTATCTCATTAGAGCCTGTGGCTGTTGCAGGCCTTGCCCTTCTCCCACCTTCCCTCTGCCGAGCTGAAAGCTGTTAGATTACATTCCTAAAGCTGGCCAACCACCAAGGTCTGTTCCCTTATTTCACTTCTTCCTTTCCCTGAGGCTGACCGCCAAGGTCTAGCTATCAAAGTATTAAAGTCCAGCAATCAAAAGACCCCTTTGGCTCACCTAATTAATATGCCCAATAAAAATTAAACACCTCATCCTAGCTCAGGGTTTCCCATTTTACCTTCATAAGCCCCCTATGTCTATGGGCCATGTTTTTCTCCTCTCTGTCTAGGGACCGTCCTTTGTCCCTCCAGGACAAATACCCCTGCTTCCTTTCCTGTGTCCCCTTCTACTCCCTGGTCCTCTATCTCCTCTGCTACCACCTCTACCATTCTAACACAGATGTCCCCTTCTTCTCCTCTTAAAAATTACAGCTGCAAAGTTATTTGCTGCTGGTCTTCTGCCCGAGTCAGGAAGCAGCCACTTTAACTTTTCTTCCCACTCAATAAAGGGTCTCTCTGTGAAAACAGGTGTTTGGGTGTGGTTTGTAACTAATCCAGGGTCCAAGGAAGCTGTTGCTGTTGTGGGGGTGGGTCTCCTGCAGACAACATTGTTAAACCTTACTCGACTGTAATGGTTTGAATGTAATGTAATAGACATGATGGCTTATTTCTCAGCCTTTAATATCCTTCCATCCATCTGCATGTTTATCCTTATACCAATGGTGTATTCTCTTGATAGGGATAATTGTATGCTAAGCTTCTATTAGGCTTTGCCATCTCTTCTACACATTGTTTCATTTTTGATGTTCCATCAGTTGAATTCTTTTTTTTAAATATTTATTTATTATGTATACAATATTCTGTCTGTGTGTATGCCTGCAGGCCAGAAGAGGGCACCAGACCCCATTACAGATGGTTGTGAGCCACCATGTGGTTGCTGGGAATTGAACTCAGGACCTTTGGAAGAGCAGGCAATGCTCTTAACCGCTGAGCCATCTCTCCAGCCCCTATCAGCTGAATTCTTTAGTTCTGTCTCCAGCTAGTTGGAAAGCACAGTGAAAGCCTCGGTCTGTCAATCACAGGCATCAGGCAAATCAGCCAAGGTCTTTGTGCTTCATGTTTCTCATTCCAAGACTCAAGTGAACTCCTTCCCTTCCTCTGTGATGTGGGGAAGAGGTGAAACGTCCTTCTGTTGGCGTCCAGCGGGTGGTTATTGGGCATTGCTCGCTGTCAGTAGATGTGTATACTCGCCGTCTTTAAGTTCTTTAGAGTTGGGCTAGAGACGTGGTTCAGTGATAGAGTTCTATCTCTAACACTGTGGAAAATTTATCTTTAATGTCAGAATCCAAATGTAACTTAGGCTTCTTGTGTCCTGGGTAAACTCACAAAAGCCTAAATCTAATCATCAGCAAGTCCACTAAGTACATTTGTTCTCCCTGCTGCTACCCCCAAGTCCAGCTTTTCATTGAACGTGCAGCAGGGGAGGTCTGAGCTGCACCTGACCCCTCAGACGCTTCATTTGTCTCTGACCTCCTTTCAGCTGGGCAGCAGTGTCAAGACTGCAGGATGTCCCTCCAGTCCCTCACAGCTGTTGGGCCAGGCCCCATAGGCCCTGACTGCAGGCCAAGCTCTCAGTGTCCACAGTAGCCCTGGTCTTTGCCAACAAGCCAGGCCCATTAGATCCAAGTTTATAACAGCACTTTAGTGAGGACATGAGTGTTGTCCTTGGAGATGGTCACCTCATCATCCATGCAAATAATGACAGAATAGTTCAGGCAAGCTTGGAGACAGTGTGATATGGGCTGCCAGGCATGCGGGGGGAGGATAGTCACTGCATAAAAGGGGGGCCTCCCCACAGTATAATCTCAGACCCTGCAAGGATGGAGCACCTTGGCGGCTGAGGGAAAGCCTGTGTCCTTCTTTTCTGTTTTTTTTGGTATTTTGAGTCAGTGTCTTCCTATGTAGCCCAGGTTGGCCTCAAACTTGTGGTGATCTTTATCTACCTACCCCCTTTTTGAAAAAAAGATTTACATTTATTATTTTTAATTATGTGTAGGTGTGTGTGTCTACATGTGGGTATGTGCATGCAGGTGCCTGCAGAGGCCAGAGGCTTTAGATCCCTTGAAGCTGCAGCTGTGAGTGGCTGGCAGGGGTCCTCTGAAGAGCAGCAAGTGCTCTTAATTGCTGAGCCATCTCTCCAGTCCCCTCCCTACTCCTTTTTATTAGAAGTGGAGGAATGAATTTCCTCACACTCTTGTCCATTGCTTCCTCAAGGTGACCATCTATCCTAGCATCGGTTTGGCTGTTGCTTTGCCCTTGGCTCAATGATGGAACTCACCATCTCTTTGCCAAGCGGACTGGGCTGGGCAATTCTGGAAGATCTTGCCTGCTCAGTTGAGAGTCTGTGGAATAATGCTCGTGGCTGAATGGGGCTGCAGCATCAGGATGTCAGGGTCCTCTGGTGAGAGCTGCTTATGTCCTTGGAAGATTCAGACCAAGATTGAGAGTCAGAGTCCTAACTTCTGGCCCCTTTCTGCTTGACATTCAGCCAGATTTCATTGTGCTGTAGGAAGCAAGTCTCTCAAGAGTTCAAGGTCATTTTCCAAATGACAACGTCATCAGGAAGGAGTCTTTGCTCGATGGAAACCATGCTTTCACTCTAAATGGCAATCTGTGGAGCCTTATTAATCTCCATTCCTGGAGGTCCCGCTGCCTGTGCAGACTGATGGCCATCCAACTGCAGCACAAGGAAACTTCTCTATTACAGCAGACAGAGTGGAGCGAAGCTCTGGAAACTATCCGCTATGCTTCCTGTAGCAGGACGTGACCAGCGTGTAAATGCAGAGGGCTTATCGGCTCTAGGATAAGGCTGATAATAAAGCTTCTCAAAATACCTTCAAAGTGGAGGGTCAGATCACTATTGCTATTCTGTGTTATTATCATTATTATTTTGATGATATGCCACTGTGTCGCCCAGGCTGGTCTCGACTTGGGATCTCCCTGCCTTCCCTCCCTAGTGCTGGGATACATGTGTACACCACATGCCTGGAAGATTAAGTTACTTCTTTTGTGTTTATTTTTTATATAAAATATGTTTTCTTGTGGACTTAGCATCAGTGTATTACTGATTGCTAATGACTTTTCCTGGTTTTCTTATTTTTTCATTTTAATTTTAATTTCTTTTTGAGATAGTGCCTTAATATGTAGACCAAGCCGGCCTTGAACTCACAGAAGACCCCCTGCCTCTGCCTCTGAGGTGCCAGGATTAAAGACGTGCACCACCACGCCTGGCTTGGTTTTCTGGTTTATACTATGCATATGTCACTCTCGCTGAGTCACACTAACACGTGCAAGTGCTGCAGCTGGGGGTGTGATGGTCAGGAGTGTGCCATCACCGCCTTCTGCTGACAACAGAGACTATGCAGTGCTCTCCCATTGGATAGTTCAAAGAACCTCTCTCATTTTGCATTCAATCCACTCTTCTAGCATTTAGTTTGAGTAGGAAGGCGGACTTTGGAAAGTGCTCCGTTATCCAGAACCGTCCCCACAAAGAAGCTGCTGTGTGGGCTCCTGGATCCTCAGTTCCTGTTGCCTTTCCAGGAGTACCAGGGTCATGTCCCATCTGGTTTCTGGAAGGGCTCATCTTGTCAGCTCAGAAGCTATGCTTTTGAATCTCATTTCTGGCAAATTGCTAAGTCTTAACCCCCTCCTCCCTCTGGACTCTTAATTCATTAAGGTCATTTGGGCCCATCACTTCCAATAAAGGAAGTATCCACATCAACAAAGAAGTGACCCTTCCTCCGCAGGGAGAGCAGCTGGACATTCTGAGGCCTGTCCCAACTTTGTCCCATCATTGAGGCAGCAGGATCATGACTTTTATTTTAATTCATGCCTTGTCTGAAGAAGTGTCTGCTCAGCTCAGCCCCGAATTCAGCCGTGCTCACACGAGGCCGCTGTTCACTTGATCTGCTTCAATTACTGTTAAGTAATGGGGTCTTCGTGTCTACTTGGGATTTTAATTTTGTTTATATAGTGAAGTGTCTTTTTAGTTTGGTGGTAAATCTTCATCTGCCTTCACGAAAGCTGACAGATCTCTCCGGAAGGGAGCAGAGAGAATGAAGCGCTCAGCTCTAGCAGGGCCAGCATTAGTGCTCCAGCAGCAGCCGGTGTCCTAAGGCTCAAGGCAGGCCTTAACAACTGGACTGTTGGCCACACGAGCCTGTGGACCAGTGTCACTTGTGATGAGCTGTTCATAAACAATAGAGAGTAATTTATCCAGTCTGATGGCCGAGGGCCACCACATACATCATGGCCTCATGCCCCAGAGGATACCCGCCCACCGTGGTATCAGAGTAGGCTTTTCCTTTTCTCCTGGACCACCACCTGAACCACCTAAAGAATGTTGGCTCATCACTGTGGGGGTTCACAAGTCTGCTGCCTTTCTGTAGCTGAAGCTTTGCCACACACAAGCTGTTGTACCCTGACTTTTGCTGGTGAAATGTAAGTTCCGGTTCATGTTTATCCTTCTGCTCCCTGTTCTAGTAAGTCTATTTGCTGAAAGAAGACCAAGGGAGATGCTATTGCTGCTGACTATGTTACTACCATAGAAGTGAAAACATGTATGCAGATAGCATGAGGAATAGTAATGGTCCCACACTAGCCCAGAGTATTGAGAGTTGACAGCAATCTGATCTTAAAGAAACAGCGTATTAGTTAATTTCTGTTGCTGTGATTACATACCATGCCAAAGAAACTTAAGGAAAAGAAGGCATTTTTAGCTTATAGTTCCAGAGGAATAGGGTCCATCATGGTGGGGAGGCATGGCAGCAAGTGGCAGGAGCTAGAAGCAAAGAGCTTGTATCTTGAGTGGCGGGCATGAAGCAGAGGGTGAACAGGAAGTGGTTGAGTCTAAATTTTCAAAGCTTGGACCCAGTGACATACTTTCAGCAAGGCCAGACCTCCTACCTTTCCAGACAGCACCACCAACAGGGGACCAAGTACTCAGATACCGGAACCTATGGGGACATTCTCGTTCCAGCCATCACACATTGTGTATCTTTCTCCATTGTAAAAATTGAGCAGAACCCAAAACAACCAGAGATTCAGAGCTTAATCTTGTCCTCTTAAAGCTTTTGTCTGACAATGCAGAAGGCTTGCAAAATCCTCGAGGAAATAGGCACAGCAGAGTAAGGGTTGAAAATAGTTTGTTAGGTTAGACTATGACATGGAGGTCGGAGATGGCAAAACGCTTGCCTTGCAAACATGAGGACCTGAGCTCAGTTCCCAGAACTCTCATAAAAAATCTGGGGGTGGTGGCATGTGCTTGCAGTCCTAGTGTTGGGAATGCAGAGATAGTCCCAGAGCTTCCTCAAGCGAGGCGAATGGATAAGCTCCAAGCCAATTGAGAGACCCTATCTCAAAAAAATAAAGTGAAGAGTGTTCCTGAGAAGTAGTACCCAGAGTTGGCCTCTGCCCTCTGCAGACATGTGCATATGTCTTTATGGATACCCCCAGGTGCATATACACAAAATAAATAAAAAGTAGAAGACAAAGTGGAAATCGAATTTAATGAGTATGTGTTAGAAAGCCTATAGTTAAATTAAAAAAGGAAGATAATGATGATGAGACTTAATAAGACTAGCAGTAGGAGTTGTTTCGTGTGGAAACATGGAGAAGGCACACTTGGCTTGGACCTGCTGTGTGATGTAGTCACTGGCAGTGTCTTCTGTAGAAACACAGTGACCAAATCACAGTGCGTGGGCTCTGCTCCTTCTCCTTCCATGGTTGTATGGAAGTGAAAGTGTTTTGTGGGGTTTGTTTTAAATGGAACACAGACAATTTAGAAAGTGATCCAGAGTGGAAAGACGCCAAGGAATAGTCTCAAAACAGACCAAGAGAGTGCAGAGATGCTTGCTTGGAACTATCCAAGGATAACCTCTTGGAACATTGAGAGGATGGTGATGACCAACAGGAGGGGCTGTGCCCATTTCAGGTTGGTCAGAAAGGAAAATTTAGATTTGATGGCTTGCAATTATGGAAGACAATTTGGGTTAAGTCAGTGTTTCTAGACTCATGGACGTATGCCTCTGGCAACATGCTCCCGGGATGGTTTTCATTAGAAAACCCTTTTGCAGCTGGGTCTGGTGGAACACACATGCACTCCCAATATTCTAGGAGGCTGAGATGGGAGGGTCATTATTTGAGCCAGCCTAATTGTGCTACTCATTGAACACCCCCCCCCCACACACACACAGGTTCTAGCATCTTTTGATGAAGCTCGTCTAGTTGTCTCCACCTCCCTAGTGCTGGGATTAAAGGTCTGTGACTCCTGAGTGCTGGGAACACCTTCGTGTGAGTTCTGTTTCTCTCTTTAGACAGATTCATCTCCTGTAGCCCAGAGTGGCCTTGAGTCCTGGGATTAAAGGTGTGTGTCACTACTCCCCGCTCTAGTGGCTTAGCTCTGCACGCACTCCGATCTTCAGGCAAGCTTTATGAAAACACAGATAAAATCTCACTATAGGAGCCTACAAAGAAGGCTGCTTCTGTGAGTTGCACTATGATTTCCACATGAGTGCCATGGCATTTGCACTCCTCAAAATAGAAAACTAAATGTAAATAAGTGTAAATAATACTTTTATAAAAAAACATGTAGGCTTCTCTTGTGTTTTCTCTGCTCCTTCTTGAATGGCATTTAGAAACCGAAATGGTAGTGTTGGGCACAGTGAACATTGAGCTCCTTGCTCTTGGATGCTGTAAACCATCTGGGGTGCATCCATGCATACACTCATCTATGTGTCTCCTGCCTCCATGTCATACTGTAGACATACATGCTCACTCATGTGTGTCTCCTGCCTCTATGTCATAATGTAGATATACATGCTCACTCATGTGTGTCTCCTGCCTCAATGTCATACTGTAGACATACATGCTCACTCATCTGTGTTTCCATGCCTCCATGTCATACTGTAGACATACATGCTCACTCATCTGTGTCTCCTTACCTCCATGTCATACTGTAGACATACATGCTCACTCATGTGTGTCTCCTGCCTCCATGTCATACTGTAGACATACATGCTCACTCATGTGTGTCTCCTTACCTCCATGTCATACTGTAGACATACATGCTCACTCATGTGTGTCTCCTGCCTCCATGTCATACTGTAGACATGCATGCACACTCATTTTTATGTCTTGGTACCTCCACGTCAGACCCATGAGAAGCTAGGAGTGGGCAGTAGTCATTCCAGTACCAGAGATGTGTCTTTGGGTAGCTGGGCTGGGGGGGGGGGGGTGGCGGTTAGAGGTAGAATTTCTGGGTTCCCATGGCTTCACCATATTTTCTCACCTCTTCCTTCCAGCATCATAGGAGATGCTTGTTGTCTATAGGGCCATGTCACATTTGAAAAGTTGTTCCAGGCTGATGAATGACAGATGATTTCTTGATATGAGCTTCATTTGCATTTTTCTAAATATGAATGTATTAGTAACTGTTCTTATTGCTGTGTTCACAGGAAGTAGGGGTGAATCCTGGTGCTCAGCCCACTTTTCCCTTTTTCCTTTTTCTTCAGTCCAGGACCCCAGCTCTTAGAATGGTACCACCCCCTCAGCTAATCCTCTCTGGGAATACCATCACAGACACCTCCAAAGACATGCCCACTAAGGCTCCAGGCATTTTGTCATCTAATAAGCTTGACAAAGAAGTCGCCGAAATGGGCGTATTTAACCGAGCACTCTGTCACAGCTGCTGTGTGATGGCTTCTCAACAGCATCTGTCTTTTGTTCATGGAGGTGGTGCCACTAATTTTTGCTTTTTCATGGCTTTTGGATTTTTGCAATATGCCTCCTCTAATGCAGGCTAAGCCGGCCTTGACTCCTGACCCTCCTGCCTCTCCCTCCCAGCAGCTGGGATTGCAGGTGTACAGCACTATGCATGTGCAACTTGTTCCTCAGCTTTTACAGGTTTCCCATATGAGGGTCATGAGCCTTCATAGCACATGCTCCAGATATTTTCTTCTTCTTCTTTTTTTTCAGGTATCTTTAACTTCTTGGAAAGACTTCCTTTAGTCTTTTTTTTCCTTCAGAGCTATTAATTTTTATTTTGTGTATGGGTGGTTTGCCTCCATGTCTCTGTGGTGCCTGTAGAGGTCAGAAGAGAGCATTGGATCCACTGGAACTGAAGCCCAGGTCCTCTGGAAGAGCAGACAGTGGTCTAAACTGCTGAGCCATCTCCCCATCCCTTGTTTTAAGTTTTTGAGACACAGTCTTACTCTGTAGCACAGGCTGTACTCTGAGTTGAACTCCGGTTGATCCTCCTGCCTCGGCCTCCTACTGCTGGGCTGACAGGGCTTTGTGACCTAACTGTAGGCTTGTTTTGCTTTGTTCTAAAGATCTTCTTGTTTATATGTAGTCAGATGCAGCAGTGTTGCTTTTTTTTTGCCTTCTGGTTTGAGTTTCAGTTAGAAAATATTTCCCTTTACTGTGGTTATGGAGCTAGTCACTCATGTGTGTCTCCTGCCTTTTTTATGTTTGCTATTTTCCTAGCCTGTCTGTCTTATGTATGTAGGTAGGTACACCCTGTGCTATCTGATGCAGAGATCAGAAGAGGGTGTAGGATCCCCTGAAGCTGCAGATGGTGGTGAACTGCCTTGTGGGTGCTAGGAATTGAACTCTGATCCTCTGGAAGAGCAGCCAGTGCTCTTAGCTAATAATCTCTCTAGCCCCATTAGTTTATTTTTAAATATGACATCAAAGCCAGGTGTAGTAGTTACACACCTTTTAATTCCATCACTTGGGAGGCAGAGGCTGGTAGGTCTAGGTGAGTTGGAGGCCAGCCTGATCTATATGGAGAATTCCAGATCAGCAAGATGTACATAGTGAGATCCTGTCTTAAAAAACCAAAACCAAGAGAGACAGAGACAGAGACAGAGAGAGGAAGAGAGAGGAAGAAGGAGATAAAGGTTTTGGTAGTGTTTTTTCTTTTTCCAATTACTACCCAATTATCCAGATAACTTACATTATGATCAGGTGTGCTGGCATTTATCTATAGCCCGTCACTTAGAGGCTAAAGCAGGAGGATTGCTCTGAGTTTAGGCTGGCAGAGGATGCATAGCAAAATCTTGTCTTTAAGATGAAGGCTGTGGCTTGACAGCTGGCTCAGTGGTTAAGGCCCTTGTTCTTGCAGAGGACCCAGATTCAGTTCCTGTCACCCGTCATAACTCTAGTTTCAGGGGATTTGAAGCCCTTTTTGAACTCTCCAGGCACTAGGGACACAAATGGTGCACATACATGCATAAAAAAACCCACTCATATGCATAAAATAAATGAATTTTTGAAGAGTCCATTTATAACCCAGTGATTTGGGTGACAACTTTCCATATAATTTGGAGAGTTTTCTGGACTTTGAACTCTGTGGAATTGGTCTATTTGCCTTTTTTTTTTTTAAATGTACGTATAGTTGCTGGATTTATTTATTCCTTTTGGGGGCATCAGTGAAAACAGAGGCAGATAAAGAGAACCCCCCCCCCCACCAGGGAAACCGTTTGAGAACAACAGCTGAAAGGACATAAGGCTTTCTGATGCATAGATTAGAATTTAAGGAGAGATAAACATTGCTTTGTTCTCCACGTTTGCAGAAAGTGAGAATTAGTTGCTTTCCCAGTGTCTTGGCAAAGGGTTGCATGCTAGAAGGGCTGGAGAACCATGGGGCGGGACCAAGTACATCACTGTGGTCTACTGTGTCCTGCTGGACAGGTCAGTGTGGACTCGTGGTTGAAAGGCAACTCTGGGCCATCGCCAATCAGTTTAATGAAGTTGTGGGAATTCCACAGCTGTCCTTTAGGGGATAAGTTTAGAAAGGCCAGCCCTTCTAGGCTGAGGGTCCACTCGGGACACAGACTGGAAACAGATTCACGTAATAAGTCAGCCTACGTTTGTTTCCTGTGCTGTGTGTTGTGCAACTATGTGATTCAAGAAGAGTTTTTATATGGAGAGAATTATGTTTACTTGTAAAACATTTTCATAATTTGGGACATTTCAAATCCAGAAACATGACCAGAGGTTATGCTAGGCCATTTAAAATACTCTTAAATACCCTCTTTAGCCAAGTAGCTGGCTAGGTTTACAGTACCAAAAATGAATCCTCTTCTATTGAGTGGGCCATAGTCTAATTAAACAGCTGTTGGTTATCCTCAAGACAGAAGCACACTGGGAAGGAAAACACTCTGGACACTAAAGCACACCATGACTGTATAATGATAGTGGGTAGGGACTTGTGCAAAAACTGGCAAGTAAACAATGACAGCCTTGGTAAGAAATTACCAACAGTGCAAGAGGGGCACTACTGTCTTGAGGAAGATTAACACGAAAAGAAAAACGCAACGCATTTGCTTCCTATTCTAGTTTAGTGTTCTTTGTTTTTGATTTGTCCTGAATGATGTTTACATTTCAAACTAGTTTGAGTCTCTCTGGAGATAATCGTGTTACTGTTTCCTTGTGAAAACTAACAGGAATGGTGCTCACGGATTTCCTGGTGTTGAGCCTGTCTTTCTTTTCTGCAGACGTTGTCCTGGTCATAGTGTGATTTCCTTAATATGATGGGAGAGACCATGTCTCTTCCTGTTTTGACTTTTTGCCTTGGTACTTGATGGTTAGTGTTGATTGTCAATTTGACAGGATGTGGAATCAGACAAACCTTCAGGCACACTTATGAGGGTTTTCTGGACTAGGTTAGTTTCTGGAAATGCCTGTGGTAAATCTAGTTCTTAATCCCAGGTACCCATGGAGAAATGTCTCCTCTTTGAATAAACCCACTAGGTTTCAACAAAGCCGACTCTCTGATGGGACTATTGGCAGGTAATGGTGGCTGTAGGAGTTGGGGGCGAGGTGTCATTTTTGTCAGTGGTGTACAAGTAGTCTATGCACCAGTAAATAACTTTCTACCCATGCGCATGCAAACAACCCTAAATAAATCACATGAAAATGTGCACACATATACCCTCAAAGACCTGGAAACTGGCGGGAGACTTCATGGAAAGAAGAAGGGTTTTGGTGGGAGAAGTGGTGGGAGGATGAGAGCTGGTGCTCCAGACAGCAAAGCTGGAGAGGTCGCGTGCTATCAAAGCCCTTTAACACCAGGCATGTAACTAGAGCGTTTGGAGATTGCCCTGCTGGGTTTTTGCCTTGCTTTTGACTAGGCCCATATTTCCCCCTTTTGGAATGGTAATGTCTATTCTGTGCCCCTGTATGCTGGAAGTATCTCATTTGCTTTTTAATTTTACAGGGGGTTACAGTTAGGAGCTTGTCTTTAGTCTCAGAAGAGACATTGGACTTTTAAACAGGGTTGAGACTGAAAGCCTATGGGAACGTTTGAAGTTGCACTAAATGTGTTTTGCATTATAATATGAGCAGAGGCTTATGGGTGCCAAGAAGAGGAGCGTGAGAGTTAGAATGAGAAGTGCTCCCTGGAGGCTCCTAAGTTTGAATACCTGGTCCTCAGCTGGTAGAACTCCTTGGGAAGGATTGGAAAGAATGGCCTTGCTGTAGGTGGTATCTCTGGGGAAAGGCTTTGAGAATTTAAAGACACATCATGTTCAGGTTTATGCTTGTGGTAAACAATGTGGAATCTGGTTATGATGGCGCATGTCTTTAATTCTAGCACTTAGGAGGCAGAAGCAGGTGGATCTCTGTGAGTTTGACATTAGACCCCACCCTGTCTTGAAAAAAAAAATGTGTACTCTAAGTTTCTGGCTCTTACCACCATCCTTTTGGCCTCTCCCCCTCTGGAATTGTAAGCCCAAATAAAGTCTTCTGTTGTTTTTTGTTTTTTTGAGACAGGGTTTCTCTGTAGCTTTGGAACCTGTCATGGAACTAGCTCTTGTAGACCAGGCTGACCTTGAAGTCACAATGATCCACCTTCCTCTGGCCCCCCAAATGCTGGGATTAAAGGCGTGTGCCACCACTACCAGGCCCCAAATAAAGTCTTCTGTGAGTTGTTTTGGTCCGTGGTGTTTTATCACAGCAATAAAAAAATAATTGATACAGATGGTGATGATTAAAACACACTATATATTTGAAACTTTAAATGAATAAATAAATTTTCAGAGCAAATTAGGAATTATTAAATAAATGACACCCTAGATAACAAACACAGGTGGGGAAACTCTGACTTGGCAAGGACAGTGATTTACAACTGAGTGTAGATGCAGTTGGAGCCATGCAATTAGAGCGTGTAGCTGGAGTCATGCAGTTAGAGCCATGCAGCTGGAGCCATGCAGCTGGAGCCATGCAGCTGGAGCCATGCAGCTGGAGCCATGTAATTAGAGCCATGCAGCTGGAGTCATGCAGTTAGAGCCATACAGCTGGAGCCATGCAGCTGGAGCCATGTAATTAGAGCCATGCAGCTGGAGCCATGCAGCTGGAGCCATGTAATTAGAGCCATGCAGCTGGAGCCATGCAGCTGGAGCCATGCAGCTGGAGCCATGTAATTAGAGCCATGCAGCTGGAGCCATGCAGCTGGAGCCATACAGATGGAGCCATGCAATTAGAGCCATGTAGCTGGAGTCATGCAGTTAGAGCCATGCAGCTGGAGCCATGTAATTAGAGCCATGCAGCTGGAGCCATGCAGCTGGAGCCATGCAGCTGGAGCCATACAGCTGGAGCCATACAGCTGGAGCCATGCAGCAAATGTTTCCTGGCTTGGCAGGGGTCCAGAAGCAGGCCCATCTGGGTGGCCACCAGAAGGATATGCTGGCCCTGGGCTGTGGGTAGATTGGTGAGTGTTTACAGAATTCTTCTTGACTCTTGTCCAGGACAGGGTGGCTCTAGGAATGTACCTTGGAGCATTAGGACATTACTTTCTTCTGAAGTATTGAAGGACTATCTTCGTAATTAACCTTCTTTAGCTCATGTGGATGTAGAAGCCAAATGTTAACTTTCCCCCATTACCTGGTTACGAGCTGTGTGTGCAGACTCTGAGATCAATAAAAGTAATTTGTTCTTCCATGCCAGTAAGAGAATTATTCACAAGTGAGCCATGCATACTGTGTTAAGAAAGAATGCAACTCGATGCTAAGGAAGATGTGTTGAAGCATATAAGTAGTTCCTTGAACGGAATTTATAGGTTTGGTACATTTTCAATAAACCAGCCACAATAGTTTATTACAGGAATTTCAGCCAAAATTGTTTAAAATGACTATTTTAAATCTATCAAGCCGGGTGACTACAGACAGCTCTTGAACTAACAAGGTTAAGGTAAGTGATGGCTGTTAGTTCTGAAAGTCATCCCCACGCATTCTATAAGACTTTCCCGCTCCACAGGGGTCTATGTTGGGAGCCGAAGTTTTCTGAAAATAAATTCAGGCAGAGTGTTGTATGTTGTCATCTGAAGTGAAATTTTGTGTTTCAGAAACGTGCATGCAGGAGGTCAGAAGCTGGTGGCCATGAGTACAGCAGCCACATGGTAAGCACCTGTGCCCTGCTGTCCTGGAGCACAGACGACCAGGAGCCACGGCCACGAGGCCCGCCTGCACCGCGACCAGAGTGTGGCCAGGAGAGGCCGAGCTCAGTGGTATGTGCTTCCTCTTGCCACCAAACCCACTGCAAGCCCATAGAATTCGTTTAATAAAACAGTGGTTTCCCTGTGCTGATGCACTTCTTATGTCTGTGGTTTATTTAATAGAGTCTGCAGAACGGCGGAAGGAGCTCAGCCCAGCCTTGCCTGAGATGTATTGCGGGGGAGTCTGTAAGTGTGATCTCACTGAGACAGAAATGATAGCGTTCTTCAACATCAGATCTGTAGAACAGTTAATAAAATCTGCAATCATATATATAAGGAATGAGATACGTGAATAAAACTGAAGGCTGATTTGAACTTTTTAGCATTCTGTTGAAGTAAAAAAAAGTTCCAGCTTCAAATTTAGAACTAGAAATCACAAAGAAATGTAAAACCCCCACTAAGAAGCAGTATTTGTGTGTCCACGCATGTGTGAAGGTGCTGTGAGTAGATGTGGCCTCGAGGAAAAGAAGACCCTCTACTTGTCTAAAGGACAGACCTTGAAGGTCATCTTAGGGAAGAAGCATGGCCTTATTTAAATTGTCTCAACAGGAGTCAGCATTGGGTTTTCCTCATGTGTTTAAACTTTTCTAGTGTGTTTCCATAAACTTTACATAAATTGTAGATTTCTAAAGGAAACACAGTGCTCACACCATCAGTTCAAAATAAAGGGAAGCCTAAGACCGCCAGCCAATTTTCAGCCTCCGCTGTAAGGCGGAATATCATAAAGCATATATTAGCATAATAATGCCTTTGTTATTAATTTTGAACTTACTCTAAGAACAAGTTAATATGTTTTTGATAACCTCTATAATTCTTGGGTTTTTTATTTTAAATTTGAACTCTCAATATTGTAATAAAATAGACCTGTATTTAAATTCCACATAGAAACCAGGCGGATGAGCGTGCGCCTCAATCTGAGTGTCGGAGATTGCCCCCCAAAGATCTTCAGAGAAGTGAATTGCTGTTCCCGATGAGCAAAAGATTGAGTCCGTAACTTATACACATCTTCAGCTGACACAGGACTGGCTGCTGGGTTCTGCCGTCGCAGGCACTGACTGTCTTAGACAGACCCGATGCTCTGGCAGCTGCCATCCGCACCAACCTGAGTAGCTAGAGTCATCAGACCCATACAAAAGCCAACGTCAGTGTCGTGCCTCCTGCAGGGGAGTGTGCTTTGCCGCTCTCTGTTCTCGGTCTGCAAAGCCTTACTGTCGGATGTGTGCTGTATTTCTGAACAGTGCTCACATTCAAAATGCCTTCATCTGAGTTCAGTTTATTTAGGTTGATTCCCATGACTGCCAGAAATACCCGAGGATACAGCTAAGTCATACTTTTTGAGAATTGTGGCCCCATTGTAGTCAGATAACCTCTCTGGTGGTGATTGACTGGTTCTTTCGTGCCCCAACCCCATATCCTTGGGATATAGCTTTCAACTCCTCCTGTCTATCGGAGGCAGATTTGGAAGTAGCGTGAATTCCTTACACTTTGAGGGGTTGTGTTCTGGCTTGAATGGCTTAAAGGGAAAGAAAAAAAAAAAGAATTAGCTCAAGCGCCTGATTGGATCATTTTGGCTAATATTCTGTTTGAACAACAGTACCTGTTTGCTTAGGGTTTTCCCTTCCTTTGTAATTCCCCAAGCTTGCCTCCTTTAGTTTCATAGGAAATGAATCTATGAGCAGAAAACCTACATTGATATGTAAATATCATTTTTTTGGTTAATGCTCAATATTCTTTTCATCTAAATTTCAGAAACTGACTTTAAAAAATCAGTTTCCCTTTATTTGTAGTTATTCTCAATAAAATTTTACCCAGGCTTGGGCGGTTTAATATTTACACCCACTATTTCTAAAAGTCTTATGTAAATAAAGATTGAAATGTGAATTTGAAAAGTCACACCTCTTGATATTTGAACAGACTATGCTGCGTATATCTTCTTTTCCTAATAATACGGCTAGTTTCTCTCCTAAGCTTTTAAAATAATAAGACACTTACTATTTTTATATTCTAAAACATCAAAAGGTTCAGTGTTAAATAAAAAGCAAATAGTGTTTTTAGAGATGCAGGATCCCAGGGAGCACTACTTAGCAGCAAATCACTGACGGGCAGCGACTGCAAACTTCAGAGGACTTTATTACACTCAGGCTTCTTCAGAGCCGCTTGCCCACATGCACGGGAGGGCTTTCCTGCCAGCTCACACTCCCAGCCTGACTCCGATGACTCCCCTGCCTCTGAGGGCTGCAGAGTCTATGTCAGTGTGGTTCTCGTGGTATCCCTAACAGCAGCCCCATCCAGGTGTGCCTCTCAGCTTGCCTGGTGGCTTTTCCCCACAGCTGCTGTGTGAACTGAGCCTCTTGTATGTTTCTGTCTGTAGTCTGCTGATCTCACTGATGCTTCCTGCTCTGAATCCTAGGCAGAGCTGTCTTCTGTGGAGCATGAGTTCCTTGCACTTCAACTGGCTTTTGTTTATTTGCATGTGTATGCATTTATACATATGTGTTGTGTGCTTGCATGAGTATGGCACATGCGTGTGTGTATGTGTGTGTGTGTGTGTGTGTGTGTGTGTGTAGTAAGCCCAAACTTGACACTGAGTGTTTTCCTTGATAATTTTCCACTTATTTAGTGAGGCAAGGTCTTCCCCTGAAACTGGAGCTCACTAATTCTGGCTAGTCTAGCTATCCATCTTGCCCCAGGGATCTTCTATCTCTGCCTCCCAAGTACAAGGATAACCAGTGGGCTACCATGACTGCTCGTCTTCTCCATGGATTCTGGGGATTGGAACTGAAGTCCTCATGCATACATGCTAGTGCTTTATCTGTCAGGCCGTCTCCCAGTCTTCGGTCATGTTTTAGTCACTGGGTTGTTTCTCATGAATGCGTGGACCTTTTCTCAGTATGTCCTCAGTCTCACTCTGTACGTTTGCGCTTCAGTCCTTCCATCTGATCCATTCTAGTTCATTCATACAGTGGTTTCCAGCTCAGTAATGCTGCCATGGGTTCTCTCTTTTGTCTCCTTGCCATAGTCTTATTATAGAGGATCTGTGAGGGGTTGGGGATTATAATGTAGATCATGAAGGATGTGGGTTATAAGGCAGGTCCAGGAAGGGTGGGAGATTATAAGCAAGGTCCATGAAATGTGGGGAGCAGAGGAAGCCCTCTCATCAACCCTCAGTTCTAAGGGAGCCCTGAGTGAATGTGTTATTGCCATGGGCATGGGAATGTCAAGGATCCTAGAGCCTTAGAGCCATAGAGAAAATGGTGAAGTCTTCTCCCTGGGAGTGAGACTCAGAGGAACGATGGCAAAACCTTCTCATTTGGTCCATGTGTGGATGCTGATAGTGTGTGCAGAAAATGTCCTAGCCTTTTCAGCCCCGATATTTAGAGCCTGAACACTGCTCCCCTACAGGGACGACTTTGCTGAGTTCAGGATCCTGCAGCTTCTGAGCAAGTGGCTGCTGATACTTGGCCACCAGCGTTGATTCTGGAAGGGAACACACACAGGCTAGAACAGTGGCAAAAACCAAGGGCGTTATCAGAAAGCTACCATTCCAGGTAGCTTTGCTGTTGTGTCTTTGATTCACGATGCCCGGGTGAAAGGACACTGGATGATTTAACATTCGAAAAATGAAAAAAAGAAAGTGCTCATTACATTCCCCTATTAGATCCAGGTCCTGTTTATAGTAATTTCAGAGCTGTATATGAAAGCTCATTCCTTTACTCCATTGTGCTAGGTAGGCTGAGCTAGGAGGATTGTGGTGAATTAGAGATCCTGGCCACATAGGAGTTCCAGGCAAGCCAGAACAATATAGCAAGACTCTGGCTTAAACACACACACACACACACACACACACACACACACACACACACACACACAAATAACCAAAACCAAACTGATAACTTATTTAGCAAACCACTATCAGAGTTTTTCCTGCTAGAAGCGGAACACTATACTTCATGGAATTGTTTCCATTGTTGAGGAGGAAGACAAGGACTCTTGCTGTGCCTGTTCTTGCTCAGTGTACTAGAGTTTCCAGCCGGTATAGTGAGACAAGAACAAAGAAACAATGAGTAGAAGAATTGGGAGGGAAAAACAGATTCACTTGCATTGTTGTTTTCAGATTCTATACATAATCCGTCTACATAAAATATCCAAGAAAGCCTGCAGGTTTCTACTAAGCAAGAGGGCGGAGTAGACAAATATGCAAAACCATAGAGTCATATTCACTAACAGTAATTTAGAAAAAGAAGCCCCATCCATGTTCTTAATTGTGCAGGTGGTTACTGTCATCATCCTTTGTGGATGCCAGTATTTCAATAGGCATCCTGCAGGGGATTTTCTGTGTTTGCTTGTCTAAGAATGTCTTAATTTCTAAGTCGGTTTTGAAAGTTGTTTTGTTGGAACTAGAATTTCTTGATGGATAGATTCTGTCCCCGAGGAAGCACTAGGAAGGCGTCCGGCAGTGAGTACAGCTGGAAACCACTGGGCACGGGTCCATTTCTATCCCAATACTAGAAGCAAATAAGAACATGAGGCCCTTGAGATGGTTCAACAGGTAAAGGAGCCAGCTGTCAGTTCTGCTGACCTGAGTTCATCTCAAGACCCACATAAATGTGTGGAGAGAACCAGCTCCCCAAAGCTGTCCTCAGACTTCCACATACACATCACGGCTTGCACATCTGTGCACATACAAAATAAATATCCTTCAAAACTAGCTTGCTTGCTTGCTTGCTAAGTGAGAATAGACTGGAATTTGGTTTATTTTTCACTGTTGCTTTAGATTCTCTATGTAAGTCTTACCAACAGAAATAGGCTGTAGCAGGGTTTCTTTTGGGCCACCAGGCAGCTCCCAAATCATGACAAGACAACTGAATATTAGTTAGGAATGCTCATCCTTATCTTGTGCTTGTCCCGCTAGCTCTTATGACTTCACCTGTTTCTGTTCATCTGCATTTTGCCTTGGGGCTTTTTACCTTTCTCTCAGTCTGTGTGTCCCACTTTGACTTCTTCCTCCATGCCTGGCTTGCGGGTGACCGACTGGCCCTAGATGTTTCCCCTTTCTCCCACATTCTCTCCCTCTCCTCTCTTGAACCTGGATTCCTCCTCCTCTTTACTCTTTTTGCCTGTCATCCCTGCCTTTCTCTCTACTGCCTTTTGGCTGTTCAGGTTTTCATTAGCCCAGTCACTGGCCTTAGGCAGGCAAAGCAACACATCTTTACCTCGTTTAACAAATGCAGCATAAGAAATAGAACGCATCCTTACGTAGTTAAAGTAACAGTCCACAGCAGCAGGCTTCCTGTTTCTTTGTGGTAAGACGCACTGCCAAGACACAGCAAACCCTGCTTAAAGCTCTTGACTTCACCAAAGCTAGGACCCAAGGAGCAGAGCATCCCTATCAGACATGGCCCTGGTGTTATGGTGTATGTTATTTGTGAGTCCCGGAATCTCAGGGCTTCAGCCCGTTCCCACCCTAGACTGTCCCTGTGCAGATCAGGCCATGTGTCCTGAAAGACACTGACAAGCTGGGACAAATGTGGAAACTCAGGAGGCAAAACTGGACATGGTGACAGTTACCTGTAATTGTAGCACTTGGAGTTTAGAGGCAGAAGGCCCAGGAGTTCAAGGACAGCCTTGGCTGCATGTGGAGTTGGAGGCCAGAATAATTTATATGAAACCCTGTTTCAATAAACAACAATATTTGAAAGAGGGAAAAAGAAATCAGGGGTGAGTTCCTAAGTGGGGATTAGGGATGGCGTGAGGGAAGTCTGAATGGACAGTTCTGAAGACTGCAGGTCACTGTGCTCACATTGATGACCTGTCTTGGTCCCTGAGTCTATGCATTCTGCCTGCAGCCTGTCTTCAGTGTGTACCGGACTGTGGGAACACGGCCTGTGTGTTCTATAATCTTGTTTATTCTCATATGATCGTCTATGATCCTGGATGTTCTTATAGGATATTCTTTTATGGTCTTGTATGTGTTTGTATAATCTTAGATGTTCTCCTATGATCTTATATGTTTTTTAATATGACATTCTTCCATGTTATATGATTTCATGTTTGTATATGTTTTTATATATTCATCTATGATCTTGCATGTGCTTATATGATGCTCTTGTGTGTTCTTATATGATCATATATGATGTTCTATGATCTTATATATTCTGTGCTGTTATTGTTTGTTTTTTATGATCCTGTATATTCTATGATGTTCTTTAGATGTTTTTCTATGCTATTGTATGTTATTGTTTATGCTTATGATTATCTTCTATGATGATGTATGTTCTTATATTCTTCAATGACCTTGTTTTTTGTCTTTGTTTATATGATCTTCTATAATTTTGCATGATATATGTTTGTATATATTCTTTATGTCATGTTCTCATATGTTTTTACATGTCCTCACACATGCTTTTATGTGTTCTTTTTTTTTTTTTTTTTTTTTTTTTTTTTTTTTTTTTTTTGATTTTTCGAGACAGGGTTTCTCCGTATCTTTTGGTTCCTGTCCTGGAACTAGCTCTTGTAGACCAGGCTGGCCTCGAACTCACAGAGATCCGCCTGCCTCTGCCTCCCGAGTGCTGGGATTAAAGGCGTGCGCCACCAACGCCCGGCGTGTTCTTTTTTTTAAAATTTATTTATTTATTATGTATACAGTATTTTTTTGTCTGTGTGTATGCCTGCAGGCCAGAAGAGGGCACCAGACCCCATTACAGATGGTTGTGAGCCACCATGTGGTTGCTGGGATTTGAACTCAGGACCTTTGGAAGAGCAGGCAATGCTCTTAACCTCTGAGCCATCTCTCCAGCCCAGCCATCTCTCCAGCCCATGTGTTCTTGATTGAATTCTCTACCTTTCCCCATCATGATTTATAGTGTCCTCTTGACCTCAATGAACTTGACCTTCTAGACAGATCATCCGGTCTTGCCTGTGTGCCACATGCACACTAGGCTCCTGTTTCTGGTTCTAGAACATTCTGACCTCAACATTGTTCTCACTGCCTGGGATGTCTTCTGCATCCTAAGGTAGACACATGTGCAGTCCTGACTTTCGTAGCACCTTGTTCTCATGGCCCGGGTGAGCCATGAGCCATTGGTATAAAATGGGTCCATGGCCACCTCCCAGTCTTCTCCAAGCAATGTCTGAGTCTTTCCCGTTGGCAGCACTTGCTTTCTGGAGGATGGAGGGAAGCCTTGACTGGACTGTCATCCCCTCATTTCCTGACCACTCAACATTCTGGGACCTCAGCCCCTCGGGGAACCCATTAGTGTCTTGGTGTGGACCTTACAGGCAGGGCTGCCCACCCCTCCTTAGCCTGTGGCCAGAAAGCACTACTGTGTGTCAGTGCTCATAGCCCAGTGTGACAGAGACTCTCGGATGCTGATGGGAGCTCTTGCTGCACAGCAGTATGGCACCTGCCCGCCGTCATCCTCAACCTTCTCATTCTCCCATCTGCTTTTGTGGGGATATGGAAAGAGGCCTGCTCCAGGAGGGATGTGAGGGGCCCTGCTAGGGACCACTGTGATCCTGGGCTACTTCCAGATGTCCACATGAGGATCAAGCCACACTCCTGTGGCTTTGAATCCCGATTCAGTATTTTGACAGTGCATTTTAAAATTTTATTTTATGGGTAACCGAATGATATTTCATCCTTTTTCTCCAAGTAATAAAGAATATAACATTTGTTAAGAATATTCTATATGACTGGGCAGCTTTAGAAATATTTTGCCTTAATTACAGTGCAGTACATGTTAATACATCTGTAAGTTGTGCCTTAGAAGTCATGACAAGAACAAGCCAGGACCGGTGTCCCACCCTGCATCCCCAGTGCTTGAGAGGTAGCACGCAAGAGCTAGCCTAGTGTGTATGTCTCTCTCTCCTTCTCTCCCCCTCTCCTATTGATATAGCAATTATTATTATCTTATTTTTGAGACAGGGTCTCACTCTGAAACCCAGACTGGCCTGGGAGTTATTATGTGGCCTACGCTGGCAGTGTGCCTGTCATAGCTTTATATGTGCTGGCAGGTGTGTGCCGTCTCACCCGTCTTAGCCCAGTTATTATAAATGGTGTCCTCTGTGTTGGTGACTACGTAGCTGAAGCCTGTTAATGAGTACAGGGTGAATCGATACTCACAGTATCTTCTCTCACCATTGCAGGGCCATTTTAACCATACCGTGAATCATTAGAAGATGCAAACGGGAAGAAGGAAGATTCCAGTTGGGTTTGAACCCCCATGTGACAGCCAGTGCAGATCCCTTCCAGCTGACCTGGGTGCCCACCTGACGGCCAGTGCAGATTCCTTCCAGCTGACCTGGGTGTCCACCTGACGGCCAGTGCAGATCCCTTCCAGCTGACCTGGGTGCCCACCTGACGGCCAGTGCAGATTCCTTCCAGCTGACCTGGGTGTCCACCTGACGGCCAGTGCAGATCCCTTCCAGCTGACCTGGGTGCCCACCTGACGGCCAGTGCAGATTCCTTCCAGCTGACCTGGGTGTCCACCTGACGGCCAGTGCAGATCCCTTCCAGCTGACCTGGGTGCCCACCTGATGGCCAGTGCAGATCCCTTCCAGCTGACCTGGGTGCCCACCTGATGGCCAGTGCAGATCCCTTCCAGCTGACCTGGGTGCCCGCTTGTTCAGATGACAGCCAGGGCTTCCTACAGGGGTTGTTTGCCTCTCAGGCAATCCCACTCCCTCTGCAGAAGGCCAGGAACATCCAGAGTGTGGTGACTCATTGCAGCCTCTTTTCTAACATGTTCTGCTGAAGAGGAAATCATCTAGAAGTCAACCAATTCCATATCAAGATGCCCAGGGGTTTTGGAGCCTTATAACTCTTGTAATCATAAGGCACAGCTGGAGATCTCGCTGCCTTTGGACTTTGGGGCTGTTCTGGACATAACCGGGGCTGTTCACGTGCTCTTTTTAATTAAAAAACTTATTTTTATATTTAAAATGCTCTATAATCTTGAAGTGAATTTTGCTAATTGTTAATATCCCATCAAGCCATGTAATTCTCCAACTTTAGTTATGAGGGACAGAACCCCATTGATATTAAAATGGAATTGTGAACAGCTGTTGGGTTTCAGTGTGTTTTGTAACTCTGGACACTAGCCTTGTTTTCCCTGGATCAGGATGTTTCGTGAGCTGTCCTGTTTGCTAGGTCCTAAAGAAATGACTGGAAGCTGGAGGCGCCCCAGCCCTTCTGCCCTGTGTCCATTATGTTCTTTACAGGGCTTGTGCTCCCTGCCAGGAACACATGGAAGAGCCCAGTCCATGCTAACCGTGGCGTGTGGTCATGTGAGGCCCACACTGCAGAATGGGAACAGCAGAAGCCAAGCTCTTGGAACTAGTGTGGGGCTGTTTGTGAGGGAGATGCTCCGGCGTGGCAGTACATGGCCTTTAGCCCTGGGGAGACGCCAGACTGCTCATGGTTGGGCTTGGAGATGACAGCCAGGACTGTGAGAGACAGGTTGTGGTGTGTGGCCTTAAAACGTCGGGGTTTTGTTGTAGTTTGTCTTGTTTTTGAAGAGCTTTAGTTTCCTCCAAAAAATGATGTTAATTTTTATGAACAAATGCAAAACTCCTAAGTTCCCACTTTCCTTGCACCTGTGAACCCTAACCCTAACTCCTGGAAAGGGATGTCCGTGCCTTTGTGCCAGGCGTTTTGGTGCTCAAGAAGCACACAGTTTACCCAAGCATTTCCGTGAGCCCAGCAGACCCTCTGACATCTTCCACCCCGTGAGAAACATCCCTACTCCATGTTAGAGTCCAGAGGACTCCGATTCTGTCTTTTGCCTACTGAAAATGTCATGAGTGACCTTAAAGAACCACCTTCATTTTTTTAAAATTACACTTAGTATATGTGTGTGTGATAGTGTGTGGTGTGTGATGTGTAGTGTGTATGCTTGTGGTATGTGCATGTGTGTATGCATGTGTATGCGTGGAGTGTGGTGGTATGTGGTGTGTATGTGTGGTGGTGTGTATATGTAGTGTGTGCAGTGGTGTGTGATGTGTGTGTGTAGTGTGGTGTATGTGTGTGGTATATGCATGCATGTATGCATGTGTATGTGTGGTGTGTAATGTGTATGTGGTGGTATGTGGTGTGTGTGTTTGTGTGTGTGTGGTATATGCATGTGTGTGTGGTGTGTAGTGTGGTGTGTGTAGTATATGTGGTATGTGGTGTGTGTGGTGTGGTGTGTCTGTATGTGGTATGTGTGTATTGTGGTGTATGGTGTGATGCGTGTCATGGTGTGTGGTGTGTGTATGTGTGGTGGTATGTGATATGTGTGTGGTATGTGCATTTGTGTGTGGTATGTAGTATGGTGTGGTGTGTATTGGGATGTACATGTGTGTGGTATATGGTGTGATGTGTGTGGTGTGTGTGTATGTGTGTGTGTCGTGTGTGTCGTGTGTGTCCGGAGTATTTGTGGAAGTCGGTGCAGGAGCCAGTTTTCTCCTCTCATGTGGGACCTGGAGATCAAACTCAGGTCAGGCTTGGCAGAAAGCACCTTTCCCCACAGAGACATCTCTCCAGCCTACGAAATTCTTCGAGCCTCTTTCTCCGCATCTGTGTGGTGGTGGTGGCACACAGGATTTTCCATCAGCATTGAAGAGAACGCACTGAGAGGGCCTGAGGAGTCAGTCTTTTGTGACAGCCCTTGCCCCTGCCGCACAGCCGGTCCACGTCCAGAGCAGGCCTTCTCTGCTGAAAAAGCCAAGGCCAGAGAAGCTTACAAAGGGAAGAGAGCTGGAGGTGAGGTGAGGCTGGCCAGCTTGTGGAACCAGAGGTTTTATCTCTGCTGCCTGGAATTCTCAGACTGTTCGGAGCACGAGCACCGTGTGATGGAACTGGGCGGCACGCCTGCTTTCTTGGCATCTTGCCTTTAAGCACGGGGCGGGGGTGGGGGGTGGGAGGGGCTTTGAGGTCTGTCTTGATGCTTCCCCCAATGACAGCTTCTTGTTTCAGGAGGACTCTGCCTGTGCCTGTGACTACTCGGGAGAGTAGTATAACTTGGCTATGGATCTTCCGGCTAACCTTGCCACTTACAGATGAGTTCCCACCTTGAGCCCCTTGCTCAGCTCTGTTGTCCTCCCTCTTCATGACTATGACTGCTGATTCTTAAACCCAGCGTCTCCCCTGTACACCACAGAGCTGGGAAGGTGTAGGGACAGGGAGCATTTGGGTAACATCTTGTTTTAAATGGTCTTTGTATGGTCATAAAAACAATACTTGTTCATTGTAGAATGGGCTAACAAGCCCACCCATGGGCGATTGCTGTCAGTGGTCTGAAGCAGCTCTTTTTGGTTCTAACAAAATACTACCCGTTAAGTGTTCTTCATATTATCAGATTGTGTGTGTGTATAGGAAGAAGATAATTTTATACATGGGACGAAACTATACATTCAAAATATATAGTGGTTAGCTCTATCTCCTTTTTTTTTTTACAATTACTTCTTATACTAAGGCTACACTTTTTTTTCTAGATTTATTTATTTATTATGTATACAACATTCCTTCCATGTATGCTTGCATTCCAGAAGAGGGCACCAGATCTCATTATAGATGGTTGTGAGCCACCATGTGGTTGTTGGGAATTGAACTCAGGACCTCTGGAAGAGCAGTCAGTGCTCTTAACTTCTAAGCCATCTCTCCAGCCCTCTATCTCTCTTCTTTAAAAATTTAAATGACTCAGCCATGTGGTGGTGGTGCATGCCTTTAATTCTAGCACTTGGATGACAGAGGAAGGTGAATCTCTTAGTTTGAGGCCAGCCTGGTCTGTATATAGAACAAGTAAGACACCCAGGACAGCCAGGGCTACACAGAAAAACCCTGTTTCAAAAAACATAAAAACAAACAAATTTATATGAATATCCAGTCAAAATCAGCACGGTGTCTCTCTTGAGATGTTATCGACATAGATTCCAAGTTAGATGGCATGGCTGTCTGTGTACTTACTGTCTTGCAATGTCCTCAGGAAATCTTTCAAATGAAGAGGGAAAGGCGGGAATGGAAGAAATGTTTCAAACTTTGTTCTCTGTGCTTGTGGCTTGACATCTCTGGTCCTCCTCTGGCAACTCAGAAGCCTCCTCTACCTCCAAAGCCTCCTTGGCCTCTGCCACCAAATCTACCCCTTTCTCCCACTAAAGCCACCTTTACCTGTAGGCTTGGCCCACTGCAAGGTAACTTTGTTTCCATCAATTTCACCATCTCCTATGGCTTCCTTGGCAACTTTTGTATCTTCTTCACTGTTGAAGTCTATAAAACCAAACCCTTTGGGAGACCCAGTCTCCTGACCGGTGGCTATTCTTGTAGGAATAGAGCTCTCAAACGATTCTCTTAAGATCTCTCCAGTGCTTTCCTCCAACAGACCTTTCACGGAGTTTTGGATGGCTGACTTTGGATCCTTGTGATTCCAGCCTGATCGTTCTGCCCTCAGTCTCCATTTTCTTCAGGAGTTTAAAGCTTTAGCATCTTCAAACGAAGCAAATTCTATAAATGCATGGCCTTTAGATATGCCATTTGGATTCTGGGGCACACTGATAAAAGTTGCTTTCTCAAATACTTCCTAGAGTGGTTCTTCTGTCGTGCTGTAGGAAAGTTAAATCCAAAGTTTTGTTTCACTACAAGCTCTCTCTTGTATTTGTCCTCTCTCCAGGGTAGGAGGGTGAAAGAGATCACCCATCAGCCTCTGCCCGCTGCTTTGATTCAGGTTCTCTCGGCATCAGCTTCTGCGTTGAACTTGGGAGTGATCCCTTTACTTGTCCCACCCTTGCTGACCAATCTGATCTCCATGGCGTCTTCCAACACTTCATCCTCAGTGATACTGAAAGATGGGTTTTTGACTAAAAGCTCGATTTTGTGCAACTCGAACTTTCTTAGTGTCTCTTTTTGTTTTTCTAGTTTAATTTTATTGCCAAACATTTTTTTTTAAACCAGTGAGCGCCAAGGCTTTTTCTCAGTCTTTAGCAGACTTAAAATCCATGTAACTGAATTTCCTATTTGTACCAGTTCTGGCGTCCACAACAGCAAGGTCAGCTTTAGCAAAAAGTCCACTGGGTGGCAACTTTCCATTCAGCTGCAGGTTTGCTGGGATTAAGGTTTCAGCGAACAGGTTGAAAGGTGTGGTTCTCAGCCTCCCACTTTCTGCTTCTTGACTTCAGGAGCTTCTTTTTGGTCATTTCCTTTTTTCTTTTCTGTTTTCCAGTTGCTGCCTTCACAGGCTCCTGTCTTCCTCCTCCTCTTCATCATCATCGTCTTCATCCTCCTTCTGGTCACACTCTTGGCTTTCACGGGAACTCTCTCCCTTTGGCCAGTGTGATCGCCATAGCATCGTCTTCAGAATCACCTGTCTCCTCATCATTCTCTTCATCATCCTCACCCGCATCCTCCATCCTCTGCTGCTTTCCCTGGTTTCACTGCTCTCACAACTGGCCGCTCAGACGAATCCTCTTTGTCACCATCCATGGTCTCATTGTTTTCATCGTTACCGTCCTTACCCCCATCACGGTCATCCTCTTTGGCACTTTTGTGGTTCTTAGCCACCTTGGCTGGAGTGACAGCTTCCCTTTTCTAAACAAGGTTTGCTACCGATGCTTTTGCTTGTGTGACAATTCTAACCTTTTTTTTTGTTTGTGAAACTGCTAGCTTTGTTGGAGCTGGGGCAGCCTTCCTGCCTTTTCTTCTGAGGGGTGACAGCCTCTCCTCCACTGCCATCATCTCCATCATCTCCTCCGGGGGAGGAGCCATGTTTTAGGAGTTACCTCAATTTTTTTCTTTTTAACTATAGCCCTTGTGAGTTTCGTCATGATGGCAGGTTATGACTACGGCTTGTGTGGCCAAAAAGCAGCACAGAAGAGCTTAGGGAAACTCGAGCAACTCCTATGGCAAGCTCAGCTGGGGGCACTAAAGACGCTGGAGCACATACCACTGAATGTCAGCTACAGCTATCATCCAAGGCAAAAGAGGCCGATGTCATCTTAAAGGTCAGCAGAAATTTCCATTTACAGCAGGCCTTCCTTGACCAGCCCTGTCTTGGGCAGCCTCGGGAGTGTCCTGCTGCCTATGAACATGTGTGGGGCCGGCAGAGAGGTGTGCAGATCCTTCTTCAGCGCTAGACATCCCTGGAGGTGAGGTGAGTCATGCAGCCTGCTGGGGGTGGCCAGTTCAGCTGTCCTCACCCATAGCTCACTCTCCCTGCCAGACCACCTGTCAGCACTGCAGGTACTAAGCACAACCCATTAGTCCATAGGCAGAACCTACACAGATTGCACTAAACTGGGTTTCCAGGCACCCCATGAAGAGCGTGAAATGGTATTATCTCTTCCCAGTGCTTCCTCATTGTTTCCCTGTCAAGAAGAGGAAAAAGGCATTTCCTTTCACGCAAGGAAACACTGGGCTTTTATGTGTGTGTCTGTCATTAGATAAGCTTTTTTTTTTTTGTCCCTTTAATCTGTCACTATTAGGTTTTTGCATTAGGATAAAAATATCAAAGTACACAAATCTTTAAACATCTTAAATAAATTGATGACAATGTCTAAACCAACCATTTCAAAGCCATTCACACCAGAAAGTTCAAGCATGTTAAATCCTTAGCAGAGAGGGGCATGTTAACACCGTTCAAACTGTTTTACCTTCTATAACACCGTCGTTTCCACGTCCTTTGTATGTGTGTGTGCCTGCTTGCATGTGTGTATGTGTGTGTGCCTGCTTGCGTGTGTGTGTACGTGTGTGCCTGCTCGCATGTGTGTATGTGTGTGTGCCTGCTTGCATGTGTGTATGCGTGTGTTCATGCTTGCATGTGTGTATGCATGTGTGCCTGCTTGCATGTGTGTATGCGTGTGTGCCTGCTTGCGTGTGTGCATGCGTGTGTGCCTGCTCGCATGTGTGTATGCGTGTGTGCCTGCTCGCATGTGTGTATGCGTGTGTGCCTGCTCGCATGTGTGTATGTGTGTGTGCCTGCTTGCGTGTGTGTGTACGTGTGTGCCTGCTCGCGTGTGTGTATGCGTGTGTTCATGCTCGCATGTGTGTATGCGTGTGTGCCTGCTCGCATGTGTGCATGCGTGTGTGCCTGCTCGCATGTGTGCATGCGTGTGTGCCTGCTCGCATGTGTGCATGCGTGTGTGCCTGCTCGCATGTGTGCATGCGTGTGTGCCTGCTCGCATGTGTGCATGCGTGTGTGCCTGCTCGCATGTGTGCATGTGTGTGTGCCTGCTCGCATGTGTGCATGTGTGTGTGCCTGCTCGCGTGTGTGCATGCGTGTGTGCCTGCTCGCGTGTGTGTGCCTGCTTGCGTGTGTGTGTACGTGTGTGCCTGCTCGCATGTGTGCATGCGTGTGTGCCTGCTCGCGTGTGTGCATGTGTGTGTGTGCCTGCTTGCATGTGTGTATGCGTGTGTGCCTGCTTGCGTGTGTCATGTGTGTGTGTCTGCTTGCATGTGTGTATGCGTGTGTGCCTGCTTGCGTGTGTGTGTACGTGTGTGCCTGCTCGCATGTGTGTATGTGTGTGTGCCTGCTCGCATGTGTGCATGTGTGTGTGCCTGCTTGTGTGTGGTGACTCGGGGGTCAAGCTCAGGTACCATTCCTCAGGAGGTCACTGAACCTAGAGCTTGCTGTATTAGCTAGACTGGCTGGCCCGAGACCCCCGGGATCTTTACTCCCCACACACTTAGGTTACAGACATGTGCTGCCATTCCCAGCTTTTACATGGAGGCTGGAGATGGGAACCCGGGTCCTCATGCTTGCTCAGCAGCCCCTTAGCACACTGAGCCATCTCCCCAGCTCCAGCACGATCATTTTCAAAAACTCGAGTGGATGATGCTGCGAATTTCTTGAATTTCCCAGTATTCTTGGCAAATCCTTTCATAAGTAATTTGAATTAACAGAAAGAACTTAATCTAAGGATTAGGAATGTCATTTCCAATCTTCCAAAATTATTGATGATCACTGATGGCCCATGGCATCTAAATAAATCTGGGGAAATAGCTATTTAATTCTTTTAATCTGTATGTATGTACACATGCATGCATGCTTGCTCATGTGTGCATACATGGCATGGAACAGGAAGTGTATTGTAAGCAACTTTCTAAACTCTAGAATTGACAGAGACATCTCGCTGACTGGACAGTCACCCAAAGTTCTTTGGTAATGCAGGTACCCATATTTAGACTGCTGGCCCATAGTATCTGGCAGACTTTTCCATGAAGTGGGAAATTTCAAAGACAGTCCACCTATATTGGCAGTTTGTCAGTCACTTTCTTCTGTGTTCTGCCGAATGTCTGGCAGACTCTTTCATGAAGCAGGAACCCTGAAGGACTGTCTCACTTTCTTTAGGCAACTTCAGCAGTCATTTTTCTGTGGGTCCTGCTAGTCCAGTCAAGCAGTTCAGGCAAGAGCAGTTTCTTGCGCAAATGGCTAACAAACTCCATGAGGAGCCTCTTCAATGTCCATCTTCCTCTTGAAGTAGATTGGTGCATCCAGGAGCAGATGTGTCTCATTGTCATGAAAAGTCCTAAGTTATTAAAACATTTTAAATGCCATACTCTGAAAGTCTCTGAAAGATTTGAGGAATACCTATCTAACTGGAATGTATCTCTATATATCTAGAAAACCTAACTAACACGACTAGAAGTTTGACTATTATAGATGATTATCTATTAACCTGTATTTCTTAATTATACATTACATTTTTAAATGAGCTACACAAACACAATACCTTAATCAAGAGCAGAAATATACAAATAACAAAATTGATCTTAAATTCGTATCAATAAACCAAGTTCCATACCAATGCAAATCTCTATAGCATATCCCCCTTTAAATGTAAAGAAACATTTATAAACAATATTTAGGGAATTTGGGCTTAGTTCTCTCCAAACTGCTTCCTGATTTTTTGTTGGGCAAAGTAATTTTAGGGGTGTTTAAAGTAAATTTAGAGCTACCTTTCAGGGGCTTTTGGTCCATCAAACCACATTAGTCTGGAAAAAAAACCTACAGGTTCTCATCTTCTGTGGAAACAAAAGAAGAACCTCTTTTTCGAAGCTACAAATCCTTAGACCCAAATTCTGAAGTCAAAATGCCTTTAAAATATATATGCTGGTTTAGCTTAGTAGCCCAAACAATGAAATGCCTCTGTACTTAGCTCATTCACAGTCAAAAAATTTAAAGAAAACACAATAATATACATAATCCAGATTCTCTGTGTATTTTCCATCTTTATGTGGCTTATTTTTCATACTCTATTACTTTTTCTACAAGTTTACTCTGTCTCTTTAAAGACTTTGTTTTAATTTAAAATACCCACTTACTTCTTTTTATACCTCTCTATATTATTTTTCTTTTCTTTTTCCCAACCCTACATATATTTATCTGACACTGTGACCCATTTAGAGGTCTTTTCCATCTAGATTTCTCTTTAGTGCATGCACATCTATAGTTATTTTCTGACCAGGACTTTTTTTTTTTTTTAATGTTAAGCAAGCGTGGCTACAACCAAGGCTGCTTTGCCTTTTGGCTCTGCCCTGTCCAACATGGCAGAGGTCTGTGCAAAGCCTCTGCAGCCATGCACACTGCTCCCGTTCCAGGTATGCAGCAGGTCTTTTGTCGCACCATTAAGCGGTTTATAACACACTGCTCACAAACCCCATTCAAGTGCTCAGCCTCCTGAAAGAGCCAGAGTTTGTGCTGACAGCATGGACCAGGAAGCTGCCGTTTTGAAACCATGTGGGTTTTTTCTGCTACCGCTGAATCAGGAAGACCTCTCTTAAGGGAGCTGCGCCATGATGCCAGCTGAAAAAGAGAATGCAGCTAGACTTTGTTTTTGTGTGTGTGTGTCTAGAATTCCTTTCCGATCTCTCTCAGGTTTTACATGGATGTAGTCAGCCCCATGTTGGCGTGCCAATCTGTTGTTGAGGCCTGCTTGTTCGTTTCCAGCTGCCCAGACTCCCAAAATAATCACACAGAAACTATATTATTTGTAATGCTGTTTGACCAATAGCTTATGCATATTTCTCGTTCACTCTTATCTCTTAAATTAACCTATTTCTATTGTTTTATATTTTACCACAAGGCTCATGGCCTACCAGCAAGGCTCTGGCTGGAGGCTCACGTCTTTCTCCTCTGATGGCTCCATGGAGTCTCCTCTAGAAATATATCTTCCAGCCTGGGTATATTCTGTTAAGCCATTGGCTGAAAGCAGCTTCTTTATTCATTAACCAATAAAAGCAACACATATACAGAAGGACTTCCCACTCCAACTCTGGGGGGCCTTTTCTCCTTTCCCTTTTACATGGGCTCCAGAAATTGAACTTAGACTTGCTCGGCAAGAACTTCTATCCTCGGGGCTGGAGAGATGGCTCAGAGGTTAAGAGCATTGCCTGCTCTTCCAAAGGTCCTGAGTTCAATTCCCAGCAACTACATGGTGGCTCACAACCATCTGTAATGAGGTCTGGTGTCCTCTTCTGGCCTGCAGGCATACACACAGACAGAATATTGTATACATAATAAATAAATAAATATTTTTAAAAAAATAACTTCTACCCTCGGAACCATCTTGCTGGTCCTGTTTAAGTCTTTAAGCCCAATTTTATATCTCTGCATCTGGGTGTCCTCTGCACTCCTTGTTTCCATTACTGGTGGGAGCATTTCACTTGTATGATTTGCCTGGGCTAGTAGTGATAGTTCGCTTGTATTTTAATAAATAAAGCTTGCCCGAAGATCAAAGAGTAAAACAACCCACTGGTCAGCCTTACAGACCATCAGTAATGACACACACCTTTAATCCCAGTAGCCACACTAGTTTGCCATAGAAACTGGGCGGTCGTGGTGCACGCCTTTAATCCCAATACTATAGAAGAATATAAGACGGGAGGAGACAGCTCTCACACACAGTCTCATTCTGAGGATTCCTGGAGGCAGGATGGCCATTTTGGACTGAGATAAGAGCCAGGGACTGACTGTTTTGCTTTTCTGAACTTTAGGTTGAACCCTAATATCAGTCTCTGGGTTTTTATTAATCATGTTACAGTGCTTTGGGACTTGATGCCTCTGGTGTCATTGCCAAGAGCAATGTCCTGAGTCCTGTTTTCATTTTTGTGCAGAGAGAGGTTAGGGTCCCTCGTTTATGCCTGCAGTTCATCTCGATTTTCTCTCTCTGTCTCTGTGTTTCTGTCTCTCTTTTTAAAGGTATGGTAATGGTCCAGTGTCTTCATTTACATAGGCATATCCAGTTTTCTTTTTTTTTTTTTTTTTTTTTGGTTTTTCGAGACAGGGTTTCTCTGTGGTTTTGGAGCCTGTCCTGGAACTAGCTCTTGTAGACCAGGCTGGTCTCGAACTCACAGAGATCCGCCTGCCTCTGCCTCCCGAGTGCTGGGATTAAAGGCGTGCGCCACCACCGCCCGGCTCATCCAGTTTTCTTGATTTCACTTGTTGGCAAGGTTAGCCTTTCTGTCTTTTGCAATTTGTCCTCTGTGTTGAAGTTTGTCCTGCCATTTCAACAATGTGGGGGAGCTTGTATAACATTATGCTAAGCAAAGGAAGGCACTCACAGGTGAATGCTGTAAGCTCTTGGGCATGTGTAGAATCTAAAAAGATTGAGTTTGGAGAGGCAGGGTATAGAATGACAGCTGCCAAGGGCTAGGGCAGGCCCTGGAGTGGTGTAGGTGTATAGCTCCCATTATGAAAGATGAGGAAGTTCTAATGTTTTGGTGTGGAGCCTCGTGCCTCTGGGTAACAAATTGCTGTGTCACACACCTAGGAAGAGGGTAGGTGTCCAGGCAAGCACCCAAGGATGCTGGATCTGGGGGAAAGCGGCACCTGCTTCCATGCCATTTACCTACCCTGCCAGTAGGGGGAGTCAGGATGCTGGATCTCGGGGAAAGCTGCACCTGCTTCCATGCCATTTACCTACCCTGCCAGTAGGGGGAGTCAGGATGCTGGATCTCGGGGGAAGCTGCACCTGCTTCCATGCCATTTACCTACCCTGCCAGTAGGGGGAGTCAGGAAATGCCGAGACAAGCTGATGACAGAGACAAGTAGAACAAGAGCCGGACTGACAGAGTGAATACTCCATTTGTCTTTGGGCAGCTTTGACAGAGCCACTCTGCTAGCTCTGGCCTGCAGAATGGAAGCACATGTTCTCTGCAAAGTGCCATGTGCTTTTCCTGGGACTGAGTTGGGGTGCTGACTACAGGTGGGGGATACGTCATCTTTGGCTTGAGCATGTAAGGTAAGAAAGCCTGTCTCAGGGCTGGGCAGAACTTACCTTCCTCAGCCCCATGCCAGGGGGTGCCTTCCTATCAAGCACTCAGCCTTCCCCATAGACCCTCCAGTGCCCCACTCAGATGCCAAGAGAGAGTGAGGGCATGGGCCGCTTTTCTCTTTCCTTTCCTTCCCTTTCCCTCTTCCTTCCTTCCTTCCTTCTTTCTTTCTTTCTTTTTTTTTTTTTTGAGACAGGATTTCTATGTGCAGCCCTGGCTGTCCTGTAACTCACTCTGTAGACCAGACTGGCCTCACAGAGACCTACCTGCCTTTGCCTCTCAAGTGCTGGAATTAAAGGCATGTGCCACCACCTCACTTTTAGTGGCAACATGAACCAAAGGGCACATGCTAACACTTGTCACCTGAAGCCAGTGCTTGCATGGTCTTCCCTCCGTGGATTCTCTTCCTCCTCACCACAGTGCCATGGGGGCTCTGCAAGTGCGTGGTGATAGCAGGAGGTCCCAAGAAGCTGCAGGATGCACGCTTTGCCCTCTAAGAGCACATGTATAGTATGGGTGGCAGCTCCTAGGATCCATATGAGCATTAGAAGGAGATTAGGTAAAAACCTCAGAGCCGTGGTGTGACAGCCAGGTGATATGGTGGACTGAAGACATCAGTTCTGTGCAGGTGCCTGGATAAAACATGCATGCCTTTCCTTGTGATGGTTATTACAACATACAATATTACAAAGTGTCTGCTGAAGGTACCTCCCCCACACACACCTGAGAGGGAGATTCAGACATCCCCCTGGCTGGTAGGGTAAGGCGTCCTGCTTGGGTCACGTAGCAGCCATTTCCCAGGTAGGCTGCCCTGCTGAGCTGCATTGGTTCGTGTGACAGGGGAGGGGCTGCAGCAGGTGCAGCCCAGGGTGTCAGGGTGTCCCTCCTCAGAAACTGGAAGCCCAGTTGCAGTGGGGGCTGGCTGGCGGAGGCGTCACCACCCTCGTGACTCGCGGGGAGATGGCAGCTTTACATATTTAAGAGGAGCGTGGCCGGTTTCTTATCCGAAGTATACTTCCCTGGAGAGACCACCACCATTTGATCTATTTTTGATTAAAATGTAAAAATTAAAAATTAAATCAAATGGTGGTTCAACTCCTTGGGGAGAACACACTTCAGTTATGAAGTACTCCCCACAGCAACCTTGGGACTCTTACGGCGGCATCGTCTCGTCTGTAGGTGGTCTTTTTATGTCACACGTAATTAAAATGAATTGCAATGAGATCCACCGGTGACTGCCTTCTGTGTGACGACCTGCGGCTGGTGCTTCCCAAGCAGGTCCCCAGGGGGGTAGCCTCCGAGGTGAGCTTTGTGGTAGTGGCAAGAAATCCAAGGGTGCCAGACCTGAGGGAAGAAGGGACGCCTTCAGCACACCCCAGGACCTCCCTTGCGACCAGTTCTGCTACAGAGAGAGTATGGTCAGAAGCTAGGAAATGCACTATCGGAATCTAGTCTGTGGCTTTCTGTGTCTAAACACTTGGCTGCCTCAGTGGGGAAAGGATAGGATTGGGGATGGGTGCAGCATTTGCACTGGATTCATGCCTAGAGGACTAGGC
Organism: Microtus oregoni; assembly: GCF_018167655.1. Lineage (NCBI taxonomy): Eukaryota > Metazoa > Chordata > Mammalia > Rodentia > Cricetidae > Microtus > Microtus oregoni. Next base: position 7,683,482 of record NW_024543075.1, read on the forward strand.
CTACATGTGGTTTCTGAGCCACATATCCCGTTGTGTGACTGGTCATGCTGTGGCCACCTGACGCCCTCTTGGCTGCATTTGTGTTTTGAAATCTGCTTTGAATGAGCTGCTGGAGAAGCAAACACTTCTGGGACACAGAACACCTTACTCTGTGCTGGTATATAGCACTAAGGCATTTCTTGCTTTCTTTTAAAAATTGTGTGTGTGTGTGTGTGTGTGTGTGATATGTCTGTGCATGGATGTGTGTGTAGCACAGCAAGCGTGCTGAGGTCAGAGGACAACTCTGTGAGTTGGTTCTCTCCTTCCACACACAAGGGACCTGGGGATTGAACTCGGGTCATGTGGATTCCGCAGCCGGCGCTTTCCCCACTGGACTCTCTTACTAGCATCTGCTAAAGCATTTCTGTTGGCAGCATTGGCCTCGACCTTTGCACGGAGAATCCCTCCCTGAAAACCAAGACACACCTCCAGAGGCACCGGTGATATTTTGAGGCAGCCAGTGGTTGGAGGGAAGGCTGGATCTGACCCGGCTTTCTGCCTTAGGACCCTGTGTTCTGTCTGGCAGCAAGGATGTGGCCTTCCATTCACAGCCAAGTTGGATCTTAGGAGCCAAAGAATTCACTTCCCTGCATTTGCGACTCTGCAGCTGGGTACAATTTGCAGCCCTGAGCAAGGCCTTGCCCAGACTTAGCAGGAGCCCAGCACGCAGATGAGCCCAGGGAAGCCCCTCCCTTTCCCTAGGCAGAGCTCCATCTTCAGGACCCGGCCCATCTACCTGGCAGGGAGAAGTGAAAGGGAGGAAAGAGGAGGCGGGGAGATGGTGGGGTCACTCACCATCAGAGATGGAGGTGTCACTGTGGCCTTTAACATTCTTTCCAACCCTGGGAAGCACCGCATCCTTTTTCCAGTCTCTGTGGCAGTCTTGTCGCCCTCCCATCATGGGTGGCCTGGTTCTGAGCCCATGATAGCTCAGTCCTTCCATCTGGAACAGCCCACCTGCTCTCTCAGCCTCCTTTCTATCTCCCTCTGCTGTAGCCCCTGTGGTGATTTCTCAGTCATGTCCTCATTCAAGGTGCCACATAGGCCAGATGTCAGCTCTGTCCCAAGCTGGAGTTCTCCCTCTCTGTGTCTTGTTCTCCCGCTGGCCCCAGCTGCCCCATCTCTTCTGTCTATCCATCGCTCCCCTTCGCTTTTCCTTCTCTCTGCTTCTCTCAGTGCCACAGATTGGCAAAACGTGTGGATTCTGTCAAGGTCACATAGAAATTAGAAAGCCACCTAGCTTTACCCTAGGTTGAATAGACACCTTTGTTCTTCAAAGAAGAGTTATGAACACCTCCAGGACGTATGTGTGGGACATGGAAACTTCTGAAAGACCAAGTCATGTTAGGATTAAGTTTGGGTTTGGGGTTGCGGTGGGCTGCCAGACTCAGGTCATGGCGTGGTGTGTGGGAATGTGATTGTGGGTATATTTCTTTTCTCTTTTTCTTTTTTTTTTTAAAGATTTACTTATTTATTTAATGTGCACTTGTGTTTTGCCTATATATACTCTGTATGAGGATATTGGATCCCCCTGGAATGGGGATTACAGACAGTTACAAGCTGCCATGTGGGTGCTGGGAATTGAACCTGGGTCATTTGGAAGAGCAGCCAGTGCTCTTAACTGCTGAGACATCTCTCCAGTCCCTGTGGGTACATTTCATTCTTTTCTTGATCTAGGCATGTTCTGGATTTGGGGTGAAAGAAGGGGTACCTAAGTCAACAAGACTGTGTGAAGAGACTTTGTGTTCCTGTCTTAGTATAGCACTCACCAAGGAGCCGCGGAGCAAAGCGATACAGGTGGTAGGGTGCCCACTGCCAAACAGGAGGCATGCCAGTCTTAGTAGTGGGGGTATTAGAAGGTTCTCAATTTTGGTTGTTTGTGGATGGCCTTGGGGAGGAGCTTTGGAGTTGTTATGTTTTGTATCAGATAATTCCTCTAATTTAAATTAGCTTTAAGATTTTAACAATTTTCTTAGAGATTCTAAAACTATCAGTATATTCTAAATGTTAATAATCTAGTTTAAAAATTTCTACTCCTAACCATCACTATTTTGAAAAGAAAAACCAACCTCACAGTCAGTAGATGCTTTGAAAATCCACACACACTTAAAACTGGGGGCCAGCAAGATGGCTCAGCAAGTAAAGGCACTTGCCAGCAAGGCTGGGACCTGGCTCTTATTCTCAGTACCCACACGGTGGAAGAAGAGAACCAGCTCCCGCAAGCTGTCCTCTGACTTCCACGTGCACACTGCCGTGGGCATGCGCCCACTCCCATTACCCTTCATCCCCGCATAAATAAACAAAAATAAAAATATCTGTTGAGCAACTAGGAAAGTGAGCTGTGACCACCTTGCACAGCTTCTTGTGAGCCTTCTGCTGGCCTGTTCCCTCTCCTTCCTAGATTTTCCCCTGGATTGTGTAAAGGCAAGTCCACACTAGTGTTTTGATCCATTTTTTAACTTTCTTTTTATTTATTCTATGTGTCTTTTACATCAATATCTTCATCCCATTCATTTCACTGCCCCTTTGTATTTTCTCTCAGCCCCTGTACTTCACCTCCCCAAATTAAAACAAAATTTAAGGGAAAAAAAAAAAGGAAAAAAGGGAAAAACTTTAAAAATCTCGTCATGGAAACTGTAGTGTGACAGAGTGAGTCACACAGTAAACCCCTTTGTCCGTGTGTCTTTATTTGTAAGTACTCATTGCAAAGAGTCATTCGACTTCAGTATGTGTCTTCAACAGAAAGGATGTTTGACATAGTTATCACATGTAACAACGACAACAATCAGTGGCTCCTTAGCATAAGCCCATCACCAGTTTGTTTTGCTCATAAGCCGCCCATTCCCTCCAGGAGTTGTTCTTTTGCTCTCGTTGGCATCAAGTGGGTTTTCAGAAGGGTCAGGGGTATGCTGAAGACAGCAGGTGACTCTGAGTAGCTCTGGTCTCAGGATGAGGGGTGGATAGACAGAGCTGCAAGGGTGAGATTTCTGCTGTTTCCAGGGTTCAAACGTCACCTGGCTGTCCAGGGCAAAGAGAATTTTTGAAAGCTTCCCTACATTTCGAGTGTGGTTCCTTCCAGAAAAGCAGGCTGAAGGAACTCACCTGCTTAGATCTGCCCATGAACTCTTCTGGGAACACGAGTGTAATAAATTAGCAGGGTTTTTGTTGTCTAACACATTTTCTTAACTGGGTGACTTAACGATGTCTGTATTGTGCCAAAGCACTTAACATTTGCAAAATTATCTTTCCATCTACAAGCTGGCTGTCCTTAGTACAGACTGTAATCCAGCCCTGGAAGCCAAAAGGCACTAGCCACCCCCACACAGATAGACACAGCTCACATCTCCCCACTGTATGCCCGTGGCACTCAGCCTACGGATGTGTGCATGGGTGTACACCTGAGTATGCACATGTGTGTGTACACTCACGGGTACATGCATATGTCTGCCTTTATAGATATTATTTGTATCTGTGTCCATTTATGAGTGTGTGCATATGGTTTCATGTGTGTTATATGTCTGTGATTGTGCACATACATGTATAGACATCTTTGGATGTAGAAGTGAGCGCATGGATGTTTGTGCATGAGTATTCACACAACCTGTTAAAATTATAAACAAAGTCCTGCATTTTTTTCCACTTCTGCTTTAGAAGTAGTTAGTTATTGTGAACCATGTATCATTACATTAAACAGATACACTATAGTCCATGTGACTGGAATCCTATTGAGAGATACCTGTGTTGCTCTTAGTGTTTTTTTTTTTTTGTTGTTGTTGATGTTAAATCAGAAGTTGTTAAACCTCTTAGGCTAAAATTCAAATAAAATCAACAGGATTTGAACAGCTTACTGTTAAAGTGGCAAAATTTTGGAAAGCATAGATACTAGAGATGAAGATGTTAGCAGATTCTCTGCTGCTGTTCATCAACACGAAACAGACAGAATGGCAAAAATCCCCATTATTTTTTCCTTTTTGTTCTTGAGACAGGGTCTTACTGTATAGTCTTGGCTGGTCTATGAGCTGTTATATAGACCAAGCTGGCCTCAAACTCATGGCACTCTACCCTCTAAGAGCTGGAAGACAAGGTGTCTGCTACCATGCCTGGTGAAATCCCTGCTCTTGGAAAGTCCTGGTGTCTGCTCCATCTGCTGCCCTACTAAGCGTTGATTCTGAGCTCAGGCTTAAGCTCAGAGACACCTTCTGCCTTATTCCCCAGACCTACCCAAGGGACCACTGGCTTCTCTTTTGGGGGCACATTGGTGGTAACTATAATGTTTGCAGGGGGTGCCTGATTCAGACCCACAGTGTCAGAAGCGAGGTGCTTGCTGCTTTGCAGTTCATCTTTGGCATGAAGTCAGCCTGACCTCTATAAAAGCAAAGTTAATCTCATGGAGTCTTGGGTGGAAGGAAAATGATTCCATGCATCAAGGTTTTCAGGGGTACAGGACAGCAGTGAGGGCCTCAGCAAGACTAAATCTTCCATTTTCAGGCTAGTTCATGTCCAGGGCTGCCAAGGAGGCCAACACAATTCCCTATACCCGTCCATGGTCATTGTTGCCCCTCTCAATTAGGCCTGTGGGCCACCTCCCTGCTTACTTCATTCTAGTCTGCTGAGCAGGGTGTTTGGTCTTCCAGAGACAGGCAGGTGCCATATTTACTTTTCTCTTGCTATGCTAAAACACTTCGACCAAAGTAACTTATAAAAGAAAGAGTTGGGCTTACAGTTCCAGAGGGTTAGAGTCCATGATGGCAGAGTGAGGGCATGAGGCCAGGCAGTTGGAGAAGCACATGGGGACTCACGTCTCAATCCATGAACAGGAGGTAGAGAGAGCTAAATCAAATCAAAATCACTAGAGTCTTTCGCTAGCTCAAAGCCTCTCCCCAGTGACACACCATCAACAAGGTTACACCTCCTAATCCTTCCCAAACAGCTCTACCTGCTGGCGACCAAGCATTCAAGTCTACGAGCCTATGGAGGCATTTCTCATTCAAGCCATCACACAGAATGGGATTGAATGGAGTACAGCCACTGGGACTTACTCAACCTGGAGGGAGGAGGAAGGAATGCTGAAACCCAAATGACCCACTTCCTAGGCTTCTTTTTTTTTTTTTTTCGAGACAGAGTGTCTCTTGCAGCTTTGGAGCCTGTCCTGGAACTAGCTCTTGCAGACCAGGCTGGTCTTGAACTCACAGAGATCCACCTTCCTCTGCCTTCCAAGTGCGGGGATTAAAGGCATGCGCCACCATCGCCTGGCTCTTCCTAGGCTTTTCTGTAAGAGGAGCCTTGTTGTGGCCTTTCCCTTAGAAAGATCTAAATAGCACAACCCCTTTCCCCAGCTTTCTATGCCAGGCTGGGAAATGGAGCTGTTCTGCACAGAGATTAGCAGGTACTATAGGACAATTCCAAGGCCCTTTCTGAACTGTTTAGTTACTTCTAGGACAGAGTCTTTCAGCCCAGTAGGACTGAGGGTGGCAACCACAGGCCTCAAGCTTTGTGATGACATGCTCCCTTGAGGAGGAAATAGCACTAAGTCCGACTTGCCTGGTCCAACTCCCTGTTTCCCGCTTGTGCTTACCCCAAAGAGAGGGAGCATGTCAGGGGACAAGGACCCTGTCCTGGGTCCTCACAGACTGAAAAGTAAGCAATTGGAGCTTCCCAGGCAGACCAGTTTCTCATTTCCAGCCTTGTGCTACGCTGTGCAGTTCACCACATTTACAAGTGAGGCTCTCTAGACTCCCAGGCAATAGGACATCTCTGATCGCCCATCATGCTTTCTTTAGAGGTCTCCAAAGTCCCATGGGGAGGGCAAAGGTTTCCAGGAGTAGGGATCCATATCTATTATCTGTGGCATACAGAGGAGGGGACAGAGCCAGGGACTGAGATGACTCATGATGGTGAACTTTCTGTCAACTAGACTGGGCTAAGGGCTGTCCGGGAAGCTTGGGAAATATTATTTGTGTGTGTGTGTGTGGGGGGGGATAAATATTTCTTGAAGAGATATTTAAATCAGTTGTCTACGCAGGTCCACCTTCCAATGAAGACAGATATCATCCAGTTTACTAAGGCCCTGAGTAGTACAGAATGACGGAGGAAGGGAACCTTTGCGCTTTTCCTAAACTGGGATGTCCATCTCTCTAACCTCCCTCACTGATGCTCCCACCTTTCCACCTTTTGATTCAGACTGAGACCTCTGCATTGGCTCCCTGAGTGTCAGGCCTTACAATGTGAGCAGGATTGACCCTACACTCATGCTAGGACCTCTCGCTCAGAGACCTGGGGGCTTCTCAGCCTTTATAATCTCAGATCAAAATTCCTTGTGATATGACTCTAGCTTGGGGTCAATACATAGCCTCTTGGCTCAGTTTTATTGGGCCCAGGTACCCAGAGCATCATGAATGCCAGGTCCATGTCAGTATCTGGCTGTTGTAGAGGGCACTTGTCCCATTTTGTCTGAAGTTGAGGGTTTCTTGTGATGTGGGAGGTTGAGTTGGTCATATTTCACAGCATCTCTGTGACCCTGTTTCCCTGCAACAGGGACCCTACCCAGGACCCCATGCCTCTGTTCCAGGTTCAGAACCCACCACTTCTTTATATATGGCTAGTTGCTGTTTCTGTTTCATCCCCTTCTAGAAAAGCAAGGAAGGGTGTACACAGTCAGCACTTAATGTATGCATCCTATTACACTGAAGTGGCCCATAGATAACAACCAGGAAGGCTGTCTGTTATAATCCTAAATTCAGTCCAAGGTCTGGATTAAGCTGCACAGTCCAAGGCCACAGCTGATTCCAGACTTCTCTTGGCCAGGATGCAGGCCAGAAGGATCTGGGCACAGCTGGGTACTCTTCAGGCAGCCCTGCCCACACCTCTCCATCTGTCCAGCTGGTGCCTTTGCAGCCCATCATTTAAAATGAACAAACACCAACTCAGAAAATAATCTCCAAAATCATTCCTCCCAAAGCAGGGCAGCAAGCCTGCATCCAGAGGCAAGACCTGAAGTCAACGTCAGCACAATCTTGTAAAGCCCATAATGTGAGGCCAGAGCCACCCTAGCCCAGGCCAACACCACACAGGGGTGGGATGACCACTGATAAAGAAATGCCTGAATCAAACGAGGCAGGTAAGTGGCCACAACAGGGACCAGGCAGGCAAAGAACTTTCTAGAGACAAGAGCTGAGCCTCAGTTATCCTATTTCTCTTGCAGGAGACAGTTGTGGAGTCAGGAGCCAATAGAAAAGTCTAAATGGAAACTCTCACACCCTCCTGTCACCCGCTGGCCCAGCCACAGTGGGCACAGTGTGCTGGGCACCTGAACCTGCTGGAAGCCACCCACGCACATTTCCCCCTATTGTGAAAGAATCAAAGACAGCATCTTGGGTTGGAAGCAATTGCGGAGAGTGGAAGTTTCTGGTCAGGCAAATAAATTGGATTTAAGTATATTACAGTCATAATCTTTCCTGCCCCTCTCCAGACGGTCTCTGTACATGGAAAAAATGAGAATATATTCGCAGACAAAGCTTGACCTGAGGGAGAAGCCTGCCGGAATCTGGATTTCCAATAACATAAGACAATAAAGCTTAGACTTCTAACCTGCCTCAATATAGTAAAAGTATATAAAGAGCTTAGCTGCTAATAAAAGGGAAGGGTCTCCCCTCGTATTTGAAGATCCGGACCCCCCAGAAGGACACTTCATAAAGATCATGATGGGTTAGCTGGGATCATGCAGACACGAGGCCCCTTGTTGACCGATTGTCTGACAGTTGTCACCTATAGGTCCTATATTAATAAGTCCCGTGTTGATTTCCTTGGGGTATTTTTGTCCCTGTAATTGCACATCTTCCTATTGTGACTATACCCTTTGCTACACGCCAAGCTACAGTTACCTGATGCCGAGACGCTCGTGTGTCCCTCTATTCTTCCAGGAGGGTGCACACCTTACAAAAGGCACCTCTGTCTCAGCCGTTTCTCCCAGGAGCTGAAGCCCAATCCCCTCACAACATGGGGGTGCCGTGAGAAGTGGAGTGATGAGGCGAGCTGTGGCTTATGCAGTTGGGGGAGGAAGTAGGGCTCAGCTCAAATGTCCCTTAGCATGGAGCTGCCACCAAATCACCTCTCACACTGGAGAATTTGAGTAGCATGAATCCTCTCTGCTCACCCACCTGCCCCTGTGCTGAGGTCATTGTTTTGGCCTCATGGCTCCATCTCTGGGTCTGGCGACTCTCTTTGATACCATCTGTACCCTAACCTGAAAGCCTGCCTTTCTAGAATGTTCCAGTTTGGCCTCTTACAGGCATCACCTCATCCCTGTGTCATTTCAAAAGATCCAGTCCTACTTCACATAGCTATAGAGGATTTTATTTCAGCACGGAGGGAGGAGACACGAGGAGGAGACACTGCAGACCCAGGGCAGGCCAAGCTACAGTCTACAGACTCTGCTAAAGAGAAAGCAGCCCAGGCCATGAGCTTGTCAATGGGCTGCTGCTTGTCTTGCTCATGCATTGCGGTGGGGACACTGTACAGGAGACTGCCACAGGGCCACCAGGCTTCTCCCTCAATCTCAGGACGCTCAGAAGCTATGCAGTTCTTTAGCAGCCTGTGAGAGGGGATTGTCTCAGAATGCCTGCCAATGGACAGGCCCTGGGTGCTTGGGATACTTGAAAAGGGGCTGCTTCAGGGTTGGGCTGTTGAGAGTGGCAGGAACACTAAGCCTCTGGTGTACCACAGAACCCCTGGGCACTCTGGTCACTCCAGCTGCTGTCTTGACATGGATGTATCAGTGTCTTGAGGTGGGAGGCACTGAGCATGTGAGCAGCTTAGAAGACCAGGGCTTAATACCCCCCCCCCCCCCAGACCAGTCTTCTAGCAACAGCCCTTGCATAGGAGAGGCGAGTAGCCAGTCTATTCTCTAACTCAGTGCCTGCATCTTCATGAGCCTCAGTTTCCTCAACGCAGGGTAAGAGAAACAAAGAGCCTATCATGAATTAAACTGCATCACCCAGATTCGCATATTGGAGCCTTAGTACCCAGAGGAACCATGCTTAGAGGCGGGGCCTAGCTGGAGGTAATTAAGGTCAATTGACATTACTAGGGTTGGCCTTGACAAGGTAAGGAGATCTGTCAGTAGAAGATGTGTCATTAGAAGCTCACTCGCTGCCTCTCCACCATCCAGCATCAAGAAAGCAGCAACTGCAGGCCAAAAGCAGAGGTGTCCTCCCCAGAACCGGCGTATGAAGCAGTTGTAACGTTCTCAGTCTCTGGAACTGGGTGGGGGAAAGGGTTTCTGTTGTTTATTTTTAAGATTTATTTATTACGTATACACTGTTTTTGCCTACATGTATGTGTGCACACCAGAAGAGGGCACCAGATCTCATTATAGATGGTTGTGAGTCACCATGTGGTTGCTGGGAACTGAACTCAGGACATCCAGAAGAGCAGCCAGTGCTCTTATTCTCTGAGCTATCTCTCCAACCCCTATGTTAAAAGCATCATTTACAGCAACCTGGTCTACACCGTGAGAAGTTGGGCCTGTCTGCAGCATCAACCTGGAGAAAAAGCAAAGTTGATCTTAGTGCCAGCCAGATGGCTCAGTAAGTAAAGTTTTTTGCCACTAAGACTGAGGACCTGAGTTCTAAACTCGGAATCCACATGGCGAATGGAAAGAATCACTTCCTACAAGTTGTCCTCCGCCCTCCCCAGTGCACACCTTAGCTTGGATGTGTACATATGTTCACACACATAATAATAAATAACAAATGTAATTTTAAAAAAAAATCTAAAAATGTTAGCCCTGAGAAATGATAGACACCGTGGAGGAAACACTCAGCATGGGAAAGGTCCAGTCATTCACTAGCTGAGTAATTTGGGATTAATTCCCTACATGCAAAAGAGATGCCACATCATGGGCTGTAGGGAGGATACTGTGATAGATAGCCAGCGGCCAAGCCTGAGGAGCCACCGCCTGACTTCCATAACACAAATCATGGGGCAGCTCTTCTGTCTAGAGTCGGTGACAGAATTGTGGGCTGGAACTGTGTTCCCCTAGATTTCCCGTGAAAGTCCCATATTAATCAGATGGTGACCATTTTGAGATGAGGCCTTTGAAGGCCATAAAGTTTAAATGAAATTAGCAGAGGGAGCCCCAATTCAGTATGAATGAAAGCATTATTTTTAGAAAAGTTGCTACAACAGAGAATAAAACCCAGGGATGATGTTCTGAGGACACAGCAGGAGAATGGCCACCTGCAAACCAAATGGGAAACCTCTACACGGACCTTGAAGGATGTCCCAGCTTCTGAGCACCGTGGTTAGCTCAGGTGGCTCACCGCCTAGATGAGTGTGCGTTACTACAGCTTCCCTGGCGGCCTCACAGGGAAGTCTGCCCACAGCTGTCTACTGTTGGCCCTGAATTCTTCAACCTCTTTCAAAGTCTTTCTTCTCTCATAGTCCATATTCCTGGTCAAAGTCCTTCCAGCTGTGACAGGTGAAAAGACATCTGGGCAGCAGAATCAAGCATGTAGATACAGCCAGGTCAGTTCCTGCTGCAAATGAGAGCTACAGACCTTGGACCAAGACCAATTTCTACCCCAGCTCCAACTAACCTTCAGCTACACATACTGCTATCTGAACTGTGATGCAGGTTGGTGCTTGAGATATCATCTAGAAGCGTGGGAAGTCGTTAAAGCACCCAGGGAAAACAGACACAATCCACACAGCTGAAAACAGTGTTGACTACAGACTTCTTGTCAAAACTGTGGAAGCCACAAGGCCGTGGGACCCCACATCCTTTAATTTTGAAAGGACACCTGCTGACTTCAAAGTTCAGAATCCAGAGTAACATCCTTCTGGGATGAAGGCAAGCTTGAGATGAGAGAAAGTGTAGCCAATGTGTTGCCACTTCTGAAAAACACTGAAGGAAGCTCCTGGGAGGGAAGTTTATTCTTTTGTAATTTCCAAGTTAAAGAAGTAGCGAAGGCTGTCAGGTCTGGGAAGGGGCGTGAGAATGAGAGAGCTTTTCATGTCTTTATTTCTTTGAAATATAAAAGACCATTTATGTAAAAAAAATGTATCATGTTATCTTGTGAGGTCTATTACAAATCAGACACAGATTATGGCGTAGGCATGGGGAATGGGCAGGACACAGTCAGATAGAAAATGGCACAACATTACCTGACATGAGAGATGTGTTGTGTATATTTGAACTCCTAAGCAGCCACCAATATAGTGTCAGAGAGAAAAAGGAATGGCCGAAACACAACAGACTGGAAAACTTACAAGTATCCAAATATCCCAAAATTTGGCAGACACTAAAGAACCCAAGGAAGGAAATAAAAAATTAATAAATTAGCATAGCCTGTTCAACTGTATCAATATTCATGTTAAATGTTAGTGGGAAATTCAAAGCTCAATAACACAAATGAAAGAAAGGCCAATGATAAAATCCATTTTTATATTTTTTATAAAGTCCATTTTTTATAATTAATACATGCTAATAAAAAGGAGCATATGGTAGCTTAGATGACAATGGCCCCAATAAGTTCATATACTTGAGTTATTGACCCCCAAATGTTGAAGCTCTTTGGGCAGGAGTAAGAGATATAGCATTGTTGGAGGAGATGAGTTACTAGGAGCAGGTGTTGAGACTTCAAAAGACTCACGCACATCCCATTGTGATCTTTCTTTTTGCTTCCTGCTTGTGCATCAAGATGTGAATTCTAAGCTGTTCCTGCCACCCTGCCTTTGCTCCATCACCCTGGACTCTAACCTTCTGAAACCATAAGCCAAATTAAATTCTATGGTGGTTTCTCACAGCAATAGAAAAGAAACAGATGGATGGGGGCAAGAACTATATCTCACAACCATTAAAATGGCTACTGGGAAAGAAGGGAGGTAGGGAGAAGCAAAGAAAGGAGGGGTGGAGGCGAAGTCTTGGGCAAGGATTTGGAGATGCTGGAAGCCTTAGACGCTGCCTGTAAAACTGTTAAATGGCACAGCCTCTGTGGAAAATAGCACGGTAGCTCATTAAAAATTAAACATAGAGCTACCATACAACCCAGCACCTCTGAGTATTTCTCCAAAAGAATTGAAAGCAAAGCCTCAAAGTAGCATTACTCACAGTGGCCAGGAGGTGGGAGGGACCCTCATGCCTGCTGACAGCTGAGCTGGTAAGCAGACGAGGCGGAGGTACAATGCTGTATTGGTTACCTTCCTGTCGCTGTGAGCAGACACTGAGACCAAGGCCGCTTATGTCAGAAGGAGTTTACTGCTGCTTACGGTTCCTGGAGGATGAGAGTCCATCATGGCAGGGAGACATAGAGCAAGGGCAAGCATGGTGGCAGGAACAGGAAGCTAAGAGCTCACACCTTAAACCACAAGCATGGAGCAGAGACAGCGAACTGGAAGTAGTTTGAGAATTTCAAGTCCCAAAGCCCACCCCTGGTGATGTACTTCCTCCAGCAAGAGCAAACCTCCTAAGCCTCCTCCAACAGTGCCACCAACTGGGGACCAAATATGCGAATGGGGGGGGTGCATTTCTCATTCAAACCAACACAACAAAAGTGGTTGGTCTCTGTAAGTAAGGAAGGAGAACATGGCGCATGCTACAAGCAAGGCAGGTGAAGCTGGAGGCTGCTATACAGAGTGGGACAAGCCCGTCACAGAAGGACAGGTGCCAAATAATCCCACTTCAGGAGTCTACAGGGAGGCAGTAGAATCTTGTCTGCCAGGGTTGGGAGAATGGAGAAATATGGCATTATTTTTTGGGACAGAACTTTGCTGTGCAGTCCTGACTGACTTGCAATTGGCAACAGTCTTCCCCCTCTGCCTTCTGAGTGCTGGGACTGTAGGCACGTGCACCACACCCAGCTCAGCGGTTATTTTCTGGTGTGTGTCCACTCTCAGCTTTGTACCATGAAGGCATTCTTGAGATTACTTGCACAGCAATGTAAATGGAGCTGAAACTGCTGGGCTCTGCATCTAGAAATGGTGAGGCTGGCTGGGTACAGGGTGCACTTCTGCACTTCCACCACTTGGGAAGCGAAGGCAGGAAGATCAGGAGCTTAAGCAAACCTTGGCTACAGAGTAAATTCAGGGCCAACCTGAGCTACACAAGACCCTGCCTCAATTCAGCCCCATTTCCCCAAATGGCGAAGGGAGTAAAGTCTGTATCATAGGTGTTTCACCTCAAGAACAAGCAAAAACCTGGAAGCTGGAGACCTGCCTGTGATTATGACTCTAAGTCTGATGTTTTGCGTGTGAAGCAGAAATGGTTGCTGCGGGTATTTGGAATGGCTAAACGAATATCAGACAGCACATACACCACAACCCAGACATTAAAAGAGATAAAGAAGGACACTTCATGAAGACAAGAGGGTTTGTTTATCAGGAAAGCAGAGTAATAGATATGAATGCACCCGATAAAAGAAAAAGGACTGTCTAGTCCTGCCAGCTCAGAGATCTTCAAATCATTTCAGTGATGTGATGTGCACAGGGGAGGTGACACACCATCACGGTGACCTAACTAGTTCTTACACTGTCTGGTTCACTTCCCTCTAACAGTGTGGAGGGGATTCTTTGAGGCAGAACCCACATGCTGGGCCACACAGAAAATGGTAATGAATGTGTGGGGCTGGGATAATGCACAAGGTATAGTCTAATAAAAGTGGAATTAAGTTGGAGATCAATAACAATATGATAGCCAGAAAAACCTCCTCGGAAGACAGAATAAGCACCCCTCCCTCCCCCAAGTTAGCCACATCCTAATCCCTGGGCCTGTATGTTACCTTATATGGCAAAGGGACTTAAGATTGTAGACAGAATTAAAGCTGTTAACCATCCGACTTTGGGGTGACGTGTCATCTTGGATTTTTGGGGGTACGGTGATGTCTTCAACATCTGTTAAAGTGAAAGAGAAAGGAGATATGGTGGCCAGAGGACTCTAACATGAAGGGGTCCCCACTGGCCATCACTGGCCTGCAAGATGGGGAAAGTGGCCAAAAGTCAAGGAAGACAGGTAGCTGAACGAGTCAAAGGGTTGGATTCTAGAAAGTATAGCCTTGTTTATACCTTAATGTGCACCTGAAAAGACCTAGCTTGGACTGTAAAATAATACATTTACTTTCCACACAATGGAAACTTTTCCTCCAATTTCAGTTCACAGGTGTTGTTACAATGGATGTAATTGAAAGTACCAGGTGTCTGGGGGAGCCAGCTTGGTTGGTAAAGTGCTTTCTGTGCAAACATGAGGAGCAGAATTTAACCCCTAGAACCTGCATGTGGCAACACGTGCTTGTAATTCTCAGCACGAGGGAGGCAGATGCAGGTAGGTCTCTGGGGCTCAATGAGTTCCACGCCAATGAAAGAACCTGTCTCAAACAAACGAACAGACCAAAACCCAAACCAAAACATGTGCATACATGGGTATACATATACACACATACAAAGTCAATGTCAGGGATGGTGGCACATGCCTATAATCTCAACATTGGAGAGGAGAGGGAGAGATAGGAGGACCACTGAATCCAAGGCCAGTTTGGGTTACATGACTCTGCAGGCTGTGTGAGATCTGTGCTTGTGGTGCCGGTTGGTACTACCGGAGCTGAGGACTTCACATCAGAACTTACACCTTAGTAACTGGAGGTTTCTCTCATGACCTCTGGTTCCTGAATAAACACTCAGAGGCTTAATTACAAATTGTTTGGTCAATGGTTTAGGCTTATTACTAACTAGCTTTTGCATCTTAAATTAACTGATTTCTATTAACCTATGTATTGCCATGTGGCCATGGCATTACCTCACATCTTGTTTCTCTGGTGGTTGCTGGTGTCTTCCGTACTCTACCTTCTTTCTCCCTGCATCTGTTTGGATTTTCTGCCTACCTGTATTCTGCCCTTCCATAGGTTAAAGCAGCTTCTTTATTAACCAATGATAATAAAACATATTCACAGCATACAGAGGGGCATCCCACATCATTATCAATTAGACAGAAAAGGGGAGATAATGTAGGATGCCCTTCTGTGTGCTGCGAATATGTTTTATTGCCATTGGTTAATAAAGAAGCTAATGTGTCAATAGCCAGGCAGAATAGAGTGAGGTAGGAAATCCCAGCAAAGGGAAAGGGAAAAGAAGGTGGAGTCTGGAAGATGCCAGTAGCCACCAGAGAAGGTAACAAGCCATGAGCCTCATAGTAAAATATAGAATAGAAATGGGTTAATTTAAGTTGTAAGAGCTAGTTAATAATAAGGCTGAGCTAATAGGCCAAACAGTTTGTAATTAACATTAAGCCTTAGAGTGGTCATTTGGGAACTGGTGGGATGGACAGAAACCTCCAGTTACACACCTGCACTACATATGGCCCAAGTCATAGACTCTGATCTTGCACACTGGGTTATCCCATCCAGAGTACTGTCTCTGCCTTTCCTTCTGTGGTCCTTTCCCAGGCCAGGTAGAGCTACCTGAGGCAGACCTTGCCATCCTCACCTCCACTCTCACCAGTAGGGAGGGATGCTGGAACAGCTTCTCAGCTTGTTCAAGAGATGTACTTGGAGGGTGGAAGGTGATACTTTGAACCTGCTAGCTAATCTTGCCCCAGGAAATGCAGTTGTGACACTGACTCTGGGAGGCAAATGAAGTCTATAACTAAAGGAAAAATCTCCATCGGCATCCTGGGTCTTCAAGCAAACAGTGCCTGGCATGTGTTACCTTGTAAGATACAGTTCTCCCTATATTAGTGGTTTTTTTATGATTATTTCTATGATTAAAACAACAGGACCAAGGCCATGTATAGAAGAAGTAATTTATTTGGGCTTATGGTTTCAGAGGGTTAGAGTATGTGATGATGGAGTGAAGGCAACAGGTAGCTAAAGCAGGAATCTGAGAGTTTATACCTTAAACAGAAAGCATGAAGCAGAGAGAGTGAACTGAGCTCTTTAAATGAAGTCCACGCATACCCATTGATATACTTCCTTCCTTCAGCAAGGCTATACCTCCTCAGCCTTTTTCTCAGTACCATCAACCAGGAACCAAGCGTTCAAGTGCCCAAGACTATGGAAGATATCTCATTCAAACCATGATATCCCCTAAGATTCATGCATCCTAGAGGCAATTCCCTTGCTCAAGACAGGCACCTGGAGAAGGCCTGAGCTCCATGTTCAGGAGCTCCCATGCCAGGGCCTCCTACTGAGGCATCTGAAAGTGATTGTGCAGGTTGAGCTTTGTATGTGGCATCCCCAGGACCTTCAGTGGCTGGGCAAATGCATAGTAATGGAAGCTTTTGTAGAATGTTCCAGTCATACAGGTTAGGGCTACTGTTGCCAGGATAGGCATGGTCCCTGCCTGTGCCAGGATCTAGAACACACTCAGAGAAGGACCATCCCAGGATTCAAAGCTGAAGCCAATGAAGTCACATTAACCATGACCGCAACTTGGTTTTTAATATTTATTTTATGTGTATTTTATGTGTATGAATGTATGTTTGTGCACCATGCATGAGCCTGTTGTCAAAGGAGACCAGGAAAGGGCACTAGATCCCTTGGAACTGGAGTTAATAGATGGTTGTGAACTACCATGTGGGTGCTGGGAATTGAGCCCAGGTCCTCTGGAAGAGCAGCCAGTGCTCTTAACCACTGAGCCATCTCTCCAACCCCCACCCCCGAAGACTCCAGTGTTGACTCTCTCCCAAGCGCTGTCTGTTGTTCCAGGCAACTCTGTATTTATCCCCAAAAGATGAGGCTGTGGGTGGGAAAGTGGGTGTGCCTTGTTCATCCCAACATCATGACCAGTATGTGTGGCCCTATCGCCCCCTGGCTAGGGCATACAGATACACGATGGGGGTTCTACATGGTATGAGGTGCCGGGCCTTCTTCCACCGCAACTGTGGTTTCTGCTGTTAAGTTTGGCCTCCCTGAAATGGGGCTGCAGAGTGGAGCAGGAGCAGGCAAAAACAAAAGTCCAAGGGCAGGGCAGGTGGTGGCTGCTGGATAGGGAGACACTCGTGCCCTCTCTCCAGCCTGGACACAGTGAATGTACTGGACACTAGACTAATGGGCACTGATCATCACTCAGGTGGGCCTTGATATGCTAGGCAACACCCCATGGTCTCAGCTTCCTGCCCTAACTCCACCCCCATGAGATAAGGCTCCCCAGAGCACTTCAGAGGTCCTGCTCTGCTAATGAGCAGTGTAACCCTGGGATACATAAGACTTCCCAAATGACCAAGGGGCCGCAAACTCAGGGAAGTGTCCACATCTTCAATGCCAGGGAACTGGAAGGATAAGAAGCCCAATGGACCTGGTTGTTAGATTACTCACTTCTCCCGTCAGTCCCCAACTCTCTCTACCTTCATTTCACCAACAGGCCTAGCTAGCATTGGACCCACAAGAAAATGGCTTCATGCTGCAGGCTCCCTGTCCCCTATTCCTTTGTATATTTTATGCAGAGGTTGTTATGGTCCTTCCTGGTAGAGTGCCCGAATTATTTGTTCCTCTTCTCTTGACACCTCAGAGAGCTCTGAGCCAAAGCCAAACACCAGCATTCCATGCATAGTGTCTTGGGGGCTGGCTGCTAGGGGGAACATTTCCATCTAAAGAGAGTTCTGAAGGCTTGGAGCACTTGCCATACCACATCACCAGGGTAGCCCTTTCTAAATGAATCACTCCCTGAGAATATCCCTTGTAATGGTGGCAGAGAATACTCTACAGGGGGTGTGGTCATGCATTCCAGCTATGGGAAGGAGAATTCAAAGATGCTTTGACATGGGAGGCAGGCTGGTTCTATATCCCAGAAACAGAGAGAAACCCAAAGAAACACAAGAGGCTGCCTCCTAGGGCAAGGGGGCATTTTCTAGGGAGGCCAAGAGCCAAACATGCTGCCCTCATCATAAATTAAACAAACATCCCAGTGAGCAGCCAACAAGAGGACACAGGTCTCACATGAGACCAGGTCCTCCTGGCATCCTGAACTCTCCTTGGTCCTTTCTCATCTTGCCTCCACTCCATGAAGGCACTCATGCATACATACAAAATAAAAACAAACCTTACCCCCCCCCCCCAAAAAAAAAGAATGGGAAGTCTAGGCAAGTACTATCCTGTTGCACCAATTCATCGCTCTCCCCTTCTGACCGTGGCTGTGATGGGAGCAGCTGCTTGAACTTTCTGCCACCCTCGCTTCCCACCATGATGGACTGTAACCTAGAGCCATGAGCTACAATAAACTCATTCTCCTATAGGCCGCTTTTTTTCAGAGTATTTTATTGCAGCAACAATAACAAAACTAGGACAAGGACATAGTTGAACACAGCAAAGGTATGCTTAGGAAATTCTGTCCTCATCCCAAGCCAAAATTAGTTCTAATGATATTAATTTTTTTTATGAAGCCCCAGTCAATGAGTAAAACAGCAATTTCAAAAATCAAATCTTCTAATGCACAATTCAAAGGCAGAGAGACTTGATGCCACATGCCGAAGAATGACAGGAAACGACAAGAGCCCTTGTGTTTTGCTCTGTAACAGCAGGACACTTTGTATGTGCAATAAAAGACAACAGTGCATGGGCGAGCACAGCCAGAAATATCCCAGATTCATCCAATGCTTGGTTTTGAATTAGGTTTTGGTCATTGCCTGAAACCTTTGGCCACTGTCAAAGCTTTGCAACTCCACGTTCAGTTGCATAGCTCCTGCATGGGTCATGACCCACAGTTAAAGAAGCTGGGTGCTAAAGTGACCCTTTGGCCAGGGAATGGCACTTGGAAGCCATGAGCTGTCATTTGAGGCTGATTCCCTTTGCAGGACTGGGCAAAGGCCTGGCCTGGAGCTCAGCCAGCGCTGGAATGCTCAGACTTACACCTGCTGGGTTTCAAGCACTTGGCTGCTGATCCCACCTGAAACTGCCACGGGCCTGAGGGCCTTTGGACCAGGGAGTATAGCATAAAGTCTTTCTCTAGACCCAGGAAGCCCTGTGCTTATAGGGCCTTTCCACCTGTTTGCTAGCTTGCCCTCAAGTATCTGACAATTGGCCTTATATCCTTGTTGAGAGTTCCAAGTGCATGAGCAGACAGAGTGGGTCCCTGTGGAAGGTGACCTCATATCCCGCATGCTTTGCAATGTTGCTAAACAAGCAGAAACACAGATAAGAAAACTAAAGAGGAGAGGGAGGGTGGTACACACACAGGAACCAGCAGTCAGGAAGAGGAGTGAGGAAAGTTGCCTC
Organism: Microtus oregoni; assembly: GCF_018167655.1. Classification (NCBI taxonomy): domain Eukaryota; kingdom Metazoa; phylum Chordata; class Mammalia; order Rodentia; family Cricetidae; genus Microtus; species Microtus oregoni. Next base: position 7,702,717 of record NW_024543075.1, read on the forward strand.
ACCTCCTAAGCCAGGACTGGAGATCAAAATGATGACTGTCCTAATGGGGGTTATGATCACAGCTAAAGCAAAGACACAGGGAGGATTTATTGGCTTGAACTAGTCTTGAAGTACTGGTGACTTCAGACGTGTAAACACCCATCGGAGGTCCTGGAAAATGCCATCCCACTGCTCAGGTCTGGCCTATCCCTGCTGGGATATGACTGTTGGTATTTAGTTACGGTATCTCCATACGATAGAGCTGAGTGGTTGTTGCAAAGACCTATGCCATATACACCAAAGTTTTCTGACCCCTGTCCTGGAGCTAGCTGGCCATGTGTCCTGTAGGGTGGCCACCAGTTGCAGGCAGCTCTTCCGGGATGCGCTTCTGGGGAGCTTCAGCATTTTGATTATGTAACAGGATTAACTTCTCCCGTCCCCCCTTACAAGACAGCTGTGTACTGATGAACTTAGCGCTAAGACCCAACACAGATGACGCCACTCTCGTTTTCTAGTGCTGTTGAGAGCACACTTAATAAAGCAACTGCTTAGATGTTTGTCATCCACACCGAGAGTTCCTGAAGCAAGGAAGTCTTCCGGAAGCACTGGTGTGCGTTTACTGAAATATCCATAGGGTTCAAGGCAGAACCTTGATCCTGAAAGAGACTTGGCTCTATACTTCAGCGCCATCCTTGAGTAGCAGGCTCCTCCATCCCATCTGGCCTCAGTTGCTTTCCTTAGCTGTGGAGAGAGATTCCACAGCCCGTTTCTCATGTTCTTGACTCTAAACCATAACCGCATGGCTGAGGTCGCCAAGTTCTGCTGCTTGATGGGGCTGGATCTTGGCCTCTCTTTCAGTTACGTTTGCCTCAGCTTTCTGTTGCTGATGTTTTTCTTCATTACTTAAGCGTTCCTTTAATTCCCTTTCACAAGCTGGATGCTTAGCTGGGTGGGGTCCTGCCCTGAGGTCACTGCTTCCTTTATTTCATTTAGCACCAGGCTTTTCTTTAAAACATGTTACTTCCTTGAGCATAGGACTTAATTCTGTTATGATTCCTGGTGCTCCTTTTCTCTTCACACTGCACATTTTGTGTTATTCCTTGTGCAGCTTAAGTCTCTTCCTTGTAGATCTGCGTAAGAGTGATCTCCAATCGCTGCATGATAGAGTCCATACCACGCTGTCTTGAAATCTCCTCCACTAATTCCATTAATCCAAAAATTTTCAATTTAACCTTAGGCAGATTTTTAGGACAAGGGCAGTGTAACTAGAGACTGTGCGTTCATTTCTGGCTTCCCAGACCCAAATAATCACACAGAAACTATATTAATTACAACACTGTTTGGCCAATGGCTCAGGCATATTTCTAGCTAACTCTTGCATCTTAAATCAACCCATTTTGATTAATTTTATGTTTCACCACAAGGCTGTGGCCTGTCAGTAAGGTTCAGGTGTCTTTCTCCTTCCACAGCTACATGGTGTCCCTTTGACTCCACCTACTCTATCTCTGTTCGGATTTTGCACCTGGCTTTATTCTGCCCTGCCATAGGCCCAAGCAGCTTCTTCATTAGCCAATAGTTCACAGCATACAGAGGGATGTCCCACATCAGGGCAGAAAGCAGCCATATTTGCCAAAATATTACAAGACTGGACTCTAGACTCTTGATATTCTTCCCCTCTGAAACTTCTTGAACTGGGCCATCATAACTTACATCGCTCTGGGCATCACCGTTCTTCATGCTTCTACTACTGTGGCCCACTAAGTCCTACTTGAACTATTCAGCTGCTTTCCTAATCCAAAGCCCCGAAGTCCACATTGTGTCAACAAACAGTGTGGTCAGACCCGTCACAGCAATCCTCTACTCTCTGGTACCAACTTCTGTCCTGGTAAGGGTTCTACTGCTGCGAAAAGACGCCATGACCAAGGCGACTCTGATGAAAGAAAACATTTAACTGGGTGGTGTGCTTTCAGTTTCAGAGGGTTAGTCCATTGTCATCATGGTGGGGAGTATGGCAGCACAATGGCACTGGATTATAGCTAGGAGTATGTTCTGATCCACGGGGGGGGGGGGGGGGGGGAGAGGAGAGAGAGAGAGCTCAAAACCCTTGCCCAGTAACACATTTCCTCTAGCAACAAGGCCACAGCTACTACAACAAGACCACATCTCCTTTTCCTTACAATCCTTTCACATGGTTCCGCTCCCTGGTGACTAAGCATTCAAATATATGAACCTAGGTAGGCCATTCTCATGCAAACCACCACAATGCTCAATGGGTTTCTATACGTTGTGGTGCATATGGTGCTTCGTGGGACACTATCATGTGCTCTTTGCGGTTTATTTTATAAGTAGGTGTATCTAAATGCTTCACTTTCCCCCTTTACAGAATGTGGATACCACCATGATTTGTTGTAGGGTTAAGTGGGTGAATAGGAGAGAACTTCAGAGCAGTCTCTGGCACAGACAAGGTGACAGGGATGCTTCGCTGCCAATGCTGCTGCTGCTAGGAGACCTTAGATAGCTCATTTCCTTGCTCTGGGCTCGTTTTTCCCCAGAAAAGGAGAGGTTAAATTATTTTAAAAATTAAATCTACAGATGACTCCAAGCCGAGCACCAGTCTCAGGCGGCACTGGGAAAAGCTGCCCTGTTCAAAGAGGAATGCTCTTTGATCCAGTCACCTCCCGCCTCTTGGAACCCAAGCCCTGGGACCCAGCATGGGAACATACAGGCCAATCACAGCCTAGCTGGAAGGCTTATCTGGAAAGTGGTGATGGCGTGCCTCCAACCCCATTTGCCACATGACAGCCAGCCACACACTGTGGTCTAAAGGAGAGACTTAGAGGGATGTGGGGAAAATCAGTTAAAACTGGCTTATCCATTAGGAGTATTTAAAATGGAAACATGTTTCTGTGGACCGTCTAGAGCCCTTCTCAGGTGATGCTAAATCAATAGCTCACATTTCGGTTGGATTTATTATTCTGGTCTTTGAAACCGCCCTGTTCCTAAATTCTTTCCTGTTTTGCTCTGAAGACTGCCCCCGGGGCTCCTGTGGATGACTGTCTTAGATGCCAGGGCCCCAGACCCCAAACCCTTCTATAGTAGTAGATGACAGGTCAGAGGGCAAGGGACTATCAACTATCAACCAATGTTGCGCCCCCCTCTCCAGTGCAGGCCCTGTCAGGCCACAGTTTCCTTTGCTCTAAATTCCTAGATGGCTGTCATCAAGTTTGAGAGACTCCACGTGAACCTGCAAGGAAGAACAACTTGCTTCCAAGGAGGGGAGTGGGGCCACTTAGCACCGACCAGAAGGTTTTCAGTGGCCTTGCAGACCCCTGGGGGACTAAGGACCAGCAGAGGAACACAGAGCAATGTCTGGACGAGTAGGACACAATGGCTCTCCCCTACACTTGGTACCTCCTCCTCCCTAGCACATTTGCCCAGCCCCTTGGACTCAGGGTGGCTGGGGTCATGACCAGAACATGGGAGCTGCACACAATTGAGGCCCACGAGGGTAAAGCCGAGGTTACCCACAGGATTTTTGCTTTTGAAGCAATGCTTCCACTCTCATCTAAGAACACACCACATAATAGGAAAAACCTGAAATTGGATATAAAATAAGAGCCTTCTAGTGAACCACTTATTTTGATAAGTATAAAATAATTATCTTCCAGGAAACAGCTCAGGCTTGTGGCTGGCTGTGTGGCTTCTGCAAACCAACCCCCAAGCTGAGTTGTAGCCCAAGTGTGCTCTAGTCTGGTTTTAGAGATGTAGACAGGATCTTTCCCATGGGCACTTCTCACTATTACTGAATGGGGCATTATTATTATTATTATTATTATTATTATTATTATTATTATTATTGCTCTTGCTGGCCCACAGAGGGAGAGGAGACTCTCTGGACGCTTGGTGCCCTGATGTTTGTGGCAGCTGGCTAACTGAGCAGAGGCACAAGTGTTCCTGGACCAGAATCTTCTCCCTTAATACTTCAGGTCTATGATCACAGAGCCCTCTGTCTTTCCTGAAGGCCAAGAAGTTCCCCTGTCTCAGTCTCCTCATTTTAGAAATTTTGATGACTGTGCCTAGCTCTTCTGTGTTCCCAGCAACTACTCTGGGTGACAATAGCATTTCAGGACGCCTGCTGGCTCATACTAGTCACATCAGAGAGCTGATGTGGTACCACCACCATCCTTATTACCAGCCCCACTTAACCCTATTGCTGAGGCTCAGTTCTTTCCTATCTGGAGCTGCTCTGGAAGCTTTCCTCACTGATGTCCTTGGCTAGTCTGTCCATCAGCTTGTGGGGTTCAGAGGTTCTCCAAAGGAGAACTTAGGAGTCCTACCTTTACTTTGGGCTAGCTGTGTTCCTAAATAAGCCAGAAATGTGTTTTTCATCTCAAACTCCAGATCAAAGGTAAAAGCAGTGGAGAGAAAGCCCAGCTCCAGACAGAGTGTGTGCCGAGTGGCCTTAGGACACCAGACCTCTAGTCTCAACCACAAGATTGTGTTCTCACTATACTCTCCTAGCTGCTGGCAAGCCTTTCATGGAGCCCAGTATGAAGGAGACTGGCAAAAACAAGTTTATGACCCTGCAAGTCTGATACCCACCCTAGCCCCACACCTTGGAACTCAAATTGTTTGGCACAGGGCATACTGTTAATTTCCCATGATGCATGATGCTCCCTTGGTTATTTTTCTGTTGCCGAGACAAAACACCACGACTAAGGCAACCTATAGAAAAAAGAGTTTATAGGGCTTACAGTTTCACAGGGTGAGTCCATGACCAATGTCATGGGTAGTGTGGAACAGGCAGGTAGACACGGTGCTGGAACAGTAGCTGAGAGCTCACATCTGATCCACAGGCAGGAAGTAGAGTTAAGAGGACTAACTGGGAATAGCATGGGCTTTTGAAACCTTAAAGCCCATCACCCCTAGTGGCACTCCTCTGACAAGACCATATCTAATACTTACCAAACAATTCCACCAATGGGGGGGGGGAAGCATTCAAATCTATGAGTCTATGGAGGACATCTTCATTCCAATCACCACCACCCCCAGCTGGCAGGACCCTCTATGCATGGTAATGCTGAGCCCATGCCACAGAGCCAGTGCCTGAACACTCTGCTGAAGGAGACGGTGCTTTGTCCCTCCATCTCCCAAGAATCCTTATTGAGGTTCATCCCAGACACTTTCAGAACCATTGTATTGATACATAGTCCAATAGCAGCTTGCCAAAACAACAGCAACAAAAACAAACAGAAAACTGGCTGCGATGCCATCCAGAATGTATACAGGTGGGTGGGCGCAGATGTTCATCTCTATAGCTGCTGCCACGTGCAAGATAGAGATCTAGAGGGCTGGAGAGATGGCTCAGTGGTTAAGAGCACTGACTGCTCTTCCAGAGGACCTGGGTTCCACATGGCAGCTCACAACTGTCTGAAGAGCCAGTTGCAGGGGATCTGTCACCTTCACACCAATGCATATAAAATAAAGTTAAATAGACCATATTTTTTTTTTTAAAAAAAGATAGAGATCTAGCTTTAAAAAAAGATAGATCACAGGCACTGAGTTTGTTCACTGAACTAGCTCATGTGGTCCTATCTTGTGTGCATGTGTGTGTGTGTGTGTGTGTGTGTGTGTGTTGAATACACACCTATGTGTGCAGGTGCACGAGTCTGTGCATCCCTGTGCAGAGACCAGAGGATGATGGTGGGTGTCCTGTTCTATCTATCACTCTCCATCTTATTCCCTTGGGAAAGCATCACTTACTAGAATGAGGCTTCTGACACCTGGCGGATTGCCTGCAGGGTTCATCCATGTTGTGACATGCATCAGCCCTTTTTTTCTTCCTCTGACTGAGTAGTTTTCTATTAACCGGATCTAACACATGGTTATTGTAGTCATGTCTGTGCAAACAGACACATTCCCCCCCTGCATTTTCCAGTCTGAATTGTGGACTTGGTGGGATCATATGTTCCTGTGGTTTGGGGCACCTGCATTGCCAGGAAACACAGATGGAACCCCTGTTTCTCCAGGCCTCCTGGTAGCCCCTCTATGTACACCATTACCTTTGCCACACTGAGTTACCTCCCTGTGTGTCATTCTGCCGGCTCAGTGGTCAGATAGCGTGGACAATCTGCCTGTCTGGCATTTCTGGAAAACTGGGAGGTGATGGATATCCTGCACCCTTCTCCATACAGCATAGCTGCCATACAACAGCTCTGAAGGGTCACCTCTGCCTATCGCCATGGTAGTGATGCACCTGCTTGGCTTTGATGCATGCGGTTGTGGTTCTGACCTAAATTCTCCACTGGTAAGCGTTGGGTTGCTTCTGCTGTTTGTATGGGTTAAGTAGTGATAAAGTTTCCCAAACTGTGGCCAAGAATAACCCAGTTGTTCTTGCTCATTTCACCAAGTGGAGTGGAAAGCAAAGGGGCTGAATGATGGCACTGAATCCTTCTACCCAAGAGTGACAGGTGGCTCTCATAAGGCCTGGCAAAGACCAAAGTGACATTTCATGTCAAAGAGACATGTCATGGCAAAGGTCAAAGGGGCATGGCCACATCAAAGCCTGGAAAGTTTCTGGGCATCTTCTGGCCTCCCTGGATATCAGATGGGCCATAATGACATTGCGACACCTGCTCGCTTGATGACTTTGTTTAGACAGGGCCAAACTATCTTTCATGCTGCAGTTAGCATTTTGGCCACCTCTGGTATAAAATTCCTAGAGAGGAGCCTCTGTGTCTTGTGTTGTGTGCTGCCTCCGCTCATTTTAGCAGCCAGCTCAGAGAATGGGGTCCTTCCTTTTATTCAGCCCCCTTTGACGCAGTCTCTTTCAGCAGGTGGACTTCAGGAGATGTGCGGCCTGTGGTGGACTGAATTAGAATGGCCCCCATAGGCTCATATATTTAAATGCTTAGGGAGTGGTACTATTTGGAAGGACTAGGAGGTGTGGTTTTGTTGGAGGAAGTGTGTCCCTGGGGGTGGACGTTGAGGTTTCAAAAGCCCAAGCCAGGCCCAGTGGCTCTCCTCCTGCTGCCTGTGGAGGCAAATGTAGAGCTGTAGGATACTTCTCCACACTGTGTTTGCCTGTGTGCCATCATGCTCCCCTCCATGATGACAATGCGCTAAACCTCTGAAACTGTAAGCAAGCCCCAATTAAATGCTTCCCGTTGTAAGAGTTGCTGTGGCCTTGGTGTCTCTTCACAGCAGAGCCCTCTTTGTTCCAGCTGTGATCAACACTTATGGCAGACTTAGTCTCCTGCAGCCTGCTGTCAGCTGGGATATCCAGGACCAAGGCTCTAGTCCTATGTGGAAGTGGCAGGGCCACTCCCTGGTAGGTGCCTTAAAGACCCCTTCCCTCTATGGTCTGACTTCCCCTTCTTTCCTTTGCAGACCCCAAGACAGACACATTAGGGGGAGCTCTCAGTCTGTCCTAAGATTGTTGGAAAAGTAAATTCATTTTCTGGGCTTTGTGACAAAGGACAATGCATGGGAGGTTTTAATGTGTTTTATCATGGTTGAGCCCCTTACCCAAGCTCCACAGAGGATGAGGATACCAAGTTCCATGTCCATGTGTTATTTCCTCTACAAGCATTCCTATGGTCTTTAACTTACAGATTAGGCATAGCAAGAGATTAATAATAAGAAATGATGAAATAGAGCAATTATACAAATACACTTTGGTAATTTTTTAAAAGATAGAAGCCATTATTACATAAAATAAAATCTTATGTCGCTGGAACAGTAGATCTAATAAACCTTGGCAGTTGCTAAATGACTAATGGGCTGGTATTGCATACAGAGTGGATACTCAAGACAGGGAGATGATTTGTACCCCAAATCAGAGAGAGTGGGAAACCGAGGAGATTTCATCACACTGCTGATAATGGTGTGCAATTTAGAACTTAGAATGGTTTATTTCCATGATTTCCCACTTAAAATCTTCAAATCAGGGTTGACCGTGTGTACGTGAAATCACGTGTGAGGGAGTGTCCCTAAATATAAAGTTGTTGCTCCCAGTTCTGCAAGCCAGAAGTCCAGACTCAAAGGGGAGGCTTTGTTCCCTATGTGGGCTCTTATGTTTGAATCTTACCTGGTTACTCTTTCAGTGCTGGAGTTTCCCAGCATTCCCTCTGTTGTCAAAAGACATTTTTCCTAGGTGTGTCTGTGTGTGTCGTGTTCTCTGAAAAGGAGAATCATTAGATCAGGGTGCATTCCAACCTATGACAGTAAATCTAAGGTCCGTGACTAGATATTCTAAGTCACTGTCTTCAATCAAGGTCACACATAGAGGTTCCAGGTGTGCAGGAGTTTGAAAGACACACTATCTAGTATAAGAAGAGGAACACAAATGTCCCCTCAATTAAATGGCCAAGCTCTTTAGTTCCAGTCAGACCCCACCCTCAAACCCCTACCCCCCTGACTGCGACCCTGTGGAATGAAATCAGGAGTTTACAGGAGAGTGGGGAGCTATTGTCCTAGACTCAGAATGAGAAGTCTCAGGAAGTGAACCTATGAACAGAAAGGTGCTTTCTCACAGTGCCCACGTGAGATCTTCCAGTCCCTACCATGTCATATACCCACACCCTGGCTCTCTCTGTGCCAGCCCTTCCTTGCCAGTGTGCTCTGGAGCCAGAAGGACTGCCACTTGGCTCTGCCCAGGAAACTCAATGGTCATGTTTGTCTCCCTATTCCGGGGATTTCCATGGCCCAGCACAGGTCCGGGGTCAGTAAGAGTCAGAGAGAATCTTTCTCGGCACAATTTGGTCATGTTATCCAGTTGGCCAATGGACGGTGGGCATTTCCATCTCCAGAGCCTCTGCAGGACCCACATCTTTTCTACCCATCACAATTGTCTATTTGTTTCTTTTCCCCTACAGGGTTATTTATTTATTTATTGCTAGAAGTAAGAAGATTAATCATGTGTTTTATTAAGCTGTTTTAGTTTTCTTCTTTGGTGAGAGATTCCCTCATCTCCATTGGAATATTTAGAGGGTTTTTTTTTTTTACTAACTTGATAAAGTTTGAAGGAAGAGGTCAACCCTTTGTCCTTCATCTTCATAGTAGATATTTTTCCCTTGTCGAGGCAAACTTTCTTCAGGTGTGAAGTTCTGGAAGTTTGCAGCATGAATCCTCATCTAGGGAATATTACGGGACATAATGGGCATGAATGCCTTTTATTGTAGTTTTCAGACAATACAGATGTGCTCTTCGGATGGCCATTTTTTATATTGACCCTCTATAAAGTCCAGTGGCATAATACTAAATCATAAATAAGTGAAGACATTTTTACAGGAAACAAAGATATTGAAGTCTGTGGACATGGCTTTCCCCCCACATTTTTAAAATTATAAAGTAATAAACACACAAAGTAAAAACATTAAGGCAATGTAGACTGATATTAAATGAAAAAGGACCATTGCCCGTCCCGCGCCCAGCTCTCGGGAGAGACCATTTTAACGGTTTATATTTTCAGAACTTGTTGTAGCCACCGTATTTCTAAATAAAATGCTTTTACTGCTGCTTCAGGATTGACCAATTTTAGACAATCTTTACTCCACGTCCCAGGATGAAAGAGAAGTCAAATCATTTCCACTTCCTCCACCAGCCCTTTAATTGCGTTAGTTGTATTATTTTTAGCTCTTCTAGCTTTCTTTAATGGCTTGGAATCGGGTGCAGACACCTTCATTTCTGCTTGGCCAGCAGTGGATCAGGGGACAAAGCGAGGCCTGAGCTCAGAGCTGCAGCTCTCGGGTGGGCCAAGGCTGCAGTCTCTCCCTCCTCTCGGTCCAGAGCTCATTTATTCTAATGGTGGGCAGCTGTGACACGCAACACCCTGCATAGCACTAAACACAACACAACACCCTGGGCTCAACGGGCTTGCTCTCCTGTTTGGAGGAGACAAAAAGTGGACAAAAATCAGCAGACAAAAGATGCAGTCTATCGAGCAGTGATAGAACCTAAAGAAAAAAAACAAGAAGTGGAAGAAGAGAGGGGGAGCTACAAATTATAAGGACCAGAGAAGGTGTGTGTTGCTCTCCCTTCTGAACCTGTCACTTCATCACCCCTGAAATTGCCTGTAATTCTACAGCCAGCAAACTCTTATTATGATATCATAAACACAGACGCTACTATTTACAATGGGGTTATATAGACAAGCCCTCATTGTAGATTAAAAACATTACAAGTCAAGCATGCCTTTGCTACTGTGTGTGTTTAACAGACTATATTGGTTATTTGTTTTGTTGCTGTGATGAAATATCGCAGCAAGAGCATCTTAAAGGAAGAGAGTGTTTATTCTGATCCCCAGTTCCAGGGTATACCATGACAGGGAGGGCACGGAGGCAAGAGGCATCTGGAGCCAGGACCCAAGCCCAGGAAATGACGTCGCCATCCTTTAGGATGAGCCTTCCCACCTTAACCTGAGCACAGATGTAAGTCGTAGATATGCCCAGAGGCTCGCCTCATCTATGTAAGCCCTCACGGTGTACTTGAAGGTCGATTCCAGCTCCTGTGAGTTGACACGAATTATCAAGAGTACCAAATATGGTAGCCAAGCCTAGCCTGAATTTACAGTACCCACATTAGCCCACGGTTGGCAAAACCACATAACATAAAGACCATTTTACAAATAAAGTGTCGAACATTTCATATATTCATATGTGTTGGGGTATAAAAACACAAAACACAACACCAAAAACAAATTGCTGGCTTTTCCTTCCTTGGGAAAACACCAAATGGTGGGGGACACTGGTGGAACAGAGGGCTTGGGAGCTGTAGTGGCTTCCACAGAGGATATGGCAGCTGTCTCAAGGGTTGTAGTTGTGGGGATGGTCTTGGCAGTGGCTAGGCTGTGGCTTGGGAAACTGAGGCTGTGGGGCTAGCAGGGGTAAAGCAGAGGACCAAGAATCCCTGTCACCGAGCTGAGCCACCTGGTCAAAGACATGAAGATCAAGTCCCTGAGGAAACTTGCCTATTCTCCCTGCCCATCAAAGAATTTGAAATCACTGTCTTTCTCTTGGGAGCATCTTTTAAGGATGAGGTTCTAAAGATCATGCCAGTACAGGAGCAGATGGCCTGGCCAGCGATCTGGGTTTAAGGCTTTTGTTGCTATTGGGGACTACAGTGGTTACATTGGTCTTTGTGTTAAGTACTCTAAGGTGGTAGCCACTGCCCTCTAATGGGACATCATCTTGGCCAAGTTGTCCATTGTCCTTGTGTGGGGAGGGTACTAAGAGAACAAGGTTGGGAAGCCTCACACTATCCCCTGCAAGGTGACTGCCCCAGTGGCTCTGTGCTTGTGAGCCTCTCCCTGGCCACAGAGGAGCTGGAATCATTTTGTCCCTATGTGCAAGAAAGTATTGCTGCTACCTGGTACTGATGACTGAGGGCTCCACATCAGCCAGGGGCGGTACTGCCACCCTGGCCAACTTCACCAAGACTATCCTGATTCCATCTCCAAGAGCTACACCTACTTGATCCCCAACCTCTGGAAAGAGATCAAATTCTCCAAATCTCCCTATCTGTAATTCACTGACCATCTTATGAAAAAACCACACCAGAGTCCCTGCACTGTGGATCCAGGCTCTAGCTGTAGCTACCATATAGGGTTTTTATACCAGAAAAATAAAATGACTTATGTTTGAGAAAAAAAATCACTGGCAACACACTAAGCTGTAACACACTAGTGGCTTTCACGGTCAAATGGCTGGCTGGGCACTAGGCAGCTATCAGCCCCTGTCCAACATCACAGCAAAGTATCCACCTTCCATTTTAAATCCAGAAAGGTCAAAATTCAAAGTACAGTCTCTGCCAAAAGCTATAATGATGAGGAATCATAAGTCAAACTATCACAAATCATAAAGGACCATCTGCATTGTTCCTTTCCCTGTCCAGGAAGAGGATGCAATCTTACACCATGAGGACTGGCAACTGGCAGGGGATCATCCAAGAGTCCCCCTTCACATGGATTTTTTTTTTTTACACTCTTTCAGTTGCTCAAAATCACACTTAGATGTTTCACGTAAGTGCTGGGTACTCTTCTAGAGCTCTTTGCTCCTCCTGACTTTATTAGTATACTTTGTTTTTTCACATTGATAGAAGGTATGAAGCCAGCTTCTTCACTCTGCTATTCTAAGTGCTGATGGGTACAGGTCACCCTCCCAGTCCTTCAAACTAGAATTCTTTTTCATACTGAGCTCATGATAGCATGGCTGCTTTCTGGACCTTGTGTCTCTTTTCCTCACCTTCCTGGATTTATTGGAGTATGACCTCAAAAAAACAAACAAACAAACAAAAAAAAAACAACAAAAAAAAAACTGGCAGAAAGCCAGGCGTGCCTGCATGACGCACGCCTTTAATTTCAGGAGTTGGGAGGCAGAGTTCAAGGCTAGCCTTATCTACATAGAGAGCCCCAGGCCGGCCAGGGCTACATAGTGTCACCTTGTGTCAAAAAACAAAGAAAAAAACAAGCAAGTGGCTAGAAAGACACAAAAGTAACTTTCATCCAGGGCTGGGGAGATGCTCAGCCAGTGAAGCTGGAGGATGTGTTTGACCCCAGGCACCGTGTACAAAGCCAGGCTTGGCCACTGAGCTCCGAATCCCAGAAGTGAGGAAATGCAAATAGGAGGATCCCTGGGACCTACTGGTGAGCCCAGGTGCCAACGAGAGAGCTTATCTCAAACAGCAAGCTCCCAAGGAATGGCAGCAGAGATTGACCTCTAGCCTCCAGCACACACATGAACACATACACACAGAAACTTAGATTCCCCAAACCACAATCAATTCTTTGACTGGACATATGTTCTATAGCAGTGATCTAATTTGGGGTAGGTTTTTTTCTTTCTTCTTTCTTTCTAGCATGTTTCCAGAAGTTTTGCCTAAAATATTGATGTCTTAAAATTCCATCAGGCTGATGCCAGGAGAGTCTCATTTCAGGAGGGGGAATCAGAGTCTTGCAAAACCAATCAGTTTGGGTGGGCCTGGCATCTAAGCAGAGTTATGTTATAACGGGGCCTATGCAGGACAAATATACTCATACTGGGTGAATGGCAATATGGCTGCCCCCAGGCCAAGTGAAGAGGGGCTACTAGTGTTTATGGCGAGCAAAGTTTACTCAGGTCCAAGCAACTTGACCTTGATATCTGCATAGACACCTTCTGTGACAGAGAGCCTGCCCTTCTGCATCAGAACCCCCAGATAACAGTCACCCTGAGTCCTAAAAACGCACCGTCTCTGCATGATCAGCTAACAAAGCCCACACCACTGGAAGAGTTCAGAACAAGGAATCAGGCCTATAATACGTAATACGTCCAGCGGAGACATTGGAAGGATCTCCACAGGAAGCCAAGATCTATAGCTGGTAGGCACTGTGCCAGTACCACCCCACCTGGCCCAGCAGTATTATCATTAGCTTTAATTGTCAGCTTGACACAGCCTACAGTCGTGTGGGAGGAAGACCCTGACCCGGGACTTGCTTAGACCGGGTTGGCCTGTTGGCACGTCTCGATTGCTGACAGATGCGTGAGAAAGCAGCCTACTGTGTGTAGCGCAATCCCTAGGAAATATAAGAAAACCAGCCGTATAAGAAAACAAGGAATGCTAATCTGAGAGGCCTGCACTGTCACCTAGGACCGCAGTGTTGCCCAAGCCAGGACTTCTGTCAAGGGGCATGTCTGCATCTGTAGCTCTACCGCAGCCAGGGTCTGAGTTGGGGGTCTGTGGATTCTGGGCCATCACCTGGGTCCATGTTGGTGTCTGAGGGCCACATTGCCATGGGGACTTTGTCAATCTGAGTGACCTACCCTGCCACCTGGGGCCATGGTCACATCTGAGCCTGAGCTGCCGCAGAGGGCATGACTGTGTCCATGTTCCTGCTACAGCTGAGGTCTGTGATGATGTCCATGGCCCTTGTTACCCCAGGGGGTCATAAGAGCGATGTATGCCGAAATCTGAGAGCCCTACTGAGCCAATCCTGCCCCTCACCGGCCCTGGGATAGCTGGCCCTGCCTCTCACTGGACACTGCAGCAGGAGAGATGGCCCCACCCCTACCCGTGAGAGAGCTGCCCTTGCCCTCCCCCACACATGTGGGAGAGATGGTCCCCACCCTTCAACATGGGCATGGGAGAGCTGGCTCTACCCCTTGCCTGAGGGGGTGGTCCCAGAGGACTGACCAGCTCAGTTACCACCCAGACCCACATCCTGGGCCTTGGTGTGGCCCACCTTAACGTCTGTTTGATCTGTGACCTGCTGGAGTGCATGAAGTGATTGGTCCTGTGGAATGATGATTGCAGGATCTCCATGACTCGGGACAAAAGCAGGATATCCGAGAGGAGTTTGGTGAGGGTCCGGTAATGATGCTGTGCCAGAGGCCTTGAACCAGACCAGTGACTCATTGCCATGAACATTTTGTGGGTGGGGTTGATTGGATAAAAGCGCATACTGCCAGACACACCACAGCTCCCGAAGCCTCTAAGGTGAGTGAAGAGGTGTTGGAAAGATAGAGGAGGGAGTGAGGTGTTTTTTGTTTTGTTTTAACTATTTTGGGGGGTGGCATGCTGCAGGGGCTAACAGAGGTGAGTGGGATTAGGGTGCATGATGTGAAATTCCCAAAGAATCAATGAGGAATTCTGTTAACAAAGAGAAAAGAAAACAAACTAAGCAAGACCCCGGGAGTGAGTGGGCCACCAAGCAGCATTACTGCTTCAGGGTCCTGCCCTGACTTCCTGCAAGGATGAACTGTGACCTGGAAGTGTAAGCCAAAGAGACTCTTTGCTCCTCTAAGCTGATTTTGGCTAGGGTGTTTTACAGGGCAGCAAGGTGAAGTTAGAACAAGGGGGAAGCCGTGACTCAGACCCGACATGGCCCCTGTCACTGGCTAGTGCTGGGAGCTGTGTGCAGCAATCCTGGGACAGGTGGCAGCACCTCTCGTGGCATGTGTCCCCGTCGGTTTCTGTGGACTCTCTTTACAGAGCAGACCCCGAGTATCACCACGTCTGACAACTTTCCCAAGCCTCTGGGCCTGAGCTCCTGAGGTCTCCTCCGAGATGTGGAGAGTAACAACACAGAGTGAGCTCCCACTGGATTGGTTTGCAGGGGTGTCTGGTGGCCTTACATTTGTCCTCTGCCCTTTGCTTAAACGAGGGACAGACAGACAGAGCTCCTACCGCATGTGTTATTGTGGCTAGCTGCTTGGCATTTGCATTATCTCTGATGGGGCTTTTGGGTGACTCTTAGGGCGGCTAAGACCTCTATGTCCTTTCCCTTTGCCTTTTCTCCTGGCAGGACTTCCTCTGGCAAGTCTTCCCATTGCCTGGCTGGATTGTGGGTGTGGGTTGGATACCTTACGTCACAGCTTCCCAGCCCAGCCACAAGGCATCCAGGAAGAGATTCCCGGACACTTCTGCAGAGGTTAAGCCCCAAGTGCTGTTTCTGCAGATAGTTGAACTGCCTGGCTCAGTCTCCTGCACAGGTGCCTGGAGGCTGTCCTCAACCTCGGAACCCAGCCTGGGTGAGAAAGCTCAAGCCAGGAGCTGGCAGTGCCAGCATCCCCAGCAGGACAGCCTCCACAGCTGGCCTCTTTCCTTGCCTTGGCATCTCCCGCACAGAAAGGATGAAGCGCTCAGACAGACTCAGCACTTCCATGGTCTCTGCCCAGATCCATGACTACCAACTTGGGGTGAGAATTTTTTTAGTCCACACACACACACGAGGGGGCCACTAGTTCACTGGTTTGGTGCAAGGTGGGAACAGTTGGCCTTCTGCCCTTGATCCTCGATCCTTGCATGCTGGATTTGTCCTTTCTGGCCCAGGAGTTGGTTCATCTCGGGGAAGGCTGAGGACTTCTGAAATCTACTCAGCTCCATAGTATGACGTCAAGAGACCTGGCCCAACATTCCCTGTGGACCAGTTCCCAGGCTCAGCTCTGACAGGGAGGTTTAGGTTTCCATTGTGATTCCAGGGGTGAAACAGTAACTCTGGATGTTCAGGGATGTCCCAGGGACTGAAAGGCCCGGAGCTACTGGCTACCTCAGCCTTCTCCACAAGCAGCTGCTTCGCTTCCTGTCTTTGCTCGGTGTTCGTTGGTGTTTCCGGTGAAATAATATAAAGTTGACCCCTTTTACCACATGCTCAGGTAGCAGTTAGTTCACACAGCAGACAGCCACCAGCTCTGCCAGTTCTGGCGGTTTCCTCATTGCCAAGTTCAGCCCTTGCCTGCCTCTGCCATCCCCAACCCAGGTAGTCACCAACTGGCTCTTTATCTCTACAGACGCATCTGTTCTGGGCATCCAGGGACATGGGGTCGTATGGCGCGGTGTGAAGCCTTCTGACACTGGTCTCCCTCGCCTCTCACCTTGAAGACTCAGTTCAGGTGTCAGGTGCTCCCAGGAACATACTCTCTGCAGCCAGATCCTGTCCCAGGAGGAGGAGAGCTGGTCCTGTGCAAACGATGAGATGTGTGGATGGGGAACAGAGGAAGCTCCAAGATCCTTGAGCGCAGAGGCCAAGAAAAGTAGCAAGGGCCAGAGGATGGCCGGAGAAGGGGGCTCCCCTCCGCTGAAGATCAGTAGAGGCTGTGGCGCTTAGAGTTATAATTTCAGTTTTAGGTCATGAGTTGTGACCCTGAGAGATCTGTCTTTGTGAAGCCCCACTCTCTTCCTCAGTAACGGGATGACAGTGATGTCCACAGTGCAAGGTTCAGGAGGAAATTACACCTGTCATCAGCATCAACTGCCATTGACACTTTTTGTATTTTTTCATCCATATATGTATATATGTGGTATGAACTCATATATGAATGCATGTGCTTATGTGTGTGTGCATGTTTGTATATGTGTGCATATGCATGTGGGGGCCTGAAGTAGACATCAGGGGTCTTTCTCAATTACTTTCCTCTTTATTGGGGGTAGGATTTCTCCCTGAATCTGGAGATTGCCGAAACTGGTTGGCTTAGCTAGTCAGATTGGCCCCAGGATCCACGGTCTCTGCCTTCCAAGTGCTGGGATTACAGGTACTGCCTGGCTGTGTTTGCTGCTGATGCTGATCTGGACTCAGGTGCTCACCCTTGTATGGCAAATGCTTTATCCACTGAGCTGTGTCCCCAGACTCTAATCTCTTTCTGGTCCTTGAAGGCTCATGTACAGCTGTGAGAAGTAATACCGAGCCCTCACAGACTTTGTGCAGAGCCAGGGTACAATCGCTGACAAGCAAGCTACAAAAGGGAAATGTGCCCTCACTATAAGGTTCCTCTTGCCCATCTCCAGTCTGCATCCTTCCTTAATCCTGGAGACCACTAAAGCATTACTGAGGTAGTTTGAATAAGATGCCCCACACAGTCTAGGGCATTCAAACATTTGGTTCCCAGGTGGTAGGACCTTTTGGGGGAGGTGTGGCATTGCTGGAGGAAGCATGCTCCTTGATAGGCCAAAGACCCCCAGTATTCCCATTTGTTCTGTCTGCTTTCTGCTTGTGGCTCAAGACGTGAGTGCCAGCCACCATGCCTCTGCTCTGTCTTCACAGTCTCTTATCCCTCCAGAAGCATACCCAAAATAAATCTTTCTTTCTAAAAGCTGTTTTGATCACAGTATTTTATCACGGCAATACAAAATTAACTAGCATAATTACACATCCCTATAACTTGGTCCCTTCAAGAATATTACAAATTATAGTATCTGTGCATACTGTAATGTATTATGCTTATTTATAGGGCTGGATGTGGTGGTCCATACCTGGACTATAGCATTTTGACAGTGAAGGCAGGAGGTCGTGGGTTGGAGGCCAGCTTAGTAGGTAGGCTACAGAGTGAGGCCTTGTCACACACACACACACAAAAAACAAAGTTCTGTGGGCGTACCTCAGAGGTTGCATCAAATTGTTGATGATGCTATGTTGAGTTCTCTGTCTATGCTGATTTTCTAGATGTTCTGCCAAACTTTGAGATAACGCACCGAAATCTTCAGTTGTATTGCTAGATATGCTGTTTTTGTTTTTCCTTTCATGTCTATCAGTTTTTGCTTCATGTATTTCATTCACAGTTTTGTGTTTTGAGGAGACAACACTTAACCTTGTTATGACTCATTTCTGTTCCTGGTAATTATCTTTGTTCCCAATTCTACTTTCATATTATATTAATATAGCTAATCCTTTCTTTTAATTGATGTCTGTATGAGTTCTCTTTTTCAGTCTTTCTACTTTCGGCCTGACTATATTACTGTATATGAAAACAGTTTCTTTGTTTTCTTTTGTTGGAGATAGTGTCTCCCCTTGCAGCCTTTGGCTGGCCTGGAGCTTGCTACGTAGACTAGGCTGCCCTTGAACTCATGTGATTCTTCTTCAGCCTCCTACATGGCTGAAGCGTGTTTCTTAAACACAAAATACAGTTGAGTTATCAAAAAACAAACAAAAAAAACCCCATTCCACTGATTTGTTTTTATTGGCGGATTCAGAATATTAACTTTTTTTTTTTTTTTTTTTGGTTTTTCAAGACAGGGTTTCTCTGTAGCTTTGGGACCTATCCTGGAACTAGCTCTTGTAGACCAGGCTGGCCTCAAACTCACAGAGATCCGCCTGCCTCTGCCTCTTGAGTGCTGGGATTAAAGGCATGTGCCACCACTGCCCATTAAGAATATTAGCATTTTAGGGCGGTGGTGGCGCACGCCTTTAATCCCAGCACTTGGGAGGCAGAGGCAGGCGGATCTCTGGGAGTTCGAGACCAGCCTGGTCTAGAGAGCTAGTTCCAGGACAGGCTCCAAAGCCACAGAGAAACCCTGTCTCGAAAAAACAAAAAAAAAAAAAAAAACAAAAAAAAAAACAAAAAAAGAATATTAGCATTTTAATGTAGGTTTGATATGTTGCTTCTTTGAGAAATGTCTCTATAGTTTCATGAATTTTAGCATTTCGCTTTCATTTGATGGCACTGTTTAGGGTAGCTAGGTAAGACCTTAGGAGGCAGAGCCATGCTGAAGGAGGGGTTTGAGAGGTCAGAGCTTCACCAGCTTCCTGATGCTGCCCCTTTTGCTTTCTCAGTGCATTTTAGCCTTCCTCTTCTCTCTCTACACCACACTCAGTACACACTCTTGACTCTTTAGTGAGAACAGCTCCTCGTAAAATCTCACCTGTACCTCAGACTCTCACTTTTTTGTTTGCTCATTTGTCTTTTATTTTGAAGCAAGGTCTTGCTGTGTATCCTTGACTGGCCTGGAACTCACATGCAGACTAGGCTGGCCTTGAACTCACAGAGATCGACTTGCCTCTGCTTCCTAAATGCTGGGATCAAAGGCGTGCACCACCATTCTTGGCTCTGTTCACTTTTAAACTCCTATTTTTTTCTACTTTAAACTAATTTGTTTTCTTCTTCCCCCTTCTTCTCCTTGTTTTTTTTTTAATTCTTTCTTCCAGCTACTTCATTCTGCTGTTATGCTTTTAAATTTAAATTATGTCATGATTTATTTCTAAAGCTTCCATGTGTGTCTTCCTTATGTCTTCTCTTTCTTTCTTGAGACTTCCATTTTTTCCCATCAGTTTCAATTGTTGGTTGACAGCTGGCTTGAAAGCTTCCAGGTGATATAGACTACTAGTGGCTAACCTGGTCTACATCGTCAGTTCCATCCCTACCTGGATGTTAGCATCTGTTTGTTGTAATGTTCTATTCTCTTTGAAACCATCTTGGTTCTTGGTATGATGAGCAGCCTTTGATTGAGACCTGGGTGTTTTGCGTATTATGTTTAGGTTTCCATCTTCTTTGAATTTTCCGTTCTAGTTGGTCTGAAACATTGTCTTGCTTCTGTTGAAGCATTGTTTGGGTCATTGCTGCCAGGTGGCATGGGATATCTCGTTGCCCACTAGCAAGGGTGGGTGAGTAACCCCATTGGCACTCTGGGGTGAGGCACTACCTCATTTCTGCTGAGTGATAGCATACCTTCTGATCCTCCATTCAGCCTCTTCAGCTGGGTGCTAATATCCCTCAAGGGTAAATGCCTAAACTCATCTCTTGGCTCCTAGCCATCACATATGGAGAGGGCCACCGTGGTATTTGGCTGTATTACAGCACTTATTGTCTAACTACTCTATTTTTTTTTTTTGGATTTTTGAGACAGGGTTTCTCTGTAGCTTTTTGGTTCCTGTCCTGGAACTACCTCTTGTAGACCAGGCTGGCCTCGAACTCACAGAGATCCTCCTGCCTTTGCCTCCTGAGTGCTGGGATTAAGGGCATGCGCCACCACCACCCAGCTTAACTACTCTATTTTTATTAGACACCTCCTTGTGTTAGAGCCTACTTTTAGTTGTTTCCATTTCCTTTAATTTAGTGATTATTACTGTGTGGTGTGCGTCATTGCTGGCACAGGTATGCTATGGTGAGCAGAGGTCAAAGGACAACTTTCAGGAGTTGGTTCTCCCCTTTCATATGGGAGTTCTGTGGCTCAAACATAGGTCGACAAACATGATGGCAAGTGCCCTCACAGGATGAGCCGTCTCATCAGCCTGTTTTGTCTTTTTAATGAACTGTGTTGACCTTTGGCTCTATACCTAGGTTATAAGAAAGCCCATAAAATTAATGAATCTGCTATTATTTCCATATTTTACTATAATTCCCACAAAATTTTTGGCTTTTGTTGAGGCTTTTATTGCTGTGCAGAGAAACCGTGGCCATGGCACCTCTTATAAAAAAATATTTAATTAGAATGGCTCATTTATGGTTTCAGAGGTCCAGCCCATTACCATCATGATAGGGAACATGGTGGTGTGCAGGCAGACGTGGTGCTGGAGCTGAGACTGCTACATCTTGCAGACAACAGAAAGTCAACCGAAAGTCAGACTGAGGGGAGCGTGAGCAAGAGACCTCAAAGTCTCCTCACATTGCCACACCTCCTCCAACAAGGCTGGACCTCTTAATGGTACCACTCCCTCTGGGGGCCATGTTCTCTCAAATCGCCACAATTTTAAAGATTTCATTTTGTGGTTTCTCTGTAACTTTGAAAGATTTTTTAAAAATGTATATACTGTTTTGCCTATGTACCTGTGTACATGCCTGTGTACCATGTGCCTGCCTGGGGCTCTGCAAAAGTCAGAAGAGCACATCAGATCACCTGGAACTCAAGTTGTGAATTGTTGCGAACCATGGTTAAATGCATGGGTGCTAGAAGTTAAACCTGGGTCTTCTAACAGAGCAACATGTGCTCTTAACTGCTGAGCTATCTCTAGCCCCACATTTTTTAAAAACTAAAATAAGGTATAATTTAGAATAAACACAAATCCCCACCTGAACCCTGATAGATTCCTCAGGAGTCTTTTCCTTCAACAGCATGGATTATGACATCATAGATCGAGGGTCCTTCTCAATGCCTGTGATCCATGGAGGTCTTTTGAGGCAAAATTTTGTGGTCCAAGGAAGTCCTCAGTTTCAGCATCTGAGCTGGTCACCACAAGCAGCATGAGTTGCTATGAACAAAAATATTCTCAAGAAATTCAGCAGCTAAAAACAGAAGGTTCCTGTTCACGCAGTAGAGTGAGCATTTGCTTCCAGACTCCACCCTGCGTGTGGTAAGGAATGGAGCTAGGCTTGTTCCACCTGGGGGCCCTACTCTTGGCTAAAATTTGGTCTTAGAGACTTTGGCATTAAGTCGAGGTAGGAGAAAGATCTGTAGAAAAGGGATGCTCTACCTTAACGGTCCACCCACATATGTGTACCCCTCCATGAAGAGACCTGAGCATCCAGACACAGGGAAGTGTATCTCCTAGGAGAAGACTAAAAGCCTCTGGCAGTAGCTCCTGTGGAGAAATTAAATAGCTGAGTTACATTATTAGAAGAAGGCTGAGGCAAACATCTGAGTCTCCTATTTTACGATCTTTTCCCTTTCGTAGGGTGACCTGATACAAGAATGCATCTTGTTGTTCAAATCCTTTTGTTTGGGGACAATTCTCCACTAGGCCACTTCTCCACAAGCGCTGACCTGTCGAGAAAACCCTCTATCCTTTGAGGGACAACCATTTGATGTAACTACTTCAAGAGCAATAAGCAGCAACCCTGGAGATGAGGACAGTGCAGTCCTCACCAGCTGGATCTTCTGCAATGGTCCTGACTATATGTCCCTTGGTGAAGTCACTTCCTCTGCTCCTCTGCTCCTCCTTGCAGGCTGAAGAGTTAGTGGCACCCCCAGGTCCTCGTTGTTTCTGTAGGAGTTCACAGCTCTCTGAGGCTCAGGTTTTCTTTCTTTCTTTCTTTCTTTCTTTCTTTCTTTCTTTCTTCCCCTCCCTCCCTCCCTCCCTCCCTCCCTCTCTCCCTTCCTTTCTTTGTTTTTTCAAGAAAAGGTTTCTCTGTGTAGTCCTGGCTGTCCTGGAACTCACAGAGATCCATCTCTACCTCCTGAGTGCTGGGATTAAAGGTGTGCACCACCACAGGCCTAGCTTTGAGCATTAGTCTTAAGGGATAAGTCTTCTGGATAAGAGAAAAATGTCCTCTCCTTTCTTCCTTACATGGAAACTGTCAGAAGAGTCATGCCCCACTTTCCTTGTGCAGTAAGGAATGAGAGTGTGTGCTTTGATGCTATAACAGTCACTTGGGTACCACGAGGGATTGTTTAGAGCTGCCTGGCCACTTGGTTAAGCCTGAGGATAAGGTAGATACCCCCAAAGGATGCAGACAGGCTGTTGATGAAATTGTTTAAGTCCCTCCTGGCTGTAGTCTTTCTGATGTTAGCTTTCTGATGCATGAGTCTACAAAAATTCTGTTTTTTTTTTTTTTTTCGCCTAAGCCAGTTTGAGTTGGTTTTCTGTTGCTTACAACATAGACTTAAATGGTATCCCCTGGGATAGAGTAAGGAAGGGGACAGTTGCAGAGAGGGATCTAACAAAACAAAAACATGAAGACAACAACCATCCCACTAGGCAGCTTAAGAGAGGAGTAGCAGACCAAGGTAACCATGACAACAAAATAGCGATGGACAGCAGGATGCCAACCAGCACTGAGCATGCACTGAACCTCTGATGTGCAAGAACATGATGTGGTAGTTACTATCACCCCATCTTATAGGTGAGGAAACTAAAACCCAAGGGGTCAGCATTAGTAGAAGACACCACTGTTAAAGGTTGGACTGCCCAGGGGAGGAACATGCCTTACTCAGGATATGATCAGAGGGAGGGGCTCAACCAGAATCTCAGGTCTGCCTTCTAGGCTCTCCCTCTATAGCTGTACCTGTGTAGGCCTAGAAGACTTCCCTCCAACTCCCTGCTGCAGGAGGACAAGTTCCTTGCAAGTTCTGGAAATCTTCAGGAGAAGAGCAGAGCTGCTTCCCTGAGTTTTTCTGGAGGACAGTATCCCCCAGACCATCCCACTGCCAAGACACTGAACAGCCTACATTCTAAACCACCCTTAGAGTCAAGTCCCTGGAATGGTGCATCTGACTTGGAAAAGTTGTGATATCACCTGGTGTGGGAGGTCCTTCTGTGTATGTGTTGCTTTTATTGATTAATAAAAATACTGCTTTGGGCCTATAGCAGGGCAGAACAGAGATAGGCAGGGAAAACTAAATTGAATGCTGGGAGAAAGAAAGCAGAGTCAGTGAAACACCATGTAGCTGCCAGAGGGGAAAGACACCAGATGCCAGCTGGAATCTTGCTGGTAGGCCACAAGCCTTGTGGTAAACTATAAAATAATGGAAATGGGTTAATTCTAGATGTAAGAGCTAGCTAGCAATACGCTTAAGCTTTTGGCCAAACCGTATTGCAAATAATATAGTATCTGAGTGGTTATTTCAAGTCTGGGCAGCCGGGAATGAACAAACGGCTTCCACCAACAATCACCCTCATGTTTAAGGTGAGCAAAGGATCAGATCAGAACTAAGGAGGGTGGAGATACATGATAGAATTCAAGAGCCTTAGCTGTGCAGGAGTCTCAGACAGGGCACCCAGGCAGTTTTCTCAGATCTTCTCTCAGCTGCCATTGGTCAGTACTGCTCCACTGTGCCCTTTACCGTGGTCTTCCCTTGGTTACCTGCCTTGCTCAGGCCAGTGGATGCTGCAGAGTCCTGAATACTCTCCTGCAGCTGGGCTCACCCCTCAGCTCTGTCACTGCCAAGAGAAGCATGCACTCTGCTGGTCTCAAAAAATGGGGTACACAGAGACCTCAAAAGAACCTCAGCCAGGTGGATGGATCCAAACCATCCCCCGCCGCTAATCAGCAGAGCTGTCCTGGATGAACTGCTATACCTGCCTGGGTGATGGAGCAGAGCCTGCTTTTTTAGCCAATGCATTTTGGGTAGGTTTGCACAAGTGACAACTGAGCGATGTGGTACAAGCTGGCAGTGAGCACTGGCCTCTGGGCTTCAAAGGGGTATGCTATTCATGGTCTGCTCGGACCCCCACCTACTGATTGTCCCATGTATCCATGGATCACAAGTGCGAAGGGTGAGTCTAAGTCCCCTTCTGGGTCTCACAAAGCTGACATCGAGCTGGGCTGATTCTCACCTGGACCTTGGTGCCCTTAGCCAAGTTCAGCTCCTCACCCTGATGTCATTAGAATCCTCTTCCTTGCTGTCTGTGAGCCAGCTGCTTTCTGTGGCTGCCCTGGCTTCCTATCCAATCTCACATTCAACCTGAAGCCCCTTTGGCAATGGCAGGGGAACCCCTCTCACATTTTGAGACTTGTTGACCTTTTTGTGGCTATATCTTGTCACTCTTACGTTTCTTTTCTGCTCTGTAAGAATCCTGAAACTATATAGACACATCTGGAGAACCCAGGATTATATCTCTATATTTAAGGCCAGCTGATTAATAAGCAGAATCTGGATTCTAAGTCCATTCTTAGCAAAATAGGGACTGGAGTCTTGGGGACGTTTTTTAGAATCGAAACTGGCTGAGTGACAGGCCAGTACTATGTAAATCTTTCAGAGGTGAGCATCTGCATCATCCCTCAAATGAAGCTTGGACTGGTGACATAACTCACAAAGCGAAAAAGGATACAGAGTTTCTCATCATCTGAACATTCAGTGCAAGAGTGGTCCAGAGAGATGGCTCAGTGGGTGAAGGTGCTTGCTGCCAAGTCTGGTGACCTGAGTCCCATCCCTTGAGCCCACATTGTGGAAGGAGGGAACCAACTTCTGCAAGTTGTCCTCTGACCTCCATGTCCCTACTATAGTCCTTAAGTCCCTTACACCCAAATAAGTCAATGTAATTTAAAAAATAAATTCAAGGAGTTTATGGTTTATGTTTTTCAGTACGTTTCTTTCCTTCTTGTTGGGAGCATTTACATATGAAAATGTATTGCTTTGAACTGAGGAGACACTCCCAGCAGAAAAGCAAAACCTAGTTGCACAGGAATCATGCCTCGAAGAACAGCCCAACTAACCTTTACATGCTTCTCCTGGTGGCCTCCATGTCCTATGTCTGCCCTGGACAGGGATCTATGCTTGGTGCAGAAGTTCTGTAGTTTGGGTTTTCTCAGTCTCTAGGACTGCAGCTGCTGCATTCCTTTTCTGTCAGCTGCTGCATGGCCTCTCTTCTTACCCTGTTGCTCAGGGTCTAGAAACTGGAAAAGCAGCCACATAGACAGCAATGAGAAGGCGCTTTTGTTCCCAAGTTCCATCCAGTGTGTGCATTTCGCTTTCTCACCTAGAGGACCAGCCACAAGAATTTCTTTATTCTTGGTGTAAATGCAGGGATGAGGAGAGAATATGCTTAACTCTTCCACTCCAGTGTTAGCACATTAACACTCAAGATTAGGAATCCAGCTTGCTTCCCCAATCATGGGTATCTGAGCATCTTTGCCAAGTAAAACAGACTTGCCAAAATTCCAGATTATCAAAGCATTAGGAAGCCTCCTTTACATGTTGGGTGATTCTCTTTAAATTATTTTAAATTATGGACAAAGCATATTGGCACACTGGGCAAGGTGGTGCTCACCTGTAATCTCACTCAGCATACACATTTGGGACAAGGAGGCAGGAGGAGAATCAGAAGTTCAAAGTCCTTCTTGGCTCCATAGCAATAAGATTCTGTCTAAAACTAACTAAAGGAATAAAAGATAATACAAATTGGTTGCACACACAACTTCATTCTTAAAAATAGCATTTACATCCTGCCTGCTCACCTTACTCACACTCTCTCCAGGGGCTCTCTCAGTTCAGGTGTGTAGTGGAGAGCTAGTACCCTGCAGGCTTCCTGAGTTCCTTTACACTGGGGTGTCCTGCCTTGACATCAGTGTGCTTCTAACACCAGCAGCCATCATCTATGCTCTTCAGAGGTCAGCTCTGCCCAGGTGGCCTTGCTACAAGCAATGGGCTTTACAAGTGCTTAGTCAGCTGTCTTACAGGGTAGGCCTTAGCCAGTCGACACCAAGTCAGGGGTCTAAGCCTATACCCCTTGATGCAGCTAGGTCATTTGCATCCTAGACTCCCAAGGGGCCATGGTGATGTTGTCTGTATTAGCTGTCTATATTAAGGTGGTGCTTTCTAATACCCCCAACACACACACTCACACACACACACACACACACACACACACACACACACACACACCACACTGAGCCCAGGGATTGGTGGACATTTTTTTTCCAAGATGGACTCACTTATACATCTTGGTAGACTAGAAGACTCTGCTGAGGTTTGCTGCACCCACCTCTTTTACTCCCATGCTATAGGTAGAACAGGTGACAATGGGATGGGTCCCAGGTAGGTTCCATTCTGGCCTACACCCTCTGCTCAGGCATCTTCTACTTCTCTTTGCTCTAGGACCAGGAACTTGGAACAGTGGTTCCAATTTGCAAAGGTATATCAAAGGTAGGATCTCTGTGGCTGGCTGGTATAGTGGCATTTCATTTGTATTTTAATAAATAAAGCTTGCCTGAGGATCAGAAAAGCAAAATAGCTACACTGGTCAGCCTTAAAGACCAGGCAGCAATGACACACACCTTTAATTCCAGTAGCCAAACTAGCTTGCCGCTGAAACCAGGCGGTAGTGTTGTATGCCCTTAATTCCAGAACTAGAGAGGATTATAAAATGGGAGGAGACAAAGCTCTTAGTCTCGGTCTCATTCTGAAGTTTCCTGAAGGCAGGATCACCATTTTTGGACTGAGGTTGAGGTAAGAGCCAGTGACTAGCTGTTTTGCTTTTCTGGTCTTCAGGTTGAACCCCAATATCTGTCTCTGACTTTTTATTAATCGTGCTTCAACCTGGAGAGCCTTCCTCTGTTCTGGCCTGGGCAGGAAGGCACTAGGCTGGGAAATCAGCTTTCTAGTCTCTTATTGCTTCTGTTCTTATCTCTGAGGACACCTCAGACAGACCCTGCAAACAGAAAAGTACCAAGAGTTGGGGATGGCACAGAAGATCTCAGATTACCATCAGACCTCTTGATCAGGTGAGACAGTGGCTCCAACGGCTCCAACTATGGCACAGAGGGACAGTCTGCATTTCATTTGGGTCCGCTTTACTCCCTCCCAGGACATTTTGCGGAAGTATGTAGGGCCACTAAGGATGAATGAATGACAGAAGCAGGAAGAGCTGAGCCACACAGATCCATAGAGCCAACACCTAGAAGGCTCACCTTCTTTCCCTAGGTTAAGGTCCTCTCCCTCATTTTCTCTCCTACCTTCCTCTTTTATTCCCCCATCTCTCCTCTCCTTCTCTTCCTTCATCCACCTCTTTCTTCCCACTCCTTTCCCTCCCTCCCTTTTTCTTCCCCTTTCCTTTCTCCATTTCTTCCCTGCTTTCCTTCTCTCCTCCCATTCTCTTTTTCTTTTCCTTTCTTTATTCTTGATTCTAAATGGAGGAAAACAGCTTCATTTTCCTCTTTCCTTGTTTATATGGGAAGTCAAGCTAAGTATAAAATTTAAGCGATGATGCCCAACAGAAAGGAAACAAGCGATGATCAATTCGCATCCTCAACCGAGTTCCGAATCCTAGCCTTTCCCCAGCCTCTCACAAACAGTCCTGCCCTGTTCCCATAAAGATGTCTTTGCCACCTATTTCTACACTTGATACATTGCATCATTGAATGTAACGTGGACATAAGCAGAGAGGAGCTGTGCTTAGCTTCCTGTCCCCAGCAGCCGAGAGTGGACTTCCCAGGACTGCTCAGTAGTCTGCTATGTAGCAGTACTTGGACGAGAGGTCTAAGTGGATATTGGCAGTCTCAGTCAGTGGGTACCATGCTGGCCCTATGATATCACCCTTCGAGCCAGATAGATGAAACAAACTGTGAGAAACAGGCCCAAGAAAAGCCTGTGGGCATTATTTGTCTTCCTAGTGGCATCTTGATTCAGAATTCTCTCCCTGCCTGGAAGCAGTAAACACTTCTGGATTTCTGTCTCCCTGTCAGACAAGGCCACTATCTTTGGCCTTTGGAAAGTCTGGCTTTAGAGAGTGAGACTTAAGCCCATTGCCCTTTGGTGTCCTGCCCAAGGGGCTTTCTCCATAACACTTGCTGTCTCTCTTTGATTTTGTAGGAGGTTGTAGAGAATGTGTACTACAGGCAGAATGTACTGGAAAGATGCATTGGACTTCTACCAATGAGCCCACAGGATCACATCTATAAGTACATGGGAAGTGGCAGGTGGTCAACTGAGCAGGTTTCAGGTGAGGCATAGTTTCTAACCTCCAGGCCCAGAGAGGACCGTTACAAGGGCCTATAGAGGGTCTATCTGGTCAAAGTAGACAGGTATATCTCTAGACCAAAGAACAAGCTCCCCAGAAGCCAAGAGAAGCTGCTCTCTGATGGACTTCCTTCTTGTGTGGGAAAGAATGTACTAGTTGAAGGGGAATGGGAGTCTCGAGCTGATGGCTACACTCAATGGACATTTCAGTATGAGACTGGAGCTCAGTTGGCAGAGTACTTGTCTAGCATGCAGGAAGCCCTGGGTTTGGTCCCCAGCACTGTATAACCCGAGTATGGTGGTGCATGCCTGTGAGTCCAGCACTCCGGAAGTGGAAGCAGGAGGGTTAGTCTCACCCCTGATGGCATGAGTTCTCCAGCCCAGGCTAGCTACATGAAACCCTGTCACAAATAGACAGACAAAGCCAAATGTGACATCAGTATCACCCCTCCTTAGAAGAAGAGAGAGCTAAGATTATAAGAATCAGTGGTCAGGGAGGACCAGAGTGAAGCAACGTCTTCTGGACATGACATGACCATGCAGTTATGAACTCACAGCAGCTAGGGTTGCCTGCATAAGACCTGCACAACAGCAATCCAGGCAACATTCCAGCATGCAGAGGGGAGGTGCCCATGGGTCTCTAAGCCCAACTGAGCCTAACTATTGATAGTTGGCAGCTTCTGGGAGAGGGAAAGTAAATTTTCTCTAAGAGTGTTGTCCCTGATAGGTCAATGAATGGCTTTACAAATTGGATGTGTATACGTGTGTGTGTGTATACACACTGTGTGTGTTAGGTGGTTGCAAGATGGTCAAACAATAAGCATCGCTGCGGGTAGGGATGGGGACAAGGTCTGTGATGCCTTCTGTTTAATTTTGCCTGTGTTTGAAAACAGCTAGAAGTGAGTGCATCCAGAAACTGAACTCCATGCTTTAATACAAATAAGTTATCCTGCAGAAGCGCACATGTGCGAGCCAACAGGACTAGAAAGGGACAACTGGGCTCAGACCTCCTGAAGGTAGGCCTCCTCAGGAGGAGACACATTGCAGAGAGCCTAAATACTTCCCCAAGTACTGTTTCTTAAAAGTCCCAGACATGAAGTTCTTGTTTCCAGACTGGGGGCCGGTGTTTTCTCCAAGTCCTTGGCCGTCTGTGAGCTGTTGCCGGGCACAAGGTCCCTGCCTCCTCTCGGTCATCACAAGCTTGATGCTGAGAAAGTGGCTACAGCAGACTTGCTTCTCATGGGCATAGAGCTCTAGGCAAATATTGAAGCAAGCTTGAATATTGACATCTTGAGTGTCTGCTTCTAGGTACGGTGGCCAATGACAAAGATTACACATCCGAACAATGACAGATGACAGGGACATTGATTTTGACACGCCGAAGAGAATTTGGCTTAAGCTGTCAGTTCTTTTGAAGTTCTTCGTAATACAAAAGCACTTTTCCTTTGTCTGTGTATAATAACAAGGATTCTTCTAAATTCCAAACTCCTTGAGGGCACGGCCTTCTTCAACACTGCCACAGCTCACAGGGCTTCATGGCATAGTTGAATATTCATGAGCAAGGGAGGAGGGGCAATAGTGTCCAATTTACAGGGATTGATTATTCTTGTTTAGATTAACAGACACCTTGGTGCTTGTTTGCATTTGAAGAGGAATCTGTGGCCTCCTTTATGTGCCCAAGTGACCAATACCTCTCGGCGGGTGGGTATGGGAGAGGAGAGCAAGCAGAGGTTACTGTCCACAAGGCTAGTTGGAAGCAATATTACTTGAGGACCAGCCAAGAGTATAGCCTTATTTTCCTTTTCTAGGCACTAAGAAAAAGATAAAAAAGATGGGGTAGGGTCAGTTTATAGGAGAAGAGCCCAAGGACTGCAGACTCTAAGAGAGGTGAGGGGGAAAGACTAAACAGAGGGGTGGCCAGGCTAGGTATGGAAAAGCAGGAAGGAGGAGGGTGGGGAAGGAGATGTCCCCAATTCACCATGAGGGGAACTGAGTTTCCCTGGTTATTCTGTCCCATCTCATCAAACTCCTGGAGAGAAGTGTAGAGGGACCAGCAAGATGCCTCAGAGGGGTAAAAGTTCTTGTTATCAATCTTGACTGATGACCTGAGTTCCATTCTTGGGACCCTCATGTAGATGGAAACAGTTGGCTCTGGCAAGTTGTCCTTACTCTCCATATGCACACTATGGCACACACATACCAGCACATACACACACATGCCAACACATACATATACACACATAAATACAAAAATAAATATATATATATTAAAAAACCCTAAAACTTGGAGACGGTGAAAGCACCCCTCCTATGGCCTCTGAAGCCACCGGCAGAGCCATTATGATCCCAAAATAATGGACTCGAAGCCGCAATCTCTTGGAAGTGTGGCAGGCCATGCCCCTTACCTTTCCTGAGAACTTGGGTCTGTCTTGGGTGCTTGGCACATAACAGTCAATGCATGTTAGCTGCTATTAAGGACATGGATAATTTTATGTCTTAAAATATTGTATATTGCCTAAATTGCTTCGTGCTGGCTTGCATTAAAAAATGATTCCCAAGTGAAGATGACAAGGGGGAAATATTCGTTATTTAGTTCTCGTCTTACACTAAGCTATCATAATAAAGCACTTTTCTGGGTTGCATTCTCTAGAGTGCTTTTTACTAAATAAATGGCCCAAAATAACTTTTCTCTTCCAGTAAGATTTCATGATTCAGCACAACAACTTTCACTACAAAAGGTTGAAATAAGGAGGAGAGGACAAGTCTGGGGACCAAAAACAGGGGTTAAAGCAATGAAGGAACAAGTGTGAGCTTCCGTTAAAGATCAACCTGGGTGCCCTAAACTGTTTATTCAGAGGTCTGTGTTGGATTTGGGGTTGGTTGAAAGGAGCAGGCAGAAATTAGCTCCCATTTCCTGCCGAAGGATACATTAGAGAGAGGAAGAGGAGTCAAGTGTCTAGCTGTCTTCCAACCCAACCTCAGGTCAGGAATGCTGGACCTCTTTTCTTGGAGATGGAGCTGCAGATGTCTAATAAAGTTTCCACCTTTGCTGAGTGACATCATTGGTGGAGGGAGGAGGGAGTGGTGGGGTTGTCTGGCCCCCAGAGGGCAGCTAAGGCCCTAGCCAGCAGAAGCTGTCCAGGAAGCCGACTACCTTGGAGCTGGCCAGGTATTTTTTTTCCCCCCCTGGTGGCTTCCCGGGGAATCCTGGTCTTGCTTTCTTTGTGAACAACCTCTTGACTCTCGAATGGCTCAGTAGAGTGCATCTCGTTAAATTAGCAATAGATGGTTGGGAGCTGTCTTCACCTACACTAAGAGAACAGGAGACCCTGACCCATCTTCTGCCCGAGGGAGAGTGAGCACGCGTTTACATCGACAGCTTCTAGCAACTCAGATCCTGGGATCCGCTTCCAGACTCGTGTGCAGAAGTGTCCACCCACTTGGTGCTCGCTCCAGGCCGGATGCACTCTCTGGGTCACGGCGGGTTACTACTGCCCTTAGGGCCCTGCATGAAGGAGCCGCTACAGTCTTCGCAAGGAGTCCTCCAGGCAGAGGGGCCCCGTGCGTGGCCCCAGGGGCTCCCCCGAGGCCTGTCCCCCAGGCGGCTAACGCGGACGCAGCTGTGGCCCCGAGGCACCTCAGCGGGCGGGCTGCAGGGTCGCCTCAGGCACCTCCTAGAGCCCTGCTCGGCCCCCCGCCCGCCGCATCGCCGCCACCGCCCGCGGTGGAAGGCAGCGCGGCGCGTGCGTACTGCGCTCCCGCGGCCGGGCCGTGGGCTCTTCCCGGAGGGCAGGAGGTGGGAACGTGGGGAGGCGCGGAGCCGCACACCTCCAGGCTGCCTCAGGCGACGCCGACACCTCATGGCCCTGGCGCCCGCCACGCCCGTCGAAGGAGAGGCTCTACCATTCGGGTAAGCGCGCGTATCCGCGCTATCCCGTCGGGGCCTCCCGCCCCAGCGCGGCCCCACGGTGACCTCGGAGCCCGCAAAGTTGAACTTCGCGCGTCGCGGGCGGTGGGACTTGAGCTCCAGGGCCGGCTGCAGGGTGCAGGGGCGGGCTATGCTGTGCAGCCGGGCGACGGGCACTGGATGCGTTGCCTGATCCCTGGTGCGCGAGGTCCTGGCCTCCTGGGGAACTTTTGCGGTGATCGGGAGCGCGGTGGCCGCGGGCGAAGACTGCGGGAATGCCTAGCGGCTTGGGTGGCAGGTCCCTTTGAACTCTTGGCAGGATCCCGGGAAGGCAAGGGAGGATCCCCGTGGCAGGCAGATCGAGGTTTCTGGGGCTTTAGCTGAAGTACCCGGATTTTTCGATCTCTGTTCCACCCCCAACTCCAGCAAAAGTAAGAACCTTGGGGGGAGGCGGGGGAAAGGAGGGGGCGTGTCGGTGCTTGGATGAGAGCGCGGGAAGCAATTAAAACTCCTGCTTTCGGATTAACAACCCCAAATTGATCGATGTGTCAGGAATACCATTGATTTATGAAAGGTGCTTATTTCTCGGGTATGGAGAATTTTATGTTCTCCAGGTGAAACCGAGTTCACCCAGCTCCAGCGTAGATTGATGTTTTAATAAAAATAAATAAAGGGGAAAAGCTCGCCTGGTCTTTGGGGACATCAAGTCTCAAATCGCGGAGTTAGACTAACAAATCAAATTGTGTTATCCTTACATTTCGTGTCTTTTATTCATCTCGCGCCTAAAAATCGCAGGCAGGAGCGCGCCTTCATTTGGGAAGTTTTAATCTAGTGTATAGAACTTGGCATCACTCGCAAGTAATGTTTGATAAGCAAAAAGGCACAGGTGCGTCGGATAATTGTGATAAGTGGCAGGCCTTGCGGTGCAAGCGCGGGAGAGCGCGGGTCGGCGGGAGGTGGAGCCAGATCGGAGGCGAGGGCGGCGGCGGCCTGAGCCGTGCGGCGCCCATAGATGGCGCCCTGGCCCCACGCTAGGCTCGCCAGCCACCGCTCCAGCGGGCGGCGCGCCGGCGGGGCAGTGACGAGGGGGGGCGGGGTGGGACACAGCTTCACACTAGCAGTTCACTTGAACCAGGGCGGCAGCTTAGCCAAGCTGGAAAAACAAAATCGTCCTTATTATCTTCTTTTTAGCTTAAGGCCTGGGCAGGAGTAGTAGGGAGTGGGGGTCCGCAAGTCCAAGGGTCCCTGCGCAAAGAGACATTCCCCGGGACACCCTCCCCATCACCCACTGTGGCCCCAGTTGTGTGTGTGTGTGTTGGGGGGGGCACTGGCTTAGTCCCAAGTTCCAGTTCCCTCTTTCCCCCAAAGCAGCCCCTGCTGACAGTGCCTGGAGATAACGCGTGTTTTGGGCGGGGGTCGGTGGATTGGTAGCAAGGACACCAACTTCAAAGCTGCATGTAGATGCCAGGGAAGGGGGTTTCGGGTCGCCCAAAGGCTGCCCCCACCAGTGCGGCGGGAGTTCCCTGCCCCGGCCTGTGCAGGCCCCGCCGCTGCGGCTGCCGGCGCTCTTCTCTTTGCAATGTAAATTTCAGCGGGACAAATTGCTTATTAATAGTCTAGAAGAGAAGTCGGTTTCTTTCTTTCTTCTTTTCTTTATCTGTTTTTATTTCTGCATGGCCCCTAGCTATGCCCTGGGCAGCCTCGCCGCCCAGCAGTTTTCTCTTTATTTCAATATCCTAAAGAAAATGCAAATTATATCCGTGTGGCCTTTTAAAAAAGTTAAATTAGCAACAGCTTTAAGTGACTCCATTAGTATGGAAAACATACACATGTTTAATGTGGGAATAGCTTCCTTTCAGTTGGACTCATCCTAGTCTGTAAAATTTAGCAGACCCTCGGAGTTGATAAAGAATTTTAGTCGTGACAGAACGTGTGTTACCACAGACATATGGCGCGCGCGTGCGCGCGCGCGCGGCCCGACCCACGCCTGGCTTTCCTGGAGGAACAGTCCTGTTGCTGCCAGCTGCCCGCTGTCCAACCCCTCTCCCTCTCAGAAGCTCCCTGACCAAAGCGTTTGTGCAGGCCAGGTGGAGGGCTTGATTATATCTGCCCAGGGGCAGGGAGCTTTCTCTTTCCTCCCAGCTTGCTTCATCCTTTGCCGTCCCAGCGACAGAGTAGGTCACCCACTGGTTAACTCAGCCCCACCGCACACAACTGCGTCCTGGGGTGGCTGTGTAGCTGTGTAGCGACTGAGTTCAGGTGCGCGAGGCTAGGAGTGAGAGAGGGCCCAGGAAGAGAAAGTCCTCAATGGCTGTCAAAGGCTACCCTTCTGGGTCTACCCTCATCTTGTCCTCAACGCCTTTAACCTGTTCACGAACCCGTGTTTCAATAAGGAATTCCATTAGCAAACTTCAGAGGGTCTGGGTCTTCCAGCCACGCATGGCACCCACCAGGTCCAGGAAGGAGTTAAGATTTATGACATTCTGGAGACGTCTTGTTAGAATGTAATCTGCATTTTTAAACTACTGCGTAATAAAAAGTGAAAAGTTTTGAGACACCTTTCTTGATTACACCTTTGGCGATACTTTAGGTTTTACATTTAATTTGCATTTTGTTCTTAGTGAGTATTGAAGTCTTGAGTGGAGGATTCAATTTTATTAGGACATCTGGACTGACAATATCAAATCAGACACCAGTGTCCCAAAGCATGCTAAAATTTCAGAGTTAATTAGAACGCAGTGTGTTTAATTAAAGCCAATTATAATATCTGAAATTATCTGATCGATCCGTGTTTGTACAGTTTGGTTCTGTTTAAGTGTTGATTGGCGCACTTTGCACGCTGTTCGATCCAGAAACTTCTCTGGGGAAAGTTTGCTTTGTAAGTTGGCGGGCAGCGTGGACTTCGTGTCCCAAGCGCTCATTCTGGTGCATCCTGCAGGACCGCCTTCAGGACGCAGCTGAATAGGGAAATCCCAGCTTGTTGCTAAACCGCTGCTCCTTTTAAAGTCTGAGAGACCCCATCACACACCAGCTGTCTTTCAAAGCTCAGTTGCTCCTCCAGAGCATTTTTTTGCGGAGAGGCGACCTTTAAGGTTGTAAGGTGCGATGGGAGAAACTCAAGCTTGCGCATGTTTCATTTGGGATTCTCGGTGTGACTGAAGAGCCCCCAGGGCTCAATCTGAACTGTAGGGTCAGCCAAAGTGACCAAAGGAGCCAAGGGGGAAAAAGTAAGGACAGAGAGACAATAATCAAGTGTTTGCCTTCTCATTTCGCATGCTGCTGGAGCCCAGGCGTACATCGACGCTTTTCATTTGAAGAATCTTGGGGCTTTCCAGCGAGATGGTTGAGGTAGTTCATTGTCATGTCCGCCGCTCCCCGCAGGATCACTTGATCCTTTCTCTTCAGCTAGGGAGTGCGCGTGAAGCTCCCAGCGCAGGCCAGGTGCCCTGCTCCGGGTGGCTCCAGAAAACGGACGCACACGGGCAACAATTAGGACTAGCCCGCGCGCGGTGGTTTCTACACGTCCCCGAGATGATCAGTTCTTCAAGGCCTAGGTGCGCTGGATGCCCAGGAGTCAGGGACCCCAGCAGAGGCGGAAGGGGCCACCAGTCCCGAGGCGGGTGGGCGCTCTGGCTCTCCTCTCGGCTGCGCAGCACTCCGCTTTCCCCACCCCAGGAGGCGCTGTTTGTCAAACTTGGTCGCCTCCAGCGGAGGCGCCTGCACGTTTTCACTCGGAGAATTCTTCTGTACCCGGGGACGGGATTTGGGAACCTTAGCTATGCGGAATAAATATTGTGGGAGGAGGCGGCACGGAAAACAGGAGCCTACGACCCTCAAGTTTTTGCCTTTTTTTTCTCATGAACTCCCCACCCGGCTCCCTGCCTTCTAGATCAGGGGAGAGGTGTAAGTGGTGCCCCATGTGCCAGGTACTAGACGCGCAGTTATTTGCCTTCAAAGGCAGGCGGGGTGCACCGCCCGGTTTTGGTTCCAACTGCCAAAGGCCCATTGGCTTGCATTTTTTTCTTGGAGAGAGGCGAAGGAATATTCTCTGATCCCCGAAAGAACCGAATCTGGGCCAGCTTCTCTTGCTGTTTAGTTAAACAGGTTGCAATGGCCCATGTAAGGAGCCCTTGCTTGTCTTCTTCCTCTGTTTACCAGCCAAAGTGACCCTGTGCCATTAGGTAGAACTGCGGCTTCCCTTAGGGGCCGCAAGGCCTAGCCTACCCAAGCAGTCAGCTTGAGTCGATGCGGGTGGCAGTTCCACCCTGTCAATGGTGCAAGAGATCTTCTTGGTGCTCCTCTTCCAGCCTTTCTGGCCTCCTATCCCCGGCACAGAGCCAACCCTGCTCTCCGTTTGGAGTTCTTTGCAAGACTGCCTGAGATGAGCTCCTGACCCCCCCCCCCCACCCCACCAGGCTAGGGAAAGGCTGAAGGCCCAGCGACTGCGTAGTCGGCCCTGGGGCACCAAGGATATGGCAGTGGGTAGCTCCTGAAATTCAACCCTGGTGGTGTGGACACAAAACCGCGGGACTTGGGCTCATTGCTCCTCACCCTTTCAAAAAACCGAAGGCTCCAGGTAGCTTGGGCCTGTGGCCCTGTACCCTGTGAAGGCGCTGCTCCCCCTGGAGCTTGTGTACTCTCTGATACTCCATGGCCTTCTGCTTCCAGGAATTTCTGGCTGGGGTTTCTCAACTCCAGAAATTGAGTTTATTGCTTTTGGAAGGATGGTTGGGAGGTTGGTGGGTACCCTGGGCGGCTAGTAGAGCAAGAGAGGGCACAGACACAGCGCCCTGGGCACTGGGTAGGTGCTGCCTCTGCCGCACCTGGTCTTCTGTATCACTAGTGCCCTAGGATATAATTTGGTGAAAAATTCAAGGGGGTGGATCAGAGGCCAGAACCAGGCCATCCGCCCTCCCCCCACCAGCAACTCCCTTTCCAGGCCCTGCCCCACACCGAAGTGGGGGCAGGGAATAAATAGAGTTGCATGGGATATGTCTTCCTGGCGCACACTGAACCGCCGGTGGGCAGGGGATGAGGACCTAGTGGAGCGCAGCGGCCAGGACAGCCAGCACCAAGTGGGCCTGGATGCAGGTCCTGGGAGGTTGGACCATTCTCCAGATTTCAGGTGATGCCCAAAAGACAGTGTGACTCAAGGGCTGCCTTTCAAGCGGCACCCGGAGCCAGGCTCTAG
Source organism: Microtus oregoni (assembly GCF_018167655.1). Taxonomy (NCBI): domain Eukaryota; kingdom Metazoa; phylum Chordata; class Mammalia; order Rodentia; family Cricetidae; genus Microtus; species Microtus oregoni. Next base: position 7,740,372 of record NW_024543075.1, read on the forward strand.
GGGCGGTGAGCGCTGTCTCTTTAAGGTCACTGCCTGCTCCGGCACGGCGTAGGGAGGACAGCTGGGCACTGGCCATCTGACTGACTCCGGCTTGACATCTGGGAGCCCACTGGTGTGTGGCACGCGAAGCGCTTGATGCTGCTATTTAAATGCAAATGTGAGGGGGCTCATTGAAGCCTCTCCCCGTAAATCCGCACAAAAGGAATACTTCCCACCCTCCAAGGAGGCGGCGGCGCGGCGGCAGCTCTAGGGCCACCCGTGCAAATCGCGTTGGGCTCGGGGCCCGGAGTGATCGCTGCCGCAGTCGCGGCCCGCAGGGCCCACGGTAAAGGTTGGGTCCTTCCCAGCTGGGTCCCTGGACGCCCCCGTCTAACCCTTAGGAGCTGCCTGGGAGAATGGGTTAGGTCACTGGCCGGCGCGGGTCTGCACAACTTCCAAAGTACAAGTCAGTTCTCCGGTGCTCTCCTCTTGGACTCTGGCTTCTTAGCTCTCCTAGAAACTGCGAGGTGTGGGGCGGGGCTCCTGAGGGAGGTGCTCCCAACACCTCGGAAGGCTCTGGGGATTTTGACTGGCAGCCCCTCCCCCACTGCCTGGCTTAGGTGCTCTGTCCCTCGCTGCCCATCAAATCGAAAATCTGGGGGTGGCATGGGGTGGGGGCTGCCCACCCAGGCTCCTCTGCAGCAGGCTAGGGTGGAGACCCTGCCTGGACGGCGAGACCTTGTGCTCACAGCTCAGAGCCAGCAGTAGAGTGACAAAAAAGATAAAGTTGGTGAATGATAAAGACCGTATTTTCCACGCTTTGGGTGCGCGACCAGATGATGTAGAAAATGAGCTGAAATGGATTCAGCCTCCGAGCCTGTTGTGAGACAGCTGATTCCCCCATTTCGGGCCAGATGGCTGCCGAACACAGATTTGCATTCATTTTCGCTTAATATCGTCCAAAATAGCGGGGCAGCTGCATTTGTTGTCAAAAAGGTTTAAAACCCCCTTTCTTTCTGGGGCAGGATCGTTACCTTATGTGATGGGCTTATGGAACTTTCTCTCCCCCTCTTTAGTCAACAGTATCAGATTTAGAAGGATTTGTTTTTAAACCTTCTAATTTGGTAATCAGATTTAAATCGCCTTGGCGCGTGTAATCTGAATTAAAGATACTGTAAATGATTTTAAGCATGACACTTGCCTTAGCGCAAGGACGGGCACCTACAGCTCAGGCTGGACATTTTAGGAAGTGTGCTACAAAGCAAGCATTGTATCCCTTTTCCAACTTCATCTCTGCCTAAAAAGGCACTTAGCATATTCTGTCATTGATGCTGGCCCTGTCGATCACCCTGTGTGAGCCCCCAAGCCTTGGAACACACAGAGACAAAGCGTCTCTCAACCTCACCCTCCACCCATGACCAACTTTATTCTGTGTTGTCTTTCCAGAAGAAAAGTGTTGCCTTTTGCATGGGGGTCTGCTGTGAGTGGAAAACGACGGGCTTATTAGGAATACAGAAATTTTCTTTTAATTTATCGTGAGGAGTTTCCATACACTTTGATTTAAGGTTATTAACATTCTATAGACAGTGGCATTTTTAATATGTGGCGATCGCTTCTAAAGACTAATCTCATTACCCTCAAATAGTCATAAAATATGATTTTATTATACTTACGTATTTAATTAGACGGCCGGCCCCGTAATGGATTTTGAGATGGGACTGGCGCAACAGCTTTGATAATTCACTTATCTTTGGCAATAGTCATTAACCCCCAACACCAGCAAAATAGATTGCTTTCCAGCACATCTTTTCTCTCACCCCTTCCAAGTGGCGTGTGGGGGCTCCCCAGATAACGCAAATCGGACTTCGATTTTCCCGATTAATTAAAATATTAACGTACACACGCCACCAATTCACAAAAAAGGAAGAGCTACCCCAGGCCCGGCGGGAAGTGGCTGCCCTGCGACACTTGCGCCCAGAAACCTTTCCTTTTTTTCTTCTTCTTTTAAAACCAGAAGGGCCTTATTTCTCATGGCAGGAAAGAGCCTGGGACGTCTCCAGTTCGTCCCTTGGGTTTCTGTTCCTCGTCGCACAGTGCTCCTTTGGGCGGGTCGGGCGTCTGGGAACCGAATCAGGGCCGCTGCCGGATTCCCAGCTGCCCTCCTGGTTCCTCGAAATCAGATCGGGGAGCCGCAAGACGCGCGCTCACCCAGGCCGGGCTGCGCAGAGGGCAGGGTCCCTGGCGCCTACCGCATCTGCTCTGCTTTTCAGGCGGTTGGAGCTGGGGAGATCTGGCTACTGCTCAGAGCGTGTAACAGGCTGGACACTAGCTCCGGGTGGCCGGAGAGGCCAAGCGCTCTTTCCCTCAGCCCAAAGAGGCCCAGCCTTCTTTGTCACTGCCGCGCCCAAGGACAGGCCAGGGGCCTGAAACTCTCTTGGCCATCGGAGGGAGAGGGGGCATCTAAAGGAACCTGTTTCCGACGTGGACCCCGGGCCCCGCACTCAGCAGGCTCTGTCTGGGTAGAAAGTATGGGAAACCCAGCAGGGCTCAGATGTGGGCACACTGGCCCTGCAGCAGCCTTAGGTCTGCCTAGAAATCATACTGAGCTGCTCCTCTTGCCCTGGTGGCGGCGGGGTGTGTGCAGCCACAGGAGGGGGTCTAGGCACCCTCTTTCCCCAGTCCGTTGTTGTTCCTCCCTCTCCTGGAATCCCTCCCGTGCGCTCTTCCAGCCTCTTCCTCCTGTTCCCTTTGGGACGCCCCAGGGCTAGTGCTGCCCTGGCATTTATTGTATGCTTGTGGGCGACTTGGGGCGCTCCTCCTCCAGCCCATGGTGTTTTGACTGTGTGGCAGGTCTTGTGGGCAGGTATAACGGGACAAGCGGCACTTATGCACTAGCTGCGCTCGTTTCTTTGCGAGATTTATTTGGGCGGGAGGTAACTTCCTCGGCTGCGGCTGGGCTCAAGGAGCCGTGGCGCGTGGCCGGGGGCGGTGGCGGCGCTCGGTGGCGCTCGGCAGCGGCGGGGCTCGCAGGGCTCGCGGGGCTCGGGCCGGCTCGCGGCGCCGTCAGGCAGTCAGTCGGCGAGCGCGGCGGCGGCGGCGGCGAGGGGCGCGGCGAGGGGCGGCCGCTCCCATATATGGCGCAGGCACCGCCCCCCGACGTCACCCTCTGACAGCGCCGCTCCCGGGGGCTTCGAGTTTTGGCTCCCGGGAAAGGGTCCATTCCTCGGGGAGAGAGGGCTGAGTTTTGTGCGCCTCCGTCCGCTGCGCGCGCCGCTCCAGGCCCTGCCGCGCCCCGCCTGCGCCCGGGACTGCGCCGCGGCACTCACTGCCCCGTTTATTTGTCTTTGGAGCAGGCGGGCCGCGCCAGAAGCGGGCGATCCCGCAGTGTCCTGCAGCCGCGGACGCCGCCTGGCTAGGATGACACCACGTTGAGTGCGTCTGCAAACAACAACAACAACAAGCGCCGCCGCGGCCACTGCGTCCACCGCGCCCTGCTCCTCCGAAGCGCCGCGCCGCCGCCGGTGTAGCCCGCCCGCGTCCCCGGCCGTCCGCAGCGCCCGGCCGCCGGTGTATGCCGCGCCTGCCCGGGACGGGCTGAAGCCGGCGGCGGGCCGCACCGCAGGCGCCAAGCAGGGCCGGGGCGGCCAGGGCAGCCTCCTGCCGCCGAGCCCCGAGCGCCGCCGACTGCGGACGCGCTTTCGGCCGGGAGCCGCAGCCGCCACCAGCAGTGTTCATGTTTGGGATTCAGGAGAATATTCCGCGCGGGGGGACGACCATGAAGGAAGAGCCGCTGGGTAGCGGCATGAACCCGGTGCGCTCGTGGATGCACACGGCGGGCGTGGTGGACGCCAACACGGCCGCCCAGAGGTACGTACCGGCCGCCCCCGCGCGCCCTGGCCCTGGCCCGGCCCGGCCCCCTCCTCCGGCCAGCGCCGCGCTGCTCACCGGGCCGCTGTCCCTTTCCTCCTGCAGCGGCGTGGGGCTGGCGCGGGCGCACTTCGAGAAGCAGCCGCCTTCCAACCTCCGGAAATCCAATTTCTTCCACTTCGTGCTGGCGCTCTACGACAGGCAGGGGCAGCCGGTGGAGATCGAAAGGACCGCTTTTGTGGACTTTGTGGAGAAAGAGAAAGTAAGTGTACACTGGCGATCGCACCCTCCCTCTCCTGGAGTAGGGGGCAGTCAGTGCCTGCGCATGGGGTCCGAGAGCCTCCCTCGGCAGCGTGGTGCTCTGCCCGGCGACCCCGCCGCCACGTGCGGTTGCACTGGCCCCGCCAAAGGCCGGGCGACTTCTCTGTGCCCTCGGACTCACTGGGGGCGAGGGGAACGCTGGGCTTGCGGCAGGAAAAGTGACATCACTGCGTAGCTGCGAGCCAGGAATCCTGCCTGCAGTGTGTGAGGCTGAGGGGCCTCGATCCTGGAGGGGGACCGATCGCGGTGACCGCGCCTGATGCGGCCACGCTAAATGCAATTATTTATCGTTGCTTTTAGGAGCCGAACAACGAGAAAACCAACAATGGCATTCACTATAAGCTGCAGCTACTGTACAGCAATGGTAAGTACCGCTGCCTGCTGACTGCCCTCTGGCCCTGTGTGCTGGCTCTCCCTTCCCGCGATGGTTCCAGGACATAAAGATTTTGAGATTAAAATGACATGGGTGTAAACACGAAATCTTCTCATGGCATAGAAGGAAAACAAAACATAAACGATCGATAAGTCGATGGCACTTCACATGATTAACCGGTGGGGCTTGAAGTAGAAAGTAAAAGGGGGATCGATAAGGGCTCCTGCAGAACATCACTTTTAAGTGACTTTTTTCAATTTTGCAAATTAATGTTAATTATTGAGATGAGGGTAGCTCCGTAAACCGAGCATAACTTACTTCCTGTGCACTGTTTAGAAAGAGAAGAACCCTCTAGAGGCGCTGGAAGGAGTTCGGACTCTGTTTCCATAGGTGCATTCTCTTTTGGAAAAATAAATGACCATATGGACCCAGAGCTGCACGCAGGCCCTGCTCTCCGCCAGGCAGACTTCTTACACCTCCAAATGCAAACCCTAAGAGTCCCGAGACTCTTAATTAAGAAAAGAAAAATGTCAGAGGCGACTGGGGTTTTCTGTCTCCCTCCCAATTTTGTAGGGATTGCCTTAAAGCTTTGCTGCTCAGTGGAGGCAGTAGTCCCAGACTCTGGCTTGCCGAGGCCCGGGTCTCCCTCCTGAGGTTCAGGCTAAAATCTTGCTGAGAATTTGTCCTTTTTTCCCCGCCACAGGCGTCAGAACAGAGCAAGATCTCTACGTCCGCCTCATAGATTCAATGACCAAGCAGGTGAGAAAGTTTACGCCTGTGTACTCATTGTTTTTTTCCTTTCTGCTGAGCTGGGGTTGTCCTGGGACTGAGAGAGCAGACTGACAAATGGATCTCCTGTATTTGTTTTTCATTTCGCTTCCTTGACATGCTAATGAGAATTCCATATTTATTGGAATAAATGGAGCGGTTGGTACAATAGTTTATGCTGTCATTAAAACAGGACATATATGCTTTATTAAATGACTTGCGATTGGAATCAAATTCTGTCTTAATTAATTATGGTAATTAATATTTGACAGAAAAATTTCAAGACCCCCTTGTTTATTTTTTAAACGTTTCTTCCTCAGTTCAGAATAATTTCATTGATCCTTCCCCCCTGCAAAGACAACTAAGTCTGTCCCAAAGCTCCTCGAGTTAAGCTCGATTAGTTATTTTCCCTCCTCCTTGCTAGTGTCATGGTCTAGTAACAGGAGACGTGCATTTGGATTTAAAAGTTAAATGTGCAGGGGTGAAAAGTCACCTTGTTCTCCTCTAGTCCATCTTCACCTCTCAGCCCCCCATCTCCATAATTCAGAGTCTGAGCTCCAGGGGTCACCGAAACCCATCCACTGCTCTGCTCTCTCTCCCACCCTCTGTCATACCTTATAAATAACATAATTACAAGCAGTTCCTTATTAAATTATTTAACCTGTCTTGGTCAACTTTTCTGATGATAACTATTGGCTATCAGTAATGTGATTAACTGCAGAAAAGCGCCTTATTGCTTTTTGACGGTGTTCAGTCTCTGGCTGCTCGTGTTGTACTTGGGTAATGTGTTATTGTTTTAAGGATGTCGTTTCCACTTTCTTAAAACAGAGCATTGGGTGTTTGTATATGGAATTTCCAGATTAAACACATCCTGCAATGATTCCTTGAGAAATTAAAATATACTTATAAGCAGCACCTCGCAGTTGAAATGAAAGTGGCCATTTCATTTTTGATGCTAACTTTTAGAATTGTGCTCCAACTGGGAAAGAGCCTTCCCCCAAGCCTCCTGCAGTCTGGCACACATGCCTCCCGTTCTCTGAGCACAGTTTGCACATTTTGTTTCTTTTTGAAAAAGTTTGTCCTTACGTAGGCAGCAAGAGCATGAGGTTTTAATGTCTGCAGTCGCAGAGCTGTGTGGTTTTTCTCCCGGAGCAAAGATCTGGCAGGTAAACCTGTTTTTCTGACACAGACTGTGGTATGCCCTTTTGCCAGTCTTGCACCGATTCACAGAAGCTCTGGAACTCGGCTGCTGTTTGTCAGGCGCCTTTTATTTCCTTTGTATGTCGGGCAGAAGGTTTTGCGGAATCCTTGTAGTCTAATTAGGAGGGTTTTGCAGGCGCTGTTAAGTTTCTGTGCCACACGTATGGGTGAAGCAGGAGGATTCGTTTAAAGTGCACTTTTATTGTTCGTTTCGCCTGGTACCTTTGCAGTATAGACGGTGCAGAAACAGAGGCATTTAATCTCCTCACTGACGGTGATGGGGGGGAAAGTAAAGAAATAGCCCAGTAACTGATCAAAGAGTCAATGGCGCTGAACCGACAGTTTATGGATTTCTGTTTGTGCTACAAAATAAAAAATAAATCAAATATAAATACGGGGATCATCGGAGGACAAGTCATTCGTTCAGAAGTACTGGTGTCGCCAAGGCCGCTAGTCCAGCAGCCCGAGGCTGCTTGTTGGCCTGTGGTGACTCTCACCACTTCTGTGGTTCTGAGCGGGCCGAGCTCCAGGCCGCGGACCAAGGCTGGCGGAGACTCTTCCCTCTTCCCAGGAAGCCAGTCCCGACGCCTAGCAGAAAGGGCTTTGTCCGCCTGGAAGTACAGGAAAGTGCCGGAGGAGGTTGGAAGTAATTTCCAGGGTGGGGGGGGGGGGGCGGGAACTGCCGAGAGGGCAGCCCTCCCCCTTGGAGGAATTTTCTGCCCGGAACCTGCGGCTGGCGGCCCCCGCCTCTCGCCCCTCCCCCAGTGGCCTTTTCTCCTCTTCTTTGGGCGAGGCGGGCGGCGGCGGCGAGGGCGGCCGAGCCTCGGCTCCCGGCGGTGGAGCCGGGCTGGGCGCCGGCGTGAGCGCACCTAGGGCTTCGCACCATCTGGCGGAGCCTCTGCTCAAAACCCACCCGAGCGTGCGCGCAGACACTGCCTTTTTACCCGAGAAAAATCATTGTTAGCACTTTGAAAATAAACACCAGATTGGCCATTAGCACTTTCTTTCCAAATATCATCGGGCGAGGAGCACGTGGCCGCGGGCAGGGGCGCCCCGAGCCCGGGCCCTCCTGCGGGCCGCCAGCTCCCCGGCATGGTGCGAACACGTGCGGCTGCTGTGCACTACTTCCCGCTGGTCGGGGACTCCGAGCCACGCAGTCCAAGTCGCACGGGCCTCCGCTCGGGCTGGGGGTGGGGGTGGCGGCGAGCAGGGCGCGGGGCTAGAGACTGGAGCCCGACCAGGGTAGCATCTCCTGGCTCGAGGAGGGAGGAGAGCTGCTTCTGCGCCTCGCGACCTCTTGGCGTCTGTAGTCCCAAACGTACTGCGATCGGCTTCTTCCGTCAGAGAATTGGGCCTTAGTGTAGACAATGGCCGGAGGATCCCACCAGGCTGCGGTGGCCCACGGTCCAGGAGCCCAGTGGGAGTCGTCGAGCCCTCCTAGGCTGAGCCCTGGTCTTGGCCGGTCCTGCTTAGCCCTCCCCGAAGCCCTCTGGAGTCCAGGTCGGACGTGCGCCGGTGGGAAGAGCACGGCAAGCGTGCAGTGCGAGGCCTCTAAGGCCTGGCCCCGTGCCTGGGGTGGTGGGGTGGGAGGGTGGCCTGTTATGTCTGTCGCCTCCCCTCGGGTGCTGTGCACCTGCCACCCGCGAGGCCTGCAGCGCCTGCAGTGGTTTGGCGCCCAAGCCACGGGCTCTGCGTGACCCCTGCCTCTGCTTGTCCCCCCACGCAGGCCATCGTTTATGAAGGCCAGGACAAGAACCCGGAGATGTGCCGCGTGCTGCTGACCCACGAGATCATGTGCAGGTGAGCCCCCGGGAGGCGGGAGGCCCCGGCGCCAGCCAAGTCTATGCAGTCGGCACTTGCAGGCGCCTGGCCACCCCACCCAACTGCGGAAGAGAGGGCATCCATTGAAAAGTAGTAGACCGGAGGCCCCAGGCTGGGCCAGAGCCGCTTCCTACCTAATTTCCCCATCAGTGATGATGGTCAGTGCGACCCGCTGCTCAGCCGAGCAGATTAACATATTGACCGTGTCATGGTAATAAAAAAGGAAAGAAAGAGAGAAAGGAAGAAAACAGACCAGGGGATGCCTCTGTCCTTGCGCAGGAGCCAGAGTTCACTGGGACTCATTTGACTACTCCCTTCTCCAATGCTCGCATCCTGAGATGTACAATTGTCTGTTATTGATAAAAAGGAAAGCCTTTTGTACTTATTACAGAGCTCTTGTATGTGAGAATTGGATTGTGATTCTGTCAGTTAACCTCTTCCCTAGAGCAGCGATGCATCGTTCATATTGTTGTTAGATAGCGTGCCGTTACTTGAGATCTCTGTCAGAAGAGCAATTTCCCACCTGTTTTTTTTCTAACTACCACAAGAGTTTCGCCCCTACATGGCGAATAAAAACGCATCATTGACTTTGTATGTGTGGCATGTGAAATATAGTTGCAAGGAATAATAAGCAAAGGGTGTGCAGGCTTGCAGCCTACAGTAGCAGTCCCCATACTCTGAGGGGCATACTCTCCTCGGCTATGGTTGCCTGTTGCCTGAATGCCACTTCTGAGCAGAGGTATTGTTACAGCACCAATATACAAAAGCTGACTTTTTCTCATATCAGGTAATAAATATAAATTACAACCAATAAAGTGGAATTTCTTTATTATCCACTTCTGCATGTACAGCAATTAACATAGAAAGCGCACAGATGTGATTTAAGCTCTAAGTGGAAGACTGTAGACTTTCTTTAATCACTTTAGCTGTCAGCTTTAAAAGGCTTTATATACTTTGCCTACCATATGGTGTTAATTTAGCTAATTTAGACATGTAACCATTATACAAGTATGCTTTTTTAAAATGCGAGAAGCATAACATTTTTGTTTCGTTTCTGCTTTAATTAAAGTTTCAATAACAGAGTTAAGGTGGGCTTAAAGAAGTGACAATAGACGTTTGTGATAGATTGATGCCTGCTTTTATGCTTATAATTAATAAATGCCCCCAAAGAAATATTGGTTAGAGGTGGCATCTTGCATCTTTTCCAGAAATAACAGCTTGACAATCGGAGGTAAACAAAAGCCGAAGCTGTGAAAAGCTATTCCCCAGCCTCCAGCCTTTCCTCCTCAGTTCACTGCAAAGACAAACACCAACAGCATGTTTTCTGCATTTTAGCATCATAATTTGTATAGGAGCTCTGGTGACTCCGCTAGTATTAATAGATGCGTTTAACTCTGCTCCTTCTGGCAGGAAGTTGCCACAGAAGTTTAGCTGAAGAGCATGCTAACTTACTAGGCTGAAATTTGTCAAGCTGCCTAAGTAGGAAAACTATTTTCTTGACTCCTACTGCTTCATTGTCAGACTTTGAAAAAAAAATTACAAGTCGGACAGAGGAAGCTGGGATGAATACTAAAAGCCATGTTTACAATTGCCCCACAGCCGGTGCTGCGACAAGAAGAGTTGTGGCAATCGGAACGAGACGCCCTCAGACCCCGTAATCATTGACAGGTAAGGATGACTTCTTTATGTTCCAAACAAAATGGTAGCAGCAAGCCAAACTCTCTGCCTTGCTTGGTTTCCAGTGGCTCCTTAGCTTTGAGGCTGCTGTTGGGCTCATCTTGTGCACTGCGCCATTTGTCCGCGTGCACAGGTGGGTTGACGTGGAAACCCGGTGGCTTGCTCTGTGGGGATTCAGTAATTGCTTGCGAGTTGTCAAGGGAAGCAGTTTCATCTGCCACTGCTCTCACTGTGAGGAGCACTTTATGCCTAGAGAGTCTCTGGCTTTAAACCCAGAGATATGTCATAAAATGCTTTCTGCTAATTTGTTAACAAGTATTTCATTTTTTTGCATTATTATTATTATTGTTATTATTATTATTTTTTTTACCTCGGATGGTCGTTGAAGTTGAAGCGTGGGTGGTGGTGCTCTTGCAGTCATCGCCCAGTGGTAGAATGAATTTAATCTGCTCTCAATTAGTTGCAAAATGTCTCCTAATTTTTTTTCAATTGTGGCTGTCGTTTTATGTCAAGTAGCAAATATGTAACTAACAAACCAAAGTTGTTATAATTGAAACTAATTACACATGCTGGTTACATTTCCAACATTAATTTCCATAACTAGATTAGCTATATGCATTCTTTAGGTTTGCTGTTCCTCATCTTGCCATTTATCATGTTCCTTGGGCAACGTGGCATCCTTTTAAGATACCAATCATTAGCCCTAATGGTGCTAATGTGCACTTGGCATTGCCTTAGTGGAAACAACAAAAACACTGCCACCCTCCGCTCCTGACTCACCCAGGCTATTCTGAGGAGGAGAGGAGATTTCTTTCTTCCCAACAATGGGGAGCAGCAAGGGGCCCAGTGTGTGATTGACTGCAGATTTTGAAATTGGTACCCAAATCGAATAAATGTTAGACGTGTATATATGACACCAGTTTTGTGAGGCAGAGGGTTAGACTGTTTTGAAGAGGGGTTGAGTTTCAGCAGCTTTCCTTACAAAGTTATCTTTTGATCATGAACTTTGCTGTCCAGGGTCTGAAAAATTAAACCCGGAAAACCCCACGAGTTAAGCCTAAAGAAGTCTGCGGCACCAGTGGGGAGCATTGCTAATGTTTAACTAGCTGGAATAGCTGTTTGCTTAGTGGAGAATGTTTGGTATCTGACAGAAGGGACAGCTCTCTTATTAGTAATCAAATAGGGCTGACCAGTTGTGGCCGTCAGTCAGGCAGTTGAGAACAAGTTCAACACTTTACGAAACTGGAGCTACAGAAATCAATGTAATTATATTTGTTTCGGTGTCGTGGCTATGGAAGTCATGCAGCTCTGGGTTGTTGTCTTGAGATGGAACACATTTTATTTTACTTTATTATTATTAATGTTTTGGAGGGGCTCAAAGTGTACGGAATAGCCATTGGAATCTTGTCTGAGTGGGAGATGCTTGAAAAGCATTAGCCTTTACTGCAAGATTGTGAAAATGCTTCCGCTCTCTACTTGGAGATTTTAAATGTGGTTTGGTTTTAAATCATAATTTAAAAAAAAATATGCCATGATGGTGGAGGGTCCATGTTGGTTTGACTCACATTTTAGGTGCTGATTTCCCCTTCAAAAGCATTTTGGGTTTGTTCAGTGTTCAATCACTTATTGAACATTGATAGGGAATAACATCTGAGACTCAGTTTTTAATCACATGATGGGTAGTGCTTTCCTCCGATCTACAAAATTTACTCTTCAGTTCTCCTCTGAGGGGGTCTTTCTTATATTTGTTTAATTAAAATTATGTAAGGACCACTCATACCTTTTTAACCTAAGAGAAGTATATGATCATTGATATTCTAGAAGCACAAGAGGAAGGGGAAAATGTGAAAACATTTGGTTAATGGGTTTACCGTGTTTATTTGAATAAGGAGGATTGAAGCTCCATTTACGCTTGGCATAAATGCTTCGGAGGTCTTAATTATTGATGAAAAATCTGCTCTGCTTCTAAATTCAAAGATATGACAATTTTATAGGAATTTTAATCACCGTCCATGTTAGGGATTTTAAGGTAAGGATAGTTTTATGTTCTGACAAATACAGGGAACATTTTTAGCATTCTTAAGAGAGCTGTCACTCATTGCTTGCTGTAAATCCCCGTGAACTGATTGTGGTATTGGCACTATCTCCAGTTTAAGGCGTATTTCTAGAAGGGGAAAAAAAATGAATTTAGTGTTTGCCAGGACAGCTTGTGTTAATCAAAGAGAGAGACTCATCTTTAGGAGGCGATCTCTTTGGAGCAGTGTGGTCATTTGCAACAGAGATGTGCTTCAATTTCATAATGATGATCGTTTCTGTATGCTGTGGACTGCCTCTGGAAATCAGTTGCTCCCGTTGAGTTTCAGCCTGGGTTTCCTCTTGAGTATTGCAGAATAAAATGTCCCATCAGATCGGTGAGTTTACAGGTCCCCAACAGTCCTGTCCTCACTTGGTTACTTGGCTTAAGAATTCTATACAGTGTGCTTCGCCGGCTTCTTATGGCCTTTGTATACATTTCGCAGGTTCTGACCAGATAAAGCATATTTGTCCTGAGGATATAAACCAATAATTCCAACCTGAATTGAGATCAATGGACCCACATTTGCTCCAACCCACACCAAGCTCCTTCCACATGTTGAGACTGCTTTGTGTGTTATGAGAACAGGGAAGTAAGCTCCCTGCTCTGGCAGGGTAATCACATTCTATAGGCCCTGATGCCTTAAATCAATTAATTACACAATTTAGTTTAGTTATCTTTCAGAAGTATTAGATACTTACAAATGGCATGGAAGACACTTCAGAGGAGGGGGGGGGTAGGGAGGATGTCTCCCATTAGAAATCTTTTCATTTATTATAAAGCTTTCCCTTATGTGAGATGCTTTGTCCTACATAAAACACTGTTCGAGAAACAGTTTTTTATAGTTCCATGTATTTAAAATAATATAGCAACTTACCAAGTCAAGAAGGAATATAGCATTCTGAAGATATGGCCTGTAAGAGGCAAACACAGGAACATATCTGCATATACTGAATTGACTACAAAGAGTCAGGCCTACCTCCTCATACCTCCCCCCCCCACGTGTGCATGCTCGCGTGTGCACACACACGGCCCTGCACAGTCAAGGCACCTCACATATGCAAGTGTGTGTATGCAAATGCATCCACATTCACATATACATACATGAATTTTTATGGTATTGCTGAGGAGGAAAGGAATATTATGTTCCTCATGAAATAATGTTTTCTGGGAAAACACAAAAGCAGATGGTCTTCATTAGGAACACCCATTGTCCACATATCCCAAATATGAGCAGATAAATCTCTCCTGTTTCACCCCGTACATTCCAAGGGCTGCAAGTGATTACAGGATGTCGGCGTAGCTGCTAAACCAAAACCACACTTGGGCTCACATTATTCGACTGTGCCATCCGGGTCTGTTTCCTCAGGAGCTCTGGAAATGCCTGGGGAAGGCACATCACTTTACCCTCCCCTTCCTCGCTCCGCTCGGGGAGCACTGAAACACAGGGTCCAACTGTTGCAGCCTGTGGAGGACTCAGGAGCAGGGCAATGCGGCTGCCCACTCGGACTGGCTGCACACCGTGGGTTGTGTGCAGCTGAGAGCATGCTCTGCGGGGCGGTTCCAGATGGCACTGTCTCTGGCGTCCTGCTTGCTGGCATCTCTGCAGCAGGCAGTGCCCCCTCCCCAATAAATCTGGCATTAGTCTATAGAGTTTGGGAGACTTATCATTCCAAGTCTGTCCCTACTTTCCTGTCTGGGAGCCAGACATCTGTTTATCCTATTTTCTTTCATACGGAGTTTGGAATGGCTGTAGTTTTTCTTTTTTTTGGGGGGGGGCGCATGAAGTTTTGTCATATTTAACAGCTGTTACAGAATTTCAGCCCTGTGGGCTCTGAAAATACTTTTCAGCTGACCTCAGATTTTTATACATAATTGACATTGGGTTGTAGAAAAACATTATTTGCTTAACCTCTCATTGTCTGCGATTTCACACTGTCTCTGGTCCGAGGGTGTAAGTACCAGAGATTTTAGCTCTGTGCTCTTTCCCAGCCCTCCAAAGCCTTGCTTTGATTCATCTGTGTGTTTTAAGTTTACACCTTTAAAGTGATTGCAGAACGGTAGCCCAAAAGGACTGGAGGTTTTCTTTTTCTCCTTTTCCTTCCCTTCTCTTTCTCTCTCTCTCCTCTCTCTCCTTTTTTTAGTCAACAGTGTTTCCTTTCACTTCCTGTCACAAAGGTCAAAGAGAGCCGACCTTTGCTGGCAGTCCTGCTTGCTGAATTATTCATGGGATTGACTTTTTGTCAGCACACACAGTTGTGCTCTGGGACAATTTATTCATTTACCTCATTTAAAGCCCCTTTCTGCACCTGTTCAAGTATTAATATCATGTAATTTGGGCCTAATGCCGATTTTGCTGAACACTCATTATATTTTTTATTAGCTATATTTCCAAACGATTATGTATGATTATTACCAAGCCTTACAAACAGCACTGGGTTATTCCCTAGCCCCTTACATCTTCTTGTCAGGTTGTTTTCAGAAGCAGGGTGGATAAACATTTGACCAGTCCCGATGTTTTTATTCCTACTCCATCTCCAAGCGGAGAAGTTAAAGCTCCCTCCCTCATGGCCTTGCACGAGCGTGATTAAATCCAACTCGGCGAAGCTGTACAAATGCCAGCGTTTATAAGGTCAACGCTTTTGTTAAAAATGCTATGTAAATGAGGATCTGCAAAAAGGGACATTAAATAAAATTAAATTCATTGTCTTCTTTAATGTCATTTACATTTTGGCTAAGCCTTGGCCTGTCAAGGAGGATTTTAAAAATAATTTTAATTACACATCATTTAAGGAACCCAAGGTTTTCTATTCAGTAGCATTTGGATAACCTGCAAAATGGAGACCTGTTTGATAACTTCTGAAATGATGGATTGTCATTCTGTATGCATAATCCAGCAAGGACAGCATAGTTTGCTGTTAATTTTTTCCTTCTCAGTTTTCTTGAAAGTGAATATAATTATCATCAAACAGGCCTGGAAACCCTGGAGTCCTCCTCTTGGCCTTGGCTGGGAAGCTGTGACACTCTTTGGTTCTGGGTCTATTTTAGTACATGGGGACTTTAGAGAAGGGAAAATATTGGCTAGATATTTGGCAGTATTAAAATGCACTTTGGACGAATGGAATGGCTACAAAGATTCTGATTCCGGTTGGCACGAGCCCCATTTGGCTCGGCCAGGCTCAGGTGTGAATGGCTGTTTTATTCCCTCGTATGCCAGTGGAGAGAGGCAAAAAGTTCACCATGTTCATTCATCCTTTCATTTTTTTTTTTAAAAATAAACTCCTGAAAATAAGCAGAAAAGGAAGAGCAGTTTAACAGAGTCACAGTGTCACTCTTTCATTTAGAGAGGTGGCACCAGGAACAGTGCCCACTTATGTGCATGCTTCTGTGCCCACCACAGTGCCAGGATTGTGCATCAGGCATGGCACATCTTTGTATAAGCTGATGGTGTGTATCACAGTGAGCAGTAGAATGTCAGGGCCAGCATCAGGCCTAGGGTTTACGTCTCTGCTCTAGGCTGAAGAGGCCTGCAGAGATTTATGGCTGCCTGGTCTGGCTGGGTAAGGCCTACAGGGTGACCAGGCCAGGCCAGTGGAGAGCTGGGTTGGAAAACAAGCCACAGGCCCACAATGACTTCCGCAGCACTCCTAACCAGCTCAGATTCTCATCAGCTCTTTCAAGGGCTGAAGCTGTGTGGTGCTGCCTGTTAGGGGCAGGCAGCGGCAGGCAGCCCATTGCTATGAAAATGCAGGGCTGGAGGGAGGGGCTGGAAGCAGGGCTGTCAGAAGCTATACTCCAGGAGGGATGTTGACGCAGACCATCCCGCGCCTCTGCCGCAGCCTTATCAGGTGAAGAGCAAAGATATAGCCAGTGCCTGTAATCGTGTTAGGACGGCATGGATGAATTGGATTACCGTATGGAAAGCCGTCCAAACTCAGAGTTCTGTTACGCATGCTTACAGGAAGCAAATAATTACGCTCTGTGCACCAGAAGATAATTGGGGCTGGCCAGAGGCCTTCTCGTGACGCTGGAGAACGCAGGAGAAGCTGGCCTCCTGGAAGCTTGTGGGGCACACACAGGGAGGAGGAAGGCGATCTTCCCCAGATATAGGTGGCTCAAGTTGATGCTATAATTTTCGGTTACTTTTCAAAGATGGTGAATAATTTATCAGAATTCAAACTCACAGTAGCTATGGGAGGCATGTTGGAGGAGATAAAAATTCCAGGCTCTAATGATGGAGATTGTCGTGGCAGACAGGAAGTGATTGACAAGTGGGGGTACAGGAAGTGAGAACTGGAGGAGCTTAACCTGTACTTGGCAGAGCTGCCTTAGCTTGCACTCCGAGAAAATGAAAACCATTCACCCGTCCGCTCCCGACTGCTCGCCAGAACACACGCTTCTCTTGTTTGTTTATCTTAGTGGCAAATCTCTCCAAAATGTTTGTGGTTAAAACTCTATATAATGAGACATTATGCTGGCATTATGAATGCTTTAAAATAAAAATATAGCTATCATTTAGAAAAATAAGTGGAGGGATTTTATGGGTTAAGGGCTTTCTTGCTATATTTTATAAGCTCTTGGACTTGGGGGTAACTAATGTTCACTGCATCCTCGAAGCCGAGAACACTTTCTAAAACGTTTTATTCAGAACACAGCCCGTCACATCTGTCAAAACTGTAAATGTTGTAAATTTGCCAAGCAATTGGATGAAGAGCACTGTGTGTAGGGGCAGAGGGGAACTCTGACTTTAGTTGCTTTTATATCACTTATTTCTCATGCCCTTAAAAAATGGGAAAAAAATAAACCCTCAAACCTCTCCATTTGCAATTCCTTCACTGAAGGTTACTCAATTAGAAAACTCAAAATCTAGGAGGGGCCCCGTGTCTATGGATGGCAAGCATCCCCTGAAAGCAGCAGGGCCATACCGAGCGCCTTCCCGGTAATTCTCTAGGAAATGAGTTTACCATGTGCAGAAAGGAAGGGGCTCGGGTGGTGTTGTTGCAGGACACAGAGCCCAGGCCCCACCAGCGGAAGAAGTAGGCTCCAGGATGTCTCTGCTGGAAGACCCAGTGCTGCGCATCTGGGAGGAGGCCTCTTTTGCCCTGACAGGCAGCTCTGGTCTGCCCCACCTCTACCCCTGATCCCCCCACCCCCTGCTTGTAATTCCCATCTCTTTCTTTCAGAAGAAAGCGCCGGGGCCAGGGTGCCATGTTCAGGTGACACAATGAAACACAACTTTGGCACTGTTCAAGGACCTCCAAACATTTGCCCTCCTGATGGTGCATTTACAAAGAGGGGAACCATCCGTGATGTGGGAGGCTAGCCCTATAGTACAGGCTTCGGTGAGGGCACATTGCAGCCTTTTTTGGAGTTCTCACCGAGAGTCTAAGTTGTAGACAGATGTACAGAGGGGATGCTCTAGCCTGTATAAAGACAGGTCAGGGCCATCCTGGGGTGACACCTATGCAGCAGCAGCCTGAGACTTGAGTACAGACCCAGAAGTACACCTTCCTCAGGAGTACAGGTAGCATGGGCCAATAGGTCATCCATCTTTGGCAAGGGAGAGGGCTTGCCTGTCATTAGGAACAAGACGACTATAGCCCAGTGGAGAGGGCACCTCTTGCAACCAAGTTAACTTGATTTTTCTGGTTCTAGAGTCAGAGATGATGCCCTGGCTTAGAGCAAGCTTCCTCCTTGAGCATCTTTGCCGAGACTCTCACTGCCATAGGTATAATAGGTAGGGTCTCAGTACTGTTCTGATAGGTAAGGCAGACAGGTATCTGTGCCCAGTTCTCATCACTCGGAACCCTATGCCCGGCTCTGAAGAATGCCACCCACAGGCAGAGGTCGGGGGAGCCTGGGTATTTCAGGTGGGCCCAGGAAAGCAGAGACCACAAGGCAGGGACTTTGGAGCTGCCTAACTAAGATGTGCTACCTGTCTGAGCAGCCAACTGTTTTCCAGATCCATTTTAGGCTCACAGAAAACTGAGTTGACAGCATAAGTTCCTTTATACCATTTCCTCCTCTGCCCTAAGCTCCCGGTGTGAGGATTTTGCCCTGGGTATGGGACACTGGTTACTAATGTTGATATGTGTTAACTAAAGTCCACAGTGGCTGGAGGACTCACTAGGTGCCCTACATCCTGTGGAGTGTAACAAATGTCTCATGGCACGGATCTCCCATCGTGTATCTTACAGAAGACTATTCTTATTCTGGCCTTTGTCCCCAGTATCCCACTCTGTGTCCCTCTCCCTTCCCAAACCCACGGCACTTGGCCATTTGTCCCTGGATCCCTGCCCTTCAGGGATGCCACAGGTAGGGTCTTACTAAATATGCAGGCTTTCCAGACCAGCTGCCTCTGAGAGTGGCATGCCCCGAAGTTTCCCGCCTGTCCTCTCATAGCCCGCTGCTAACCCTTTAGTGAATCTTTTTGTTCTCACCCCTCCTTCCCCCTAAAAGTTCTTCCTTTCTTTCTAGTCTTGCTGTTTTGGTGTTCAGTTCTTTCATTCCTGAGCTTATATGCTACACGTCATGGCTGAAAGTTGTGTGCGGGGGTTCTTGTGGCTTTTTCAAGCTGCATGTCCCACTTGCCCCCACCCCCCCTTCGAGTTCTTGGCTCCTTTACAAAAAGTTAAAACATTTTAACTTTATATTAAGTATTTATTGAAGTGATATAGCTCAATTTCACTTATTAGGGTTTTATTTCCTAAATAATACTGTTTGGAATATTTAAATCATGTAGGCCATAAAAAGGGGAATGATTAAATTATTGGAAAGGCAACCCTGCTGCCCCCCGGCATAAAAACGGGATGAATTCAGCATTTGATGTAGTTGTTGGCTTTTTTTTTTTGGTTTAATAAATTACACTACAAATTTTCCTAATTGCCAAACAAAATGTTAGGCCGGCTTTAGCCATTGCTGACAGTAAAACAGAACATAAAGCCTGCTGAGAGTTATATGTGGTATTTAATACGAGACAGAGTAACGCTTGGGCTTTCTTGGTGAAGTATGAATTCACACCCACAGCATTTGTTTCACATTAGGGTAGGTTTGTAAATCAGATCAGTGTGCTGGGATGGGGTGGCCGGGTGGCCTCTCTTCTGGATGCTCGGTTGTTGGACATGTGGCCAGAGACGGCTCCCCGTCCACTTCCACATTCTCAATGAAGCGATAAGCCCCATGACACCCGGAAGATTGGGTCAGGAAACAAGTTGGGGATTGGAATGGATGAACGGTGTGTCCCTACCATGAGAGGTCACTGGTCTGGGCTGGCCACTGGGCAGCAGCCATCAGTTACTCAGACATCGGTTGCTGTGGGTCCCTGGCCAGGGGAGGCCCCAGGGAGGGAAGCAGGACCTGGGAGAGTGCTTCACGGGGCACACCAGTCCCTGCCATTTATTAAACGTGACAAGCGAGCTCTAAACAGAACGGTCCTTTCCCCAAAGATCATTACTTTGAACAAATAATGAGTCATGCAAGTTACTATGCAGCCAGGGTCCCATCCAGAGCTGGGCCTTTGTGCGGTTCAGACGCTGCCCTCACCCACTCCCCAGTGTAAGGACAGGTTCTCTCTCACTCCATCTCATCACCAGGGCTCTTGTCCTGGATACTTGTCTTGCCTCTCTGGAAGCCTGGTTTTTTGGTCACAATTCCCAGAAAAGCTTAGCATGGAAACATGCTTGTCTCAGTTCAGGGTATTCTGACACCCATGGATGTCCTATAGTTTGAAGACACGTCTTTCCTGCTGCTGGGGCCTATATGTAAGCATAGCAACAAAAAATGCCATAGGCGGTTGTGAGACCAGTGAGAAGTGTGTTTGCTGAGTTCGGGCTGTCTGTCATGAGTAGTGGTCATGGTCCATGTTTGCTAAGACCCCAGGATAACTATTCCCAGCAATTAGAGCATCCAGACCCCTTTCCAGCACCAAACTCATTTGTTCCCATTTATTAGGCTGTGCACAGTAAGTAATTTACATTGTTTCAGAGTTATGTGTTATGGTAATTTATTGCGTGTGCGGGGGTCACACAGAGGTGACCAGTCGCAAGGCAGATCCCTGTAAGGCGAGGAGGGAGAACCCAGAAGGAGAAGCAAGAAAGCAAGGGGCCTGTGATTTTTAAACCGGCTACAGCCTTTTTAATCACATCTTGATTTATTCCCTGTGACGTGGCTGGCTTTACTCTTATTCTCTGTTTTTTAACAAATCAGAGCTGAAAACAGGACTTTTTTCTTCTTTCTTTCTTTTTTTTTTTTTTTTAAGGAAATGGTAGCGATATGTTTTAACTAGTGGAGACTTTTACTAATGCCCTGAATAAAATATTTGCCAGAGGCCTCCACTAAATGTAAAAGCGCTCCGCAGAGGAAACAATGTCGTCACTGTTCCCTCCTCATCATAGCAGGTTTCGTTATCAAGTTGAGGAAAAAGGCTTGTTTAGGCGAAAATAATGACCATAAATAGAGCTGTAGAGCAGGGCTCAAGGCAGCAGTGACAGAGGCTGCTATCAGGACCTGCAATTCCAAGGAAATATGAGTGTTCTGATCCAGGGAAGCAGTAATTATCTTTTTGTGAAGAATGTACAATGGTGTCGGATGATGAATTGATCGCAGATTGGAAGCGTGGTTCAACTGTCATGTTACAGAGATAAGAGAGAGCCGCGGGATTGCTCATTGCCTTTGCTAGTTCACAGCCAGCCAGTTTATTAGCACAAATCCCAAATGTTTAGTAAACTCATTAGGTCCCATCTAATGCTAATTTATCATCATAGATGGAACCCTAGCAGTGAGGCCGGAGGACAGTACGGAATCCGCGTGATTTACAGAGCTTCCTGATCAATCACTTTCCCTGCGCTGACCATTTTTCTTCAAACGCTTTAAAGGGGCCTGAGTGAGCTGTAGGATCACACCGTTCCTATCGGTCAGGGTTCTTAGAGTTATCTTCCCGAGGATGGTTATCTGAAAGGTTAGGAAATCCCATACAGGCTGATGTGAGGAACAGCCTGGGTCTAGGGTCCCTGTGCTGCCTTCCTCCACGCCCCCACCCCCGTCCCCCCTCCCAGCTTACCTACCCATCCTCTCCCCTCCCCTCTCCAATCCTCTCCTCCCATCTTTCCTTTTCTTTTTACAATCTGGTCACAGAGTCGAATTCAAAGAATTTCCTTGCAAAATCAGTTTACCAAGAAATGCATCATGGTACATAAATGTCAAGTGCAGTTTATTCTAAACTTCAGACAGTGTTTTTCTTTTAAAAAATCAAGCTTTAAATGCCCAGTTCTCCTGACATTTTCGTACATATTCTATAGTGTTTTCGAAGAGGATAATAACCTTTGCTTGATCCCAGGCAACAGCTGCAAAGATAATGAAATTCTTATGATATTTCACCAGGTAAAATGTGAATTGCAGAAGAAAAGCTATTGAATTTTTATGGATCTTAATCGCATAAAATGAGATTCATGGGGCATACGTATAACTATACTCGGTGGACCAGCTGGCTGCAGTTGCAGCGAGGATTCGCCGCGTGGTGTGAGGGGCGCTCCAGCCTCCACTAAGAAATGCTCCCCAAACGCTGCCTTCAGCTTGCCCTAAGAGTGATAATGAAATATGACAGAAATTTCCTTGTGCTGGATCAGTGGCAAGCGAGGTCCTCCACCACCAATATTAATTCATCTGACTTATGTTCCAGTCTTGATTTACCTTATGATTAAAAACTTCTGCAGGTCTGCTCAGCAATTGAGATCAGATCTCATCTGCAGCCCAGCGGTATTGATCCCTATTTAACATCAAGGCTCAGAATTGATTGGCATTGATTAACAATAAAAATGCTCTCCTCCATGTCCAGCCGCCAAGCCAGCATTCTGAAAGGAGGATGCTATGTCGTCCTCCTCATTGACCAATCTGAAAAGAGAAACTGCCCCACCCACAAGTAAACAATATATTTTAATGTTATTGTAGCTGCATGCTGGACCGACACTGCAAATTGATTTTATTCTTGTTGTATGAGATAAATATCTTTAATAAAATTCTCATTTTATTTAGGATTTTACAGGAATAACTTGATTACTCAAATAATGGTATTTTTTTCTTTTCCCATGGTGTAAAGAATGGATTAAAACATAAAGGCCATAATAACATAATACTAGAGACCAAATGTTAATCAACTTTGAAACTCTGCACAGGATGGCTAAGTCCAGGGAGATAGTTCACGTGTGGAGATTGCAAGGAACCCAGAAGACAACTGGCATTACAGAGTGGTTTGTTCTTTCAGCCAGGCCTGTGTGTCTGGAACAGTGCATGACTGCTGTGTGCTTGAAGGCAAGCTCCTCTGCAGAACGCCTCGAGAACATATGGTTCCAGAGAGCGCAGCCCAGCAGAGCTACTCAACGGGAGCAAACCAAGTCGCCTCTAAGAGACTGGGCTTTTGTTTCTGTTTTGTTTTCGCTGCCTCCTGTAGACGTGGCCCCGAGAAAAGGAATCTCTAGCAATTCTTTTAACTAATAGCAGAGATTTTAAAAAGTGAACAGAGGAAAACAGACGAGAAAAGTCTTGCACACTCTAACTCCTGATGTGCTTTCTGGGGAGCTGTCCTGTTTCCAAGTCCGGCTGGTAACCCCTAGCAACCCGTTAGCGCGCATCCTTAGCATCCAAGTGCACTGGAGGCCTGGTCCAGCTGAAAGGAATTATCCAATCTCTAACATCCAGAAGTTTACAGTTATATAATGATGGAGAAAACCACAAATCCCAGGGGATGTCAAATTTTAGAGATACTTTTAAAATGAAATTATCCAGCCAAGCCTCTAAGACAACCTTCTTGTGCTTAAGACAATAACTATGGCCTGGGATGAATTTCTTTTTTGTGATAGGGCAAATCCAATTTGCTTCTTTAACTGTTGATTAAGGAATCAGTTCTACAAGGCTGTCCCCTGGAATTATTTGCTGTTTATTTGTCTGTGGAGAGCTTCTGGAATCCCCTCCAACTGGGAAGGCCAGGTCGGGCATGGCCATAATGAAGAGCCGCCTGGCGGCTCCAGGCGCTCTGACTGGCCTTGTTCGTGTGTAAGAAAGAAATAGTTGGTTCTTTGAGCAGCTACTTCCTATCATGCCAGCAAAGCAGCACAGAGAGGAGGACCCAAATTTGTCTTCTCTGCAGTCTTCCTTTTGTACTCTCGAGGGAAACACCCATTAGGAAGCAATAAATAAGTAAATACCTTAAATTAGAATGTATCTCACTTCAACATTCTCTGAATTAGTGTCAGTGTGTGATCAGGAAAACCAAGGTGTTTGGCTCCTCTTCTGCACAGGACATAACTTCCCTCCCACTGGCTTGGATGGTATGAGAAGAGGGGCCTATTCACCTAAAACCAACCGTGAGTGCCGAATGTGGTATGCCTTTGATTTTGTTTAGATATGAGAAATCACCAATAATTTGCAAACGGATGTGTAATATTTACAAGAACTGAACTCTAGCTCTACCCCGAAATGATTCTTTGTATGGGAGGCCAGCCTCAGTTTTCATGAACTGTCCCAGGCTTTGTCCCTGTGCGACCGGCTTTGTTGCTTGGTTTCTGCCTGCTCTCCGGGTACCTATGGCTGCCAAGCGCAGTGTGAAGGGCTCTGTCAGACATATGGTATTGATGTTTGGGGAAAGTCTATCCCGGGTTTTTTTTTTCCTCTTTGATGAGAGCCATTTTTCCCCTGCATCAGAATGGGAAGTCTGATTTTTAGTATGAGGGTTGGGAAGGAAGTTTTTTTTTTTTCCTGAAGCATATTACATTGCTATCCCAGGAAGAAGATATACATACACAGTGTGGAGAGGCTACCAAGTGCCCCCAGGCAGGACTGTCCTGAAGGGGAGAGTGTTCTAAGTCCACTCAGAATCTTTGGAGATATATCTGAATGTTCACACATGTGATTTTTAGGTTTATTAAAGTTGTAGTAGAAAAATGAAAGAAAAAAATGTAGGTAAAAAACAAGTCAGTGTGTCAGAATTCATGTCGGCCAAGTGTGTGTGTTTCCTGGGCCTGAACTAGGGGAGTTGGGCTCCTCAAGCTGCCTCTCTGCTGCCTATAGGGACATCAAGGGCTTGGAGTACCCGTGTAGAGCTTGAACTGCAACTTTTTTACTTATAGCTTCCATCCTTGACTCCCTGCCAGGACCACCTTGGGTTATCCTCTCCTGACCTCTCAGCCCCTGGAGAGAGCCCTGCTCTGCCATCTTTTTCTTTCCCCACCTTCCTCTCCTTGCTTTTATGGCTGCCGTCCTCAGATGCCTGCCAGGCCATCCCTGCCACACTCTGTGACTAGCCTTACGGATATGGCTCCAGAAGCTGTGGACTGGGAGACCTTGTCCCTGTTCTCACCCACGTCCTACTTCGGAGCCTGTTCTCATAGTTTCTTGGAAGCAAGGAGTGAAAGCCTGTGTTGAGCCTCAGCTGAGCTAGCTGGGCTGCTTCTCTGGGCATGCTGTGTCTCTAAGCCCGGTCTGTAGCCAGAGGTAGAGCAGACACCAGTGCCTTCCCTAGCATATGTCCTTACCTACTGCCTTGTGCTTCTGAGCAAAGGCTCGCCTGCCCCACCTGCCTCACCCTGTCCTTTCATGGCTGTATGTTGCTGAGCCCCTCAGGGGATGCTTTGGTGACTTTGGTACCTGCCACAGGCTGTGCATTGATGATGTTTGTTAGCTTAGCTGTTCAGGTACAATGCTTTCTTTCTTAATTTAAAATATATTATCTGTACCCTCTTTCTGACCAAGTTTCCATAAGTCCTGTAGGGAGTAGGCAGCCTTCTTCCCTCACTAATTCCTGAAACCTGAGAAACTCTGGAAGGCTCTTACCCAAGAAGGTCACCTTATGAGGATGGGACCTGGGGCCGTTCAAGTTTCCATTGGGAACCCTGGAAATGCTGGTCCTACCATCCAGGGAGGAAAAGCAATAGGTGGTCCACAGCAGCTCTGTGTGCGGGTGTGTGAGCCCCTTGTGCCTGATCGTTCAGATTCCTTGCTGTTCCTTTAGCCTCTGGGTTGCCCCTTAGATAGACAGGTGGCCTTGGATGGGAAAAGTCCCTGGACTTAGCCAAGGAGTGAGGGCATGGCTACTCCTTTTTGGTTAGTCTCTGCTTCCTAATAGGTGTAAGAAGAAGCCAGATATGGGAACTCACCACTGAAATCCTATTGCAATCCCTGCTGGAGGTCACAGGGTGATCACAGGTCACAGTTGTTGAGGTTCTTTGGAAGAGCTGTCTGCACAGCTGAGTCTGGAACTGTTGACATCCTCTCAGATTTGGGGCATTAAGAAGCTTGTCTGAGACTAGTCAGCTGGAAGGGCTGCAGCTGGGATTTGAACTTAAGCTGCTGGGGCCCTTTATTCATTCACCCCTTAGGGCTCATGGTGGCCAGCAGGCTCTGAGATTGGCTCATAGTAAGCTCTGGTAAGTACTTCTCTCCCTTGACCTCCAGGAAGTGCTGGACAGGTTTCATGCACTGTAGGACCCAGCTCTTGAGACAGGAAGAGAAGTCTTCTCGTGACGTATGGGTATGACCTGCACCCTGTGCAGAATGCTGGGGGTGTCTGTGTTTTGGACAAGTGGTTTATATAAATGAGGCCATAGTGTGCACATGGTGTGGCTTCATGGGTGATGAGCAGATGCCCTGGAGCACTTGTGTCCCTGTGAGAGTTGGGCTAGAGATCTTTGGAGCTGTGAACTTCTAAGGAAGATTGGGAATACTGGATATGGTGGTGCATGCCCGTAATCCCAGGGTTTGGGAGGTGGAAATAGGAGGATTAGAATTTTAAGGTCATCCTCATCTGCATAAGGAGTTCAAGTCCAGCCTAGCATATATATGATACCCTGTCTCAAGAACAAAAACACAAAAGAGATTAAGAATATTCAAAACATAAGTGGGGAAGCATATAGAAATGCTGCTGTGTTGAGGGGTGCAGTCAGAGGGACACCGAGCCCCACCACTGCAGGGCTTCTCAAGTTCTCAGAAGGCTATTTAGACATATTGTTCCTAGGTGCAGTGGTAAGGTTGATACCTTTCTCTCCACCCCGTGGAACGATTCAGAGACCGTCTAGTCTCAGCGCGTACAACACAAGTTTGCTATTGACTCAAAGATCTCCAGTTCCACATGAGAATTCTAATTCCATTTATCAAGGAGAAGTGCTGAAAGGGTTTCAATCTGATTAAGCTCTATGGCAGGAAAATCCAGAGAGGCAACATCATAATGCCGGCCCCTCAGCAGAATCGAGGATGTTACAGTGGGCAGGCTGCCTCTGCTTAGAGTGCCCTCGAGCTGTCTCTTCCCCAAGTGTGGCTAAAAAATAAACATAAGGAAAATAAGAGACTGAGAAATGGCTCAGTCATTAAGCACCAGGACCAAGCTCAGTCCGCAGAACCCATCCAAGAAAGGCATGTGTGGTGGCGTGCTGTGATCCCAGCTCTGAAGGGGTGGGGCCAGGTGGGTTCCTGGGGAACACTGGCCAGACAGCCTAGCCTACTTGCTGAGTTTCAGGCCAAGTGAGAGATTCTGTCCCTCCAAAATAAAGGTAGATGTGGAGAGAGATAGTTCAGTGGTAAAGAGCATTTGCTGCCCTTACAGAGGACCTGGATTTAATCCCTAGCACCCACATGGTGGCTCACAATCATCTGTGACTTCAGTTCCAGGGGATCCAACCTGACCCTGTCTTCTAACCTTTCCAGGCACCAGACCTGCACATGGTGCACAGACATGCATGCAAGCAGGAACACTCATGCAATGAAGTTATAAAAAAAAATGTAAAAGAAAAAGAAAAGAAAAAAGTGGATAGCACCCGAGGAATGACATCTGAAGTTGTTTTTTTGGCCTTTGTGCATGCATGAGCACCCGCACACATGTGTGAACATGCCTCCATACATACTAGCACACAAAACACTTATGCACTCTGTAAAACAGGACAGAAATACAGGTCCTTGAACAAAACCTGTGCTGTAAGAATGAGTCTCTGAATCGCCCTGTGTACTGGCTACCCCCTCAAGAGTCACTGGGGTCTCAGCTTTCTTGAGGGGTCTCCTTCTAAGAGTCCCAAGGGGAAGGGACTGTTTGGGCCTTTGGAAGCTTGACCTTGATCTTGAGACTATTTTCCAAGCTGCTCTCCCTCTATGCAAACCAAGAGCCTCTGTGTACTGCAGAATCTCGGACCTCTTCCCTTGAGGGGTAAAAGCCCCAGCTGCTCACAGAGGTGGTGGTCAAACTCTCTGATCCTAGTGAGGATACAGACCTTCTGTCCTGGGGCAGTGCTGCGTGTTTGAGGTGGGTCACCCACCCCTGAGGCCCTTTCCAGTCTTGAGGGACTCCCTCAGCCTTTCCTTACTATCCCTGACTCCTGTGTGCATTTTTGGTATTTTGAGATTTTGGTAGTTTGAACACTGTCTCCCTGGAATTCTGGGAGTTTTTATCCATTTAAAGTGAATTGTATAGAGTCTAGGGCATAAAGGAACCAAGAGCAAAACCTTCCATGAAATTAGAAACTCTCTCTGCTTAGCTTTACCTTCTGGTACATTTCAGTGGTAAGAGTCCCTTATACACAGGCTGCCTGCTCCCATTGGCTGCCCCAGCTACTTGAAACCATCTACTTTTTGGGCCCTGGGCAACCTTTGCTGTAGTCTGTAGTCTCAGCTGCTGACATTGTCCCCAGAGACATCCTCAGATTTTCTATGTCCCTTGGGCAATAGCCACTGGGGTCATGTCCCTGGCCCATCTGGTGGGAGCAGGAGGATTTGAGCCAGTCCTCGCCTTCCATAGACTGTCCTTGGAGAACTGTTACCCTCAGGATGAACAAAAGGGATTTGAAAACTGTCGTGGAATACCAGCACCAGCCTGTGATGCTTTCTGTAATTCCATAAGTAGAGTTCTATATAATTCCATAATGTAATGATGTTTGTAATTGGAATTGATGCCGCTGTTGTACACAGGCCTCTATGACTGCACCTGCTGCCTCCTCTAGCTGGCCTCAGGCACCAGCTGCATGATTGGGGGTGGGGTAACTTCTGGAAATCCCTCTCCCCATAGTGGTATGGTGGTGGAGGAGGGGCCTTTAGTGCTTAGGAGACACCCTGGGATCTGCTTTTTACGAAGTTCCTTGTCTGGGTTGCCTGTGATCGAGTGTGGTCCTTCTTGATCTTGAGTGGGTTCCTCTTTCTACTCATCTGCTCACATACTATACACTTTGCTTTGCCAAGCTTGTCCATTGCCAGACTCTGGTTGGATGGTCCCACTCCATGTCCCTGTTGGGCAGAGAAAGCCCTGTAGTGTGGGTCAGGCTGGCCCCAGACATGGCTGACAAATGGCTTGCCACCTGAAGGGTTGTGCTTAGGAAGCGGGGCCCTCTGGATGAGTAGCTATGGCCCAGAAACATTATGACTTGATGCCCATTAGCTCTGTGCCTTACTTGGCATGCTCAGCATCCCTCATTGATAGGTGCCAAGTTGTGAGGCCAATTCCTAGGAGGGCTGGGCCAAATAGACACTGGAAACTGTTGTGCCTTCAAAGAGGTCCCTGCTAGTGGAAGCTTGTAGGTTGCATGGCTTATAGCTGTGAGAGCTTCTGGCTAACATTTTTGGATAAGTATGTTTCATACAGTACTCAGAGCACTGGGGCATGCTTACCCTAAAATGTCAGTCTTTGTTTATTAGGTTAGATTAGCACCAGGCCCAAAGCAGGCCCTGCCGGTCCAGAACAACCTGGAGTGTTGCAAAGTAGTCCAGAGAGTTCTAGAATTGGCTCAGTTTGCCCAGACAGTGAATTTGGACATCTTTGAGGGCTGACCTGTATCTGCATGTCCTGCTAACTTTAGATCTGTTCATGGGAGGAACACCTGAGATCTAAATGTGGAAATTCTGCCTTGGTTACTTGACAGCTGGCCTGGTGCCCGTGGAGTGTTCATTAGTTTTCAGTCTGCAGGATTCTCCTCTTCCCAACAGGAGCAGTGGGATCACATGAGGGAATGGAAACGAGGGGGTGGGAACATTGAACTCAGACACTCCCAGCCCCACCACTAAAGCATGCAGCTTAATAGTATGCAAATGAGCTAATACTCAATAATCACTCAGAGTGACTCATTTGCATTTGGCCCTGAGATGAGATTGCAGATAGGGTGGTGGAGGAAGAAGCCATCAGAAAGAGCACCCAGAGGTCCCTGTGTTCTGTGAGGCCCTCACCTAGAGCTGCTGGCGTTTGCTGAGCTCCTGCCAGGCAGGGACAGAGTAGACTCACAGGACCACCTCCCCTCCTAGACTAGGCTCCCTTGGTTCCCCCTGGATTCTCAGCAAAATTCAGAGGTGGGGCTTATCCTGAGCCCATGGACAGAACTAAGGACAGGATGTCTCTGCTTGAAACTGGGAAAGACCACTGGGAACTTGGAGTTGTTGGGTTTGGGAGGGAGGGGAGGTTAAAGACAGGGATGGTACAAAGCTCTGATGTCTGGAACAAGGTTATCTGACAGTGTTCAGGATGCCCAGTTAAGCTTGAATTTCCTGCCATCAATGAGTAACTTTAAAGTTACTTTAACGACTGCACTACACTCAATATTTGACATATATATGTATATATAATAAAATAATAATTATTGGGTAACAGAAATTCAAATCTGGGTACCTGTTTCTTATTCACTAAATCTGGTAACCCCAGTGTGTCAGGGCATAGAAGTCAAAAACCTGCCTTGGTCTGTGCCCCTGTTGGGCTGTAGTTGGATCCATGGAGCCACTTAGAAGAAGTTGAGTGGGGATGAGGAGTGAGAAGAAATGAGAGGGGCTGAGCATACACAGAACACTGGTACCTGGGCAGTCCAGCAGAGGCCAGGTGGTTGGCACTGTGGGGTGAGGAGTCTTTACGGAGGAGATAGAATGGGTGTGCTCACCTTCTCATGCCTAATCTGACACAGGACAGAGAGAGGAGGCTCAGAGGTGCCGCAGCCCACCCCGAGGCTGCTGGGACAGGGGACGTGGTCCCTTCTTAGCTCAAGGCCCACGTGAGGTGCGATGACTTGGAGGCCTTCGAGATCCTCTCTTTCCTTCTTATGCGATTGCAACGCTTACCCTCACTCCCTACTCTGACCCCAGATGCTGTGGATATGGCCGTATGGGTTGCTATCAGCCTCGAGGTTTTTCCAAACGCTGCTGGTGTGGCCATCCCACAATATTCTCCAGTTCTCCTTTACAACTGGAGCCTCCTTGCTCAGTTTCTGCCACCTAACTGTCCTGATGCCAGGTCATCTCCCTGACCCTCCTGCCAGGCCTTCCTCAGCAGCCCTTTCTTTCCACAGCCTCTGTTTAAGAGGGGGTGGTCTAGGGACTTAGTTTGTGAACCTGGTTGCCCGTGTGTATGTTTGTGCACGCACACACACGTGTGCACATGTGTACGTTTGTGCTTGTGTTCAGAAGAGGATGTAGAGAGCAGGATAATGATCACCATGGCAGAATCTGGCCTCTCCTCCCCCGCACCCATGAGTCAGGCTGATTCTAAGCGAATGAGATTTTAATCACCTGTCACCTCCGCCCGCACTTTCTCTATATTTATGATAATTTTTTTTGGTCTTTTTATTGAAATCAGTGTTGACTGAATCAAGTAATCCTGATTAGCAATCTCACTGTACCCAGTCAAGAGTGAAATGTAGCCCAGCCCTGGTGGTGCACCAAGCATTCTGAAATGGGGTGGGGGGGAGGGGGGAAGGAAAAGAAAGAAACAGATGAAGTTTGTTTGTCTTGGTTAGAGGTGATGGTCGGGTGTTTGAGGACAGTGGCTGTGTTAAACTGGCTAGCTTTCCTTCGTGTTGAGAACATCCTGGCATGATAATCCAATCAGAGGATCTTTTAGCATCATGGCGGTGGATGGGTCTCTGCTGACATTGTTTTGGTTTGAAATTGAAATTTGCAACAATGACATCAACAACAGCTACAAGGAATGATGCAGCAGGAAGTGTTTTCTCTGCGAGGTGTCACAGCGATGCTGGAGAGCTGGTTCTTCACGGCCTTGCTGGCTCTACGGCCTTTGGAAATGGTGACGTATTGATCTTTCGGGCAACGGAATAAACTGTGAAGGCGACAGATAAACACAGCTGTGAGAGTGGCCCTCGTGTTCTTCTGAGAGCAGCCATCGATCCTGGAGTGGTGTTATCAGATCTGTGGCAGCTCTGGTGTGGGGAGGAGCATCTCTCTTCCCCAAGACAAGCCAGGGACCCTGGTGGCCTGGTTGAGACAGAGACCAGCTGTGGGCCAGGGCATGGAGTTTGGAGCTTTTCCCCCAATCCACGGGCCTTCCTTCTTGAATTTTTCCCCCACTATCTTTTCCAAAGCAAATGCTTGAAGTGAAGACCGAGCTATTCACGAAGGTCTGTGCTTTAATGTCTTTGTTAGGAAAGCCCTAGTAGTGCCCCCTGGCTTTGAAGAGATTGCTTAGAAAGTCAGAGTGTGTGGGGCACTCCTGCCCACATTCCACAGTGCTCCACCTTTGCCCCTGAGGCTCCAATAAGTGGTGGCCTGGCATTGTTTTAGCACCTGGAAAAAGGGACAGAGCTCTCTTCCTCCGTGGATGGCTGGACATGGCCTGTTGCCATACATCCTGTGGGTTATAAGGGTCTCTGTGACTTTGCCTGGGGTCAGTATGAAGAGGATGCAAGAGGTCAGGGGCTGTAGTCAGTATTATAAAAGCAACAGCATGTACGCTGCCTGCTTTGAACAAGTCAGAGAACTCAGACTGGTTCTGTCACCTTTGGTGGAGGTGCAGGACAGGAAAGGCTCCACTTAGAACTAACTGTTCATGGACTTTGGATCAGAACCTGGTTCTGCCTGACAGGAAGCTCACTCGCAGACCCAGATGGTGAAGTCTGTGGTTGGCCAGGGACATTTAGGAGTCCAGTTTTCAAAATGGAGACCTGCGTGGAATGACCACTTTCAGGGCACATGGTTACATTGCGCTTGGTCTCCTGTGTTCCTCAGGATCTGTGGCATGCCTAGCAGAGCCTCATGGTAGCATTCAGACCCTCATCTGATCACAAGTGGGCAACAGCAAATGTACCTGGATCCAGAAGATGCCTCTGTTGTTCCTACAGTGACCTCCTATCCAAAGTATCCCCAAGACATCAGGGTCCCCATAGTTCTTCTCTGGACTCTAATGTTCATGACATATTAACAGTAATGTCTTTTCTTCTGGCAGACCAAATGCAGTACCCCCAAGTTAAGATGCAAAGCCCCTAACTCTGTAGTTGTACATTTTAAGGAAACACTTTGAATGGTATAACTGCTTTGTGCATCTTATGGGATAAACAAGGTGCCCAGTGTCAGGCTTGGTGGCCTTCTCAGAATGGGCCTGGTGTCCACCATACAGTCGTGCTGTTGATTTAAATCTCTTGGCTTCAGATTCAATTCCCACTTTACCACCATTACCAGCTCATTAGCAAGTTCCCATGCTATGTTACTAAGCAGGGTCCTTACCTACAAATGTTTACATAGGCCAGAACGTGTCTACCATCTCCCCTCCACCCTGGCAGAGTCCTTAAGAGCACCAAACAGGGTCCTTAAGGGATGAACCTCATCTTTCTGATGTCCCTGGGCACAGCATGTGGGACCCTTCTTTCAGACCCTGCTAGGGGAGGCACTGGTGGCTCATAGCATAATTCCTCCATTAGTTGTGTTTCCCCCAAATTCCACAAGATGTAAAAGATGTGAATAAAAAAAAATCAGTAAGAGACTTGGAAAAGGCCATAGAAGAGATCAGCAATTTCCTGAGGCCAAAGAGGAGAAAGGGTTGCTGAAGACAATGACCATGACTGTGGGATCTAGGTGGTGTGAGCATTACAGTGATCCTCAGCGGGGAGGGAGGAGAAAGATGACTCCTGACCCCAGGAGAAGAGGCAGAGGCCTCCTCTGAAACCCTTCACCTAGACTCAGGTTCCAGCGAGGACTTTCTGAAGGACCAGGAGCTGTGTTTTGTCCCTGAAAGAGTTGTGGTGTGAGTGAAGAAGGGTGGTCTCACAGAAGTTAGCAAAGGGGACTCCCGAATAAGCTAGAAGCGTTCTTATTGGATATAACTAGGTGTACAGGATAGATATACACATGGACTGTGGACTTCAGCTTTTGTTTAGGAAAGAGATAGCAAGGAGAGACTCCAAGTAGCATGGTGGCTGACTGCAGGGGTGAGTGCGTAGGTCAGTCTCACTGTCTCTGTAGGCTGACAGGTGTTTTCAGGAAGTTTCTGTGTCAGACATCATCATTCCTGTGCCTGTTCCTGTCCTCACTGTCTGCTATTTCCATGACTCAGCATGTCACATGTGAGTTAGGATCAGGATTGAGCCCTCTGCCTCTGTCTTGGCCTCACTCCTGTCCTGGGTAGGGACAGCACTAGTTTGCAGACCGTCTGGTGTTGCTCTAGTGGGAATGTTTCCTCTGCTTCTCTTTCTATTTCTGGTCCCAGAGATCGTGGGAGTCTAGAGGAGCTGACACAATGGAGTCTTGGGTTGTACACCTCAAGGTGTCCAAAGGCACAGGAAGCTGTGAAAACAGAACTCACAGTTCTGCTATGCCACCTCCCCACGGCCACATCCCTCCTCAGCTGCTGCCCATAGTGGACAGCCAGGGCATCACACACAGACAGAGGATGGCCCATGACGGCCTCTCTATCTCAGATTTCGCTATTGGTTCAGCAGCTAGGGTCTGATTGGCAAATGAAGTAGCTGATGTCTTCAGGTGTCAGAGGGAATGCATTGGGCCTGAACACATAGAGAGCAGGAGATGCAAGCTAGAGAGAGATACTGGATCACCAGGTACCAGAGACACCAGCTCATGATGGGTCCTGTCAGTGTGGGTAGCAGGGTTGCCAGATAAGTGCAAGATCCTGTCATTGCTTGAGTGTGGCTACCTGGAAGCACCTCTCTGGTCCCTCAGGCAGGTCCATAGGAAGATGCAGGAGGGAGGACCTTGGGTTCTCAGCCTCGAAGCCCCCATGTCTTTCATAAAGGGAGCTGGTATTTTGGTTGGGAGAAATTGCATGAAGAATGCTCTGTCCATTCTGCCCATCTAACGTTACAGTATTACAGGGAACCAAGAACTTCTGTTCACGTAATAAACTTAGATATCTGTTGGTTCCACTTTCCACTGGAAACATTTATAAAGCCAGGCCGGCAGGATGGCTCAGCTAGTAAGAGCATTTTCCACCAAGTCTGACAACTGAGTTCAACCTGGGAAGGAGAGAACCAGCTCCTTCAAGTGGTCCTCTGACCCCCACACACGTAGTTGCTAAATAAATAAATATATAAATGAATATATAAATGAAAAAATTAGTGTTTTTTAAATTCTTGAAGCCAGAGTATCTGTGACATGATGTGTTCTGTATCAGTTTG
Source organism: Microtus oregoni (assembly GCF_018167655.1). NCBI lineage: Eukaryota > Metazoa > Chordata > Mammalia > Rodentia > Cricetidae > Microtus > Microtus oregoni. Next base: position 7,774,810 of record NW_024543075.1, read on the forward strand.
TACCCCTGAGAGAAGCACTGTGTGCAGGGAGCCGGTTTTGTAGGACTCTGTTGGTTGGGACAGTTCTCAGATAGTGAAAATCCGAACTTGCTGTCCTTGGCTGATCAAGCTTCATTACAATGTTCCTGGTTGCCTCTTCCCTTCAGTGGCATTCCCTAAGGCTCAGTGATTCAGGGGCTGTGAGGTCTGGGGGCTCAGAGCTGAGGGAAGTCCTGCACTGGGCACCTGGTACCTCTGTTGATGCCTGTATCCCTCTCAGAACTCAGATCAGCAGACAGTGGCCTCCACACAGCAGACAGGCCATGATGTCTACTCTGTCTTCATCTTGATTGTCACTCATTCACCCACCTCCTGGAGTGAGGAGTCTTCTACAGCCAGGGTGCTCTGACTGCTCCCTTAAGCACCCCACTTCTCTTTCCTTTGGAGTTTGTTCACACATCCTCCTTTGGGGAAATGTGGGTTCATTTTTCCTCTCATTAATCCTATATCTTTCCCGGTCCTGTGAGTGACACTGTCCAGCCTGTACTTGATAGCTGTGCCTGGTGGGCTTTGTTCCATCTCTTCCCTGGAGATCTAGCCTCAGGCTGTGCTTATCCCCCTAGGTGTGGGATCTTTCTGGTCAGCTTAAGGACCTTCCTGTGTTTGAGTGAGTGGTCTGTGACCTTGAATTATTCTAGAAACCTGGTCTGGGGTCTGTGGTACAACCTCTCCACCTTTACCTGTTCCAGCCTCTCCCACGTTGGCTTTTGGTGCCTCCACCCTTCCCCAAGCCCGATTGTATACGTGGGTGTGCATCCTGTCTCTACACTGTCGGATTCTGTGGTCACCTTCCCAGCTGAGGTACACACTCTGACAGCCGATGCCAGAGTGTCACTTCCATATCCACATGGGACTTGACCCATCCAGAGCTCACAATCATCATGAAGATATGAGTGAGTGGATGAATGAATGAACAAATGGACAGATGCAGTATCCAAGGACACAGTAAATCATCTTTGTAGAGATTCAAAAGGACCTTCATTCTGCCAGCAGTACCTCCATCCTTTGGTGGCCTCCAGTGACCTAGTGTCATCAATAGCACCTCTACTGTTCCTTGTCAATTAGTTTTGCTGCTAATACAAATTCTGGGTCGACCTTTAAATGCCTACTGATGTCTTAGGATAGAATCATGGGTAATTTCCTTAAGTGCTTTCACTCACAAAGGGGATATGCGTGTGGGGAAACTGTTGCCTTGTGTAAGGGGATTTGCCTTCTGGAAACATCTGTCTAGAAGTGGTAGGAACAGGCCTTTTGTTTTAATCCCCCCCTCCCGAGCTATTTCTGTTAGAGTAAAATACAGGGTATGTGAAAGTGGCCAATAGCTTACAAGCTTGCCTTCAGCGTGAGGCACATTCACCGTCTCGCCCTTGACCGCCATTGCCCTCAGAGCACTTTCCATCTGGTCAAAGTGGAACCGTTCCCACCAAATGCTGGCTCCTCACCTGCGTCCCAGCTCTGGGCAGTCCCAACCACAGTTTTGTCTCCGTGAGGTTGTCAACTCTAGGGACTTCCTGGGAGTGGAACCAGATAGCAATTTGTGACCAGCTTGTTGGAGGTGACAATATGTCCTTAAGCTTCTTTCCTGTGGAAGCATATATCAGAAAGTCCTTTCTGGCACGGCCGAACAGTATTCTATTGCCTGGGTGTACCAGGTCCTACTTACCTATCCAGCCATTGGCCCAGCCTTTGGCTGTTGGAATAATGCCGAAGTAGACACAGTTGCAATGACCCTTCAAACTCTGCCTTTAATGCTTTTGTGCACAGGTGCAGAAATTCAAGGGCTGGGACATGTGGCAATCTCATTTTTAACCATTTGAGAGTTGCCATACTGTTTTCCATAGTGACCACATCAGACCTTTTATTCCCACCAACAATGTCCAGGAATTCTAGTTTTTCTAAATCCTCCCTCATGTTTTGTTTTTGACAGTAGCCATTCTGACAAGTAGGAAGTTGTGTCTCGTTGTACTTTTGATTGGTGTTTCTTAGACATTAGTGATGGCCAGTGGTTTTTTTGTTGGCTCATTGATCTTGCGTGTTTGTAATTGGGAGAAATGTTTGGTCAGGTCTTTCTGTCTTTCTGTCTTTCTTTCTTTCTTTCTTTCTTTCTTTCTTTCTTTCTTTCCTCTCTTCTTCTGTCCCCTCCCTCTGTTATTTAAAATGAAAAACAGGGTTTTACTATGTAGCCCTGACTGGCCTGGAACTCACTATGTAGACCAGGCTGGCCTGTGACTCACAGAGCTCCACCTGTCTCTACCTCTTAGTTGCTGAAATTAAAGGCTTTCTTGTGTTGAACAACATGAATTCTTTGTCTACTTTAGTAATGAATCCCTTACCAGATCAAAAGATTTCCCTCCATCCTTTGGGCTGCCTTTGTCTCCTGTGGGCCGTTGCTTAGTTTGGATGAGGGACTCCTGGAGGTGCACGTGTTGAAAGTTTGGTGCTCCAGAAAGATGTTATGGGGGAGATGGTGGCATTGTTGGGAGGTTGAGCCTAATGGGGGGGGGTCCTTTGGTCATCTAGAACATTCCTTTTAATGGGACAGTGGAACCTTCATCTCCCAGGCTACTTCTGCTTCTTGGCTCATGATAAGAGTCTTTGTTCTACCCCAACCCTGCTGTGACATGCTTCCATTACCAAAGCCCAAATTATTGTGCTGCCCAACTAGGGACAGGAACTTCCAGAGCCAAAACAAGCCCTCTTTTTTTCTTTATATGTTAGTAGCCTCAAGCATTTCATTTTAGCCCCACGAAATTAATTAAAGTAGTAGTGTGTCTTGAGGTTGAGAATTTGAAGATCTTCATGAACCTCAGTGTTTTTCTCTTACCATCTCAGCCTTTGGAGTCATAGCCAAGGTACCATCACTGACGTCATCATTCTGAAACTTGAGCTCTGTGTTCCATCTAGACCTTTGGTCTACCTTGAGTTAGGCTTTGTGTGTGCTGTTCTCAGGTGTGAACATCCGGTTTTCCCACAGCACTCATGAAAAGATGCCCTTTCCTATCAAGTGATTCTTTCCCCCACCATTTTGAAGTCACTGGACCACATGGGGAGGGTTTGAATCTGCACTCTCCTTCTGTCTCACTGGTCTGCAATATGTCATTGTGATTGCTGCAGTATGATAGCAAGTTCTGGGACCAGGGAGGGTGAGTCCTCTTTTGGTGTTACCCCTTTTGAAGATGACTTTGATGATAAATGTGTGCGTGTGAGCATCTGGGCTCAGTGTTGGTCCCCACAAGCACAGATGGTAGATGTGGGGAAAAGGATAGGTCGTGTGCTGCTGAGCAGTTCCTTCATAGATCACTAGAAGAGAGGCAAGAGCACATGGCTGATGGCCTACGGTTGTGTTTAGCAGCTCTGAGGAGCTTGCACCAGAAATGCATCCTTAGAATGTCATCCTCTTCCCAAGTTCAGCCTCATGTCTTAGTTAGGGTTTCTATGGCTGTGAAGAGACACCATGACCACAGTAACACTCTTATAATGGAAAACATTTAATTGTGATGACTTACAGTTCAGAGGTTCAGTCTATTATCGCCATGGTGGGAAATGGTGCCATGTAGGCAGACATGATGCTGGGGAACTAGTTGGGAGTCCTACATCCTGCTGGCAACAGGAAGTGGTCTCCAACACTGGGCAGTATCTTGAGCATATATGAGATGAACTCTCAAAGCCCGCCTCCACAGTGACACACTTCCTCCAAGACCACAACCACTTCAACAAGGCTACACATCTTAATAGTGCCACTCCCTTTGGGGCCATTTTCTTTCAAACTACCAAAGCTGGTCTCGGTCAGTGAACCACTCACCCTGGATCTAGAGGACCCTTCGTGGCATGACTCCAGGAAGTTTACAGTGATCCACTACATGAATTCTGCTCCATCAGTTACTAACTGTGTGATTCGACAGTTAAAGTTTCAGGGTCTCTGAATTTGTCCCCTGTGCAGTAGGGAGAAGTAGACTGATGATTCTGTCTGTGGGACTGAGTGACATGGGCCTTTATCAGGGATGGAATATGGTTGACTGAGTGGCATGGGTTCTGGCATTAAGTAGAATGTGGTTGACAGAGAGGCATAGGCTTCTGGCAGGGAGTGAATGTGGCTGGAGAAAGTGGAAGGGGCTCCTAGCATGGAGGGAGTATGGTAGATAGATGGCGTAGGGCTCTGGCAGGGTGGACATAGTGGCATGGGGATCTGGCATCGAGAATATTTTAGGCAGAGTGGTTCAGAGCCCTGGCATGGAGGGAGCATGGTAGATAGAGTCGCACAGGCCCTTGGCATGGAGAAAGCATGGCAGACTAGTGGCATGGTCCTTTGGCACAGAGGGAGCATGGCAGACAGAGTGGCATGGACTTCTGGCTTGGAGGGGATATGATGGACAGGGTGATGCAGGCCCCTGGCATAGAGTGGAGCATGGTCAAGGATGCTCTTGTACAAAACAAAACCAGCCTCTGCCGTTGCTATCAACAGGGTGTTCTTGGACCAACCCTTCTCATCTGTGCCTGCAGGTTTGGTTCAGGCTGTTCCAGTGTCCTCACAGAGACACTGATCCAGAAAGTGTAGGGACAGCTTCCTGTAGGCTTGAGGGAGTGCAAAGGTCTGTGTCCTGACTAGTCCCCTGGAAGATGTGGTCCTGCCTAAGCCCCCTGGGGACCTTCCTCTATGTCCGAAGGCTACAGAGAGGTACTCCTCCCACTTTCCTATTCCCACTGCCCTGGGTGCTTGTCAGCCCCCTGCCCTGTGGTTCTCAGGCTCTCTGGCTACAAGAGATCACAACTCTTGGTGCTGTATGAACCCCTGGGCCCACACTAGGCACAGTGAATGGGTGCTGGGCTTGCTTCCCTTGGCAGGATCCAGTAGCAGTTGGCGTGCTTGAGCATTTCTGTCATGCCCCTACCATGACTGGCCCTGCTTGGCTGGCTAGCACGGGGACAAGTAGAATCCACCCCTATCTTTATGCTTTACTTTCCAGAAGCTGCAGAACGTATGGAGGAACCGAGCGGTAACTCTCTGATCCCTGTTTCCTTTCTGCAAAAATCTGAATTCATACACAGCTATAAATGCTGGGTGTGTGGGTCGGGTGTAATGGCACACAGGCACAGAACTGTGTGGCTGGAATTGGCTCCTGGCCCCACAGCTGTAAAACCTCAGTCTTGTGTGCCCAGGCTCAGGGGGCCATGTCCGACCTCCTGGACACAGCCTGGTTATGAGCAAAAGTCAGGTCATGGAGGGTCATGGCTGGGTGGAGAGGGAGGAGTCTGATACCAGGAATGAGAAGCTGAATGTCTACAGTTATATTCAGAAGCAAGGGAATACAGCTTTGGGGTGATGTAAGCCTCCCCAAAATCCATGTTGTAACCTCATGGGGGGAACATGTAGTGCAGCTTGGTAGATCAGAAAGTGTCCATTTAAACCACATACACTTGTTCTGCCCTGGAGCCAGAGCTGTTCTCTGACAAGCTTGTCAGTCCCCCCTTCATCAGTACGTGAGGGCATAGTGAGTGTGTGGCATATACCCCCTGGCGTGCCAGAGAAGAGCGGAACGAGAGTTCTGACTTGGGATGAAGGGCATTGTGGAGATGGGAAGACAGGCTGTGGGTGGGTACTTGCAGCCTTGTGTGTTTTTAGCGTTGCCCATGTCCATACCCCAAGATGCCAGCCACACTCAGGCTCTTCAAAGGGTCACAGCCTGTGGTCAGTCCACTCTGTGCTCTCCCACCTGGTACCCAGAGAAGGCAGCCTGTGCTTGGAATTCATGGCCCTGCCATCAGGACGCCACAGCTGGCTTGAAGAAAATTGTTCAAGAACTCTAGAAGGGAAGCCCGTGGCCTGGACAAGGCAGCCACCCTTCGCACAGATAGAGGCCTTGGCCCCTTTCTCAGGCTCAGCCAGGTCCCATGTGGGATGTCCTCTGCCAAGTGGGTGCTAGAAGCTTGGTGATCAACTCAGGGCAACTCAGTCTCTGTGCTGATATTTGGTCATGCTCAGAGACCTTCTAGGTCGTGATCCTGGGATGACAGGGAGGATTTGCTGCTGACATCTGGTGAGTGGAAACTGGAGACATCTGCTCAGCAGCGTCCTGCTTGCCCAGCTTGGCCCCATCGGTTCCCCCTGGAGAGGCACAGAGTGCACCCTTTCATCAAGAGTCCACCATGCTTGCTGCTGACAATCGGAAGCTGCCTTTTTCGCTGTTGACCTCGTTCTTTTGGTACCGTCAGCTCATGATGCTGAGGCTTTTTGCTTGCCAAGGATACTGACTATATCCCCCACCACAGCAGCCTGTTCCTAGCTGTTCCTTCCCTGTCCCCTCACACCAAGGTTAGTTTTGACTCATAACAGCCTTCTGGGGTCCATGAAGCTTCCCACTTAGAAGAGGAGAAGCAGGCTGGAGAGGCTTTGGGAACCCCAAGGAGGCCTTCACTGTAGCCTGGTGCCCCTGCCGCACGGAGAGTAGTGTCGATGCCAATGGACACCCCGGGCACTGGCCCTTTTCAGCTTCCATGTAAGCAGTTTGGGGTTCCGACTGCCCGGTGGGAGTCATCAGTCCGGTACTTTTCAGAAGCATGGCTTTGCAGGGTTCTTTGAACTTTAATAATCTGGGCTGTGTTTGTTTGTTTGTCGCCCCCCCCACCCCCATTATTTTTTGTTACTCCATAAAACAAGCCGCATTCCAGGGAGGCAGCTGAGATTCTGTCCCTTCACTGTTTCGTACCATCCCTGCTGGGTCCTAAGGAGTTTTTAATGCCCCTCTGGCCACGCGGGCATGGTGATTCCCTGTGTGGGGCCAGCCCCTTCCTGCAGGTGTTTGCCTCTTGGGTTATAACAGCAGCAGGCCTCAGTGGTGTGTTTTAGGTTTCTCTTCTGTCCTCTCTCACTCGTCTGGCAGTATTTATTAGATACCCACAAGCCTGGCTCCATGTGGGCTCTCGGGTCACAGAGCTCAGCCACTGTCGTGTAGAGTAGGATCACGGTCCAGTCAGCTCTAAGCCAATCCTGGGGTATGCCGTAGAGCAGTTGGAGCGTGCTAGACGTAGTCCGCCCCTTGAGACACAGTTCCTGCATACTGGAATATTTGAGAGGCAGCCCTCTCCATGTGCCCTCCACCCCCCGGGCTCTCTCTACAGAGCTGTCCTGTGCCATTGCCTCCCCTACATAGTTCTTCATCTGTCTGCGGAGCTCAGCTCAGATATTGTGCCTTCCAGAATTCAGTCCCAAATCAAAAGGCTCCCAGTGCTCATGGCAGTTCAGTTGTCATCTTGGAATATAAGGCATTACTGTCCCCCGAGCTCAGTATACGCACTCATAGCTGCCCTCTCCTCTGCCGTGGGCCTCCCTAGGACACTGGTGGCCCTGGTTCACTGACTCTGAGGGGCAGGTGCTGGCACATCTGTCTGTTCCCTGGGAAGCTGTGATGGAAGTCAGCCACCTTCAGCTTCCCCCAAGCATTTATTGACTGCCCGCTGCGAGCAGGGACTGTGTGTGTGTTCATGGTACTGGGCCAAAGGGGTGAACAGGTCTTTAAGTGTGTGCCCACCCATTCCTCACCCAAGGAGGTCAGCATGGTCAGGTCACGGAATCCAGTCAGGGAGATATGAAACTCAGCTTATGTGTGGCAACACATGTAGGCTATCCCCTTGATGGTTCCAACCCTGACTTTATTACCCCTGAACAGCTGCTTGAGCCTGCAGGTTCCACTGAGGCAATCCTAGGTGGGTGGTATGGGGGGGGCAGGTTGGCTGAGTGGGGACCTGCATACATGAACACTTGGTCACCCCCTTATTTTTGGTCCACTTGGGCTTTCTGATCATTTCCTGTCATTTTTTTCCCTTAGATCTTCTTTGATGCTAGAGTAGACCTCAGGCTTTATGAAAACTTGACTTCTCTTCTACCTTGGTTTCATTTTAAGTAGTACCTGGGGTACATAGCAGGTAGGAGTCAAGTCTTGAGCTTCTGGACCCAAACTGGATCTTTTGAGGGCCTAAGCTGAAACAAGAGGGCTTGAGAAATTCGTGTCTGTTTTTTTTTTTTTCTAAAATTTAATTCTGGAGCCCCAGGCCTCAGAATCTCCTGATGGGGGATTCCCTAAGTCTTCAGGTCCCTAGGTGCAGAGGGAGCTTGAAGACCAAGTGTGTCCATCCTGCTGGATTACTGGGTCCCTATTCTGATGGCTCCTGGTCTCTGGTGGCCTGGGAATGGAAGGCAGGAAATAGAAGGTGCTTGGCATAGGAGCTGCCCATGTGGTCTCCCCAGGCTGACTGCTTGGATTGTTATCCCGCCAACAGCGCTGGTACTCCTGGACCACTCAGAGGGGTTCGCAGGCACCAGATTATATGCAGTTGAGTACCCTCTGAGGACATGCTGAAACAGATCCTGTAGTAAAACCACATTTGTAACTCAGTCCATCCCAGCCAGGCTTGTCTTCTTTATTGTAAATTTAGTTGTTAACTCTCTGTGTGTGTGTGTGTGTGTGTGTGTGTGTGTGTGTGTGTGCATGTGTGCGCGCGCACGCATGTGAGTGAGTGAACAGAGGCATTTCTAGGCAAGAACAACCTCAGGTGTTGGTTTTTGGAAATGCTGCCCACATTACTTTTGAGACAGCATCTCTCTTTGGCCTGGAGTGTATCTAATAGGCTCGCCCAGCTCTCTCGTAAGCCAGAGGGTTCTGCCCATCTCTTTGCTGAGAATACAAGCATACCACCATGGTTGGCTTTTAATGTAGGGTCTGGAGCTCAAACTCAGGCCTTCACAAACACTTGACTGACAGTGTTACTTCCTGAACCCATTGACCATTTGTTGCTGTTGAGTGGCCTTTGTTTTAGCTAAATGCCTCTGTGAAGTATATTAGTTCTGGGTGCCCCACTTTGTCTCTTATTTGTGTGCTTCTTTGTTTTTGTTTTTGAGGTGGGGTCTCACCGTGTAGCTCTGGCTGGCCTGGAACTTTTTATGTATGCCAGGCTGGCCTTGAACTCATGGAAATATGCCTGTCTCTACTTCCCCGTACCTGTTATGTGCCCCATGTTAAATTGATAGAAAGCTGTGTTTTTGTTCTTGGGGTCTTCACAAATCAATTTTATTTGTTGGCAGTGGGGTCTTGTTTCTTCTGGAATGTCAATTTTTTTTTCCTCTATCTGGTAATTTGGAAGCTTGGGCCTGGGTGTGAATCTAAGGTCACCAGGACCCGACCTTTTCTTGGACAGGGATGCTGTTCTTCCTGTGGTGACAGCTAGTCCCACCCTGGGCTCCTTGCTTGCCTTACTTCTAAGAAGGGCTTGGGCTGTGCTGACCTCTGTCTAGATGTGACCTTGAGGTTTAGTGTATGGAGAAGATTGTATGTTAGTCATCAGCACACCGTTGAGCCTCTCAGTGACCATGCCTTGAACTTTGCCTTAGATTTGGGGTGGTACCTCTGTGTCTAGTCTTCTTTGACGGTGGTTGTCCCTGCTAGCCCCTGAACTAGTATGGCTTGAGCTACCATGCTGTCGCTGCCTCTCTAGTTTGCCTCCTGTATGTCCCATTGAACAATATCCTTGAGTTCTAGAATAATGCAGGAGACACAGCATTCTTAATATGGTAGTAGAGGGCGTCTCAGGTTTGGTTTTTTTACTCTCCAGTGATGGGATTTGAACCAACGGCCTTATATATGCTAAGCAAGCTCTCTACCATGGAGCCACACGTCACCTGCGACTTATTTCTGAAAACTATATGCACAGGGCAGACTGGGGGATGAAGCGGGAATGCATTTCCTATGTATTACTGTGTTTAGTGCTTACTGGATGCATTTCCTATGTGTGCATGTGCTGTGTTTAGTGTTTACTGAATGTAGGAGCTGGGCAGAGAGGAGAACATCATTCCTACTTCAAAGATAAAGAGCCTGAGGCTGCCCCAGGGAAAGGGACTGGCCCCGAGCTAAGGAAGGTGCAGGGGGTTGGGATCCTTTCAGCATGGGTGTTTGTATGTGCTGCATACCTCAGGCTGCTCTTTGCTTTGGCTTTCCCAGCTATGGAAATCAGAGAGGACCAATCTGTGCCTCCTGCCCTGGGCTGTCACTCCTGTCACTCTAGCCCCTTATATAAGCCCCTGTGTGTCTCCTCCATGCCACCCTGAGTTTTGTCTCCTACATCTGAAAAATGGGATGATATTTTTAAAATTGATTCTTCAGATATTATCCTGAACTCTCAATTTGAAATAGCTGTATAGAATAAGGAATTAATCCTCTTCTCCCGCTTCCCTGGCGACCATCTGCCTCTGCTCACCCCAGAAGGTGCCAGATCCCAGGAGGGAGGAAGCTACCATCTTTTCTGGTCCCTTCCCATCTTTTTACATTTGTAGACTAGGCAGGAATGGAGCAAGCTGCCACCAGCACTTTCAGGTGGTTGTATGTGGTGTCGGGCCATCGTGTGTTTGTATTTGGGTATTTAGATAAAATATTGTGCTTCTCTCCAAATGCTCGGCCATCTGTGGGCACAGCTTTTCCACTCTCTCAGCTGCCGTGTGCTCCCAGCATGGATGTCTGGGCTCTTGCTCGTTAGAACAAACTTCACGGAACGTCACACCCGGACAAACGGGCTCCCCAACTGACTTCCCAGTTCCACTTGTCTCATCTTGGTTACCATGCTCTCTCTCTCTCTCTCTCTCTCTCTCTCTCTCTCTCTCTCTCTCTCTGTTAGATATTGCTGTGTATGTTCTAAATTCTGACTGCTCAGAGAGTATCCTTACTTGTGAATAATAGTGGCTTGGAGAATTCAGCTTTTTCTCTGCTCACATTTGTTGTAGTGTTCCCTGCTTCCCAGACCCCAATCCCTGGAATCTTAAGTCCTAGGCCCTCCTGTCCCAGTGCCTTTGATAGACTTTCTGGCACAGCAGACATCCTGTAACCTTTGGGCATATGGGAGAATGTTCCCCTTCCTCTCCTTCACCCTTTCTCTGTCTTGGTGCTGCTGGCGAGGCTGTCCAGTCCTGGGGTAGACACCTGACCTCTGTGAGTGCCCGAAGAACAACGGTGCCATGGTTCAGCAGGTGCATTCCAGAAGCTTTTGTCAGGAGCTCCATACAACAGCCTTGAAATTCTAGTCCCTCTTCACAGGTGTTAGATGAGTTCTCAACCCAGCCTCTGCCTGTTCTCTGCCCCTCACATTTCCAGAGTTCGTTGCTGGCCTTTCCAGATCTGATAAGATGGCTGGGTGACTCTGGGCTCTTCCTTCACCACTGATCCTGCCTCTCCTCACGTGACATCTCTTTGGTGGAGGAGGTTCTAGGGTTCCTGATGCCTTATGGTCAGAGGTCAGGGTTGACCATGCTTGCAGGGGCCTCCCTGGAAGATGTGTGCTTAGATGGACTGTAAATGCCCGAGTCCTTTCTGCAAGGTTTGGAAGAAAGGATGCCTCCTTCAAACTGAGGCCTTCAGAGGAACAAAGGATGACTTCCCTTTGGGGTGACCCCATCCTTGTGCCCAGGAGAAAGTGTTGATTCTATCAGGTGCGGCTGGAGACCGTGATTGCGTCCCTCTCACTCCACTCCTGCCTTCTGGTCCTTGTATTCTGGGCTTCACTGTGAATATTGTCCAGCCTTTGAGAAAGCACATTGCAGGCAAGACTGCTACCAAGGAGACTGGCCTGCATCTACCTTTCTCTCTGTCTAGTCTAATCATTAGGATACTGTCCTGGGGACCTCCTCCGGAAAACTGCACATCCTTGAGCAACACTGCTCAGCCAAGGGAGAATCAGATGTCACTGTATAGAGCATCTAAGACTCTGCCTGCCTCAGTCTCCTTCTGGGGCAGTCCTGCCTGCCTCTAGGAGTTTTTGTCTTATCATAGATTTTCATGTGTGGATCTTTGGACTTTTAACTCTACAAGGAATTTTGAGATAGGATGTGAGTTCATGAATGGCAGTGCCTGGTTCTCCTCCCTGTATATCAGCTGGGAAGCTACAGTCATTGACCTATGATTTTCTGGTGGCATTTCCATACAGATCAGAAGTGAGCTTAAGACATGGCATTTGGTGGGTGGTTGTTTGTGGGGCTTGTCTGTAAGCTCCAAAGGTTCACATTACAGAAAGAGTCTAGGATTAGAGGAACAGATGGCTCCTGACTTTATTGTGTCCACCATGGACAGGCCCAGGGCACCTGTGTGCCCTCAGAGTTGGCCATGTTCATGCTCTTATACAGATGAGGAGACTGAGTCTTCAAGCAACAGCCGACCAAACAGCTGCCCAGAGTCCCAGAGTTCCCTATACTGTGCTGGCCCTACTCAGAACACCTCACCCGCAGACCACCAAACCCCTACTTCCCACACAGGTGACAACCTGCATTCCCAGCGTGCCTTGGGATTCTCTCTGGCTTATATGATGCTACTTGTCTTGATGAAAGATCTGGACACTGCGGCTCCTTGGGTGTAGGAGATCCCTGCATCAGGGCAGGTTTAGAGGTGGAAGCCCTGCTGGCCGTTCTCTGGGATATAGTAGACCATCCATCACATTGCTTAAGACCACATATGGCTGCGGCAGTAAACAGCATGTTTAGTTATCCAAGAGAGGAAGGGGCGGCTATTAAGGGTGCATGCTCGCTCTGGCCTCTCCCATGCTGCTGTCCCACAAAGTCCCGTGTAGAGACCTCTAGAGCCGGTGCTGGGCCCTGCATCCGGCATGCAACTGTGTGTGAGCCGACCGAAGAAATGTGTGCAAGTGCTCAAAGGCGCACGAGGAGTCACCGGAGATGGTAATGACAATGTTTTGTTATCTTTGCATTGCTTTCTTTGCACGCTTGTTAAAACGTGGAGTCACAGTGTCTGAGACGGACCCTAACAAGGGCTTTCTAATCAGGCCCAGAATGTTTCTGTCAGGCAAAAGAAAAATACTTAGCTCGAACAAAGCTGTGTTCTCCCCCCCTAAGAAACACATTTGTTTAAAGATTGGCCTGTCAATTTGCAGATCCACATTTCGGCTCTTTCCGTTCAGACACCGAGCCCGTGCCGATCTCTGCCCAAGAAGTGGGAACCGTACCAGCTGTTATTTGTTGTTGGACGGGAGTAAACTTCATCAGGACGACTTAGATGTGTGTTTCAAATGTCACTCAGTACTGCTCTCTTGTAATGAAACGCCGCGTACAGATTTCTTCCTGAGGCTCAGGGGGATTAGACCCGGTAAAAGAAGAATTCAGTCTTCCTCGCCGTGGCGCATCAGAGTGAGAAGTTTAAAATCCACAATTTATTCAAATATTGATATTTCTACTTGTCAGAAGAGAGGGGCCTTGAAATTTCCACTGAGCACTGTTGTCAGAAGAATTGCAAGAAATGTGTCAGATAATTCATAAACGGAGTTCACTACTGTGAAATCAGCTGGGAACAGGAAAAAATATATTCTTGTCGATGTAGAATAGGGGCAATATAACAGAAAACAGCACTAGCTTTTCCATCATGTCAAGCAAATGCTCAATTTGGACCAGGTATTTTTTTTTTTAAACAGCCCACTGCTCCTAGAGAAGCCTAGAATACATGAGAAATGTTTTGAGTTCTGCTTCGTAGACAAGAGATCTGTTTGTTGTTTTTTCCCCTCTGAGACCTTGGGTTCCCATCCTGCAGGAGCCAATCAGAAGGCAGCTGTTGGCGCCTGGGCTGAGGAGGGGGCTCTGCATATGGTTTGCATTAAGGCCCTGAAAAGCTGTGAAGAGCCTGGTAGTGGTGAAGGACCAGTGTAAATTCCATGCTGTTGATAGCAGGGGGACTGAGTTGCAGAGAATTCCGCTGGGATGGGAACAGGCCCATCCTCCCACCGAGGCGGTGTTTTCCTCCTTGCTGGAGCCGATGGCGGGGAGAGCAAAGTACTGGGCATGTGAGACCCAGAGGAGCGGAGACACTTGCTGTCCACCCCTTATCGCCTTACCATGTGGTTAGGCTTTCTGAGCTGCAGGCCAGACCTTGCCCACACCTGCTGGGAGCCCTCATTATGTATTCATCCATTCATGTGGGCAGACGCATACCCCGCGTGTGCCAAGCTCTCTGCCATGCTGGGCCAGGAGCTACCCTTGGAAGAACCGTAGCCTGCTTCTTTGGCGGGGCCATTTTGAAATCTTGCTATTTTTGCTTGTTTCTTGGCAAAATTTCCTTTGGACCATACGTGCCATTTGTGAGCTGGGTTCAGGGCTTTCACGGCCCTGCATCTGATGTAGGAGCTAGGTAGGGCCGCCGTTTCCTCCCAGTCCACCTTGGAATCCTTCTTGTCCAGTCTCTTTGCCGGGGTGGACTTTGGCATGAATGGTTAGTCAATGAAGCTTGCTAACCATCCCTCCTGACCCTTGCAGTGAGCTAAGCCCCTGGACTCGCCATTTCTATCATGGAGGTTGGAGCAGCTAATAGATGCCAATACTTTCTCCTCATGACTTGGCTGACATGACCCTCAGCTTTGGTGGTCCTAGGTGACGGGAGGGAGGGTTGAGATGAATATTACTGGATGAAGAAATAGACTGAAGACAGTTTTGGGAGGGCAGTGGAGGCAGAGCAGGGGAAAGTGAGGTAAGGTAAGAGGAGTCATTTAGGATACCTGCGGGGTGAGGATCCCGAGTCAAGTACAGGGTTAGGAAGGTACCCTGCAATACAGAGGGTTTGTGGCTTCATTCCTGCTGGCTTTCCAAGGCTGTCTTCTGGTTAGAACATTAGGAATGTCCCTCTGACTTCTGAAGTGCTCTGAAGTTATGGTCTCTGGGTTGGCCCCACCCTTCTGTGGAGCCCGAGGCCCCTTTTGATCACGGTGCTGCAGCCACTGCCATGATTGGTGCTAGGAAGGCGAGTTTCTGCTGCACAGGCTTGACCTTGCTTTCTCAGGCCCTGCAGAGTGACCTTGGAATGCAGTCGTGGGATCTAGAGGAGTGGGCAGTGGAGGATGATGCCTGTGGTGATGCCTTAGTGGCTGGCTCAGAGCCCTGAGTCTGCAGCTGAGCTGTGTGGGTGAATCCATTCCACTAGCAGCCTTGGCTGCAGCCTGGCTGGGCCGTGGGCCCCAGGAGTGGATGTGCTGAGCCGCAGCAGTAAGTATACACTGGGAAACCTTCCCTTTGGCCCACGTGAACACACAGGGGGCAGCTGGCAGACAGGACTGCCGCCAAGCAGAAAGACTGGGGGCCTGGGAAGGAATTTTTTTGGGGGGTAGAATGTTAGTTTTCAGGGGAACGTTCTGAAGTCCTATGACTTAGGAGAGGCATAGGCAAAGGTCTGTCAGGGGCAGCTGAGGGTCCACAGGAAGCAGAGATGAAGTGGGCAATCTCACAGGTTGATGAAGAAAACAGGGCCTGATTCTGATGCTTGAAGACATTTTCATCAATATTTGGTATGTATCTGCTAGACTGCTGACGGAGGAGGGTTTCCGTTTTTTTTTTTTTTTTTTGAGACAGGGTTTCTCTGTGTAACAGCACTCTCTGTACTAGAACTCGCTTCGTAGACCACGCTGGCCTTGAACTCACAGAGATCGCCTGCCTCTGCCTCCGTAGTGCTGGGATTAAAGGTGTGTACCACCACTGCCTGGCTAGGAGGAGGGTTTTGTAGCTCCTTCTGATCTGAACTTTAGGGCCACAGTGCAGCTATTTTTGAGTATTTATGAGGCAATATGTCTGAATAGGTTTGTGTATGTGTATGAGTGTGATTGCATTTTATTTCACTTGTTTACTCTGTAAGTATGTGATGGGTGGGGCAGGCAGAAGCAACCCTTTTCATTTGTAAGGGAGGCTGTGGCTTTCTTCTGCTAGGCTCTGCACTGGCTTGGGGGGCTGAACATCCATAAGGTCTGCATGTGTGTGCATAAGGAAACTGTGTCAAGCAACTGAAGGCTCAGATTCTTCGCAGGGAACCCAGGCCTCATTTGGGCAGAGTGCTGGGGTTTCTGCCCGCGTGGCCCCTGGCCCTATGGCCCACGTGGCCCAGCCCCGGGCGGCTCATTAGCACATACCGCTGCCGGCCTCCACGCCTGCCTGCCGCGCTGGCTCCTTCGTGCTTGTTCACTGTCTGCTGGTGCCGGCGGATCTGTCATCGGCGCTGAGCAGAGCCGGAGCCCTGACAGTGAGGAGGTAAATGCTCCCTGCCTGAATCCCCCATTAACTTTGTGAGGCGTATTGATTTCTTGTAAAAATAATGATATTGACAGGCCTTCCAGGAGTAATTGTTTCCAGAGCGCAGAGGTCAGTGCTGTGAGGGAAGGACTGGGAGCTGGGCTCTGAGGCTGTGAGCCCAGGGGTGAGCACTTCAGGTCCTGTAGGACCCACAGTCCCTGATACCCTATGGTGTGTCTTGAAGGGTCACCAGCTGGTACAGGGGCTTGCCGACTTGAAGAGGATGACAATGAGTGTCCATGTGGCCACCAGCCACCCTGGGCTGCACTCCTGGGTCATGCTTTCCAGATTAGACCTCAGAGTTTGCATGGTTGTTCTTGGGCTGGGTTTTAGGGTTGGTGACTGCTTCAGCAGGCCTTCCTGGGCCCTTTAAATGAGAACCGTGTATCCTACCCATGGGTTCTGCTCCTTAAACATCCTGTCCTCCCAGGCCTGTGCCCTTTCCCAGAATCCAGAGCTGGAAGTAGAGTAGGGTGTTCCTGAAAAGGCAAAGAGGGAGGCTGAGAAGTGGTCACAGGCCCTTCAGTGATCTGTGGAGCGGACGCAGTGAGGAGGACCAGAATGGCCTACCAGTGTGAATTTCCTGCAGTTGGGCGGGAGGGAGGCTGGGCTCTTTCTGCTGCTGGGCGTGGGATCTGCTTTTGAGCAGAGAGACTGGTGCATAGTGCTGAGCCCCGATGTCTGACCTTAACAACCAGGACATCTGTGTGAAGGCACACAGGTTTCAGGCACTAGTGTTTCCCGGTCCTGGGAAGGTCAAGGGGTGAAAAAGTTCTCTCTATGAGAGGCAACACTGGCCCATTCATTTTCGAGTTCCACGTGCCCACAAAGGAACAGAGAAACTTTTAATTTAGAAAGAAAATCTTAACCATCTGTCTGCAAGATCAGAGTGGGCGGGTAACAGTTGTGTTTTTAACTCTGCCTCTATTTTATGTATTAAACATGTATCTTTAGTTTATCTTAAAGGAGAATTACTTAAAGAGACACTGGCATTGCTGTGGAACCTGCAAGGAGTTGCCTTGTGGGTCACATGTGTTGCTTGTAAATCCAGTAAATCCAGCCTACCAGGATGGCGACCTCATGTATCCTGGAGCGTGTTCGAAGCTAAGAGTGTGCAAGGTGGGCATGAGCAGACCTCAGGCTGGCATATGTGTCCATAGCTGTTCTTTCCCACATTCTCTACCCCATGTCTCTTCCCAAATGACGGAATTCTGATCCAGGCCACCGAGCATCTGGCTGGTAGTCGTGGCTGCCCACCCTCTACTAGCTTTGGCTGAGTTTTCTTGGTGGAGTTTGTTTGTCACTCAAGGAAATCGCCCATTCAGGCACACCCCCTCTCCTGGTTGAGACTCCTTCTAGCACTGTTTAGAACAAGATTTGTGTGGGCCCTAATCTGATAACCATTGCCCAGGACAGCCCATGTCACTCTGCTGGGAGATGGTGTCTAGGCTTGTAGCTACATCTAATGGGTATTTAGGTGCAAAGTAGCTGTGAAGTGTTAAATATTTACATGCAGAATGCCAATAGTAATTGTCCACTTTATCTGAGCTAGCCTAGGGAAATGTCTTATTTGTTTCCATGTTACTTCAATAAACAGAAAGCTAGAAAATCCGCCTGCTATTTCTTGGGGGCTTAGAATTAATAAAGCCAGGCGGTGTAAAATATGTGCTTTGGGTTTCTGAATGATCACTTCTGCACCAGGTCATATAATATGGCTTTAACTCCATGTGGCCTGTCTATTAAGCAAGACAGGATGAGCCTCACAAATAATAAAAAATATTTATGTTTTTCTTAGTGATACTAACAAGGTAACATATCAGAGAAGAAATGACAGGAAAAGAATAAGGTAACTGTGTCTTATGAATTCACGGCTCAGTGGGGTCCCGGCTAGCTCCCATAAACGCCCTAGGATTCTCTGTTCAGCACTGCTGTTATCCCACAAATTGTATTTTTTGCTTTTTGTTTGTGAAATCTGAAGTGTCATAAATGCCTCCGTCTCATCTATATTTGATAGTTAATATTAGTTTCAACCAGAAAAGTGCACTTTACATGTGACAACGTACGATTACCTGAGAGTGTTATTGCAAAGGAAAAAATCAATACCAATTTATAATTCACGATCGCAGTCTATCAGTTTTTATGGCTCTCTATCCAGTCTCATTAATTTTTTATTATGATTGACTGAAACAGAAAGATTTTTAACATGTTTCGCTGTTATTTATTCAACCTTAATAATTAAATAAACCTTAATTGGCTGTATTTTGAGGTGTCTTGGTGCTGTGGCTGGGAAGGGTTGGGGTGACCATCTATTATTGATGCCGGAGGTACCTCACATTGTCTTCTGAAGCCACTCAGGGCGGGGACTTGTGCTGTGCCGTCACCGGAGCAGGAGAAATGGATTTTGTCATCGCCTAATCAAATTCTGGTTAAGAGGAGACCATTTGTTTTCATTCAAAATATAAATTACCAGTAGCACCTAGAGGGACGTAATCAACCCTCCCCGAGTACCTGGAGTTGGTGGAGAGTTCCTCTGCAAAAGTTGATCAGTAGCTAATATCTTGATTAATGAAGCCAAAGGGTCTGTTGCATGGAGCGCCATAAATGGGGACGCCCTCGCCAAGGGTCTCCCGATTTGTGGTTAACGGGTCCCTTTGAGAGGTGATTGACAGATGGAAAATTGCACTTTCAAATTTCATCCGTATTCATTTCAGTTGTTCTTCTACATGTCAACCGCTTCCCCTTCTGTGGCAGGCCAAGGCTGTGTGCATTAGCTGTTTCCACACCGAAAAAAGAAAGGAGACAATCTCGTATTTGAGCATGCTGAAGGAAAATCAATCATGTCATAAGTGAGAGGTATGGATAAGTTTGAACTGTAGCAACTCCCATCATTTCATTTCTGGCCACGCTGGTGGGTTTTTGAGAGCATAGGGCTGTGAGCGGCACCCCCGCTGCACCAGAGAAGTGGAGGCGTAATAGAGCTGGGCTAGAAGGGAAATTCTGTTTCCCTGGTATTTGTCAAGTTTCTCCTGGGGTGGCATGAGAGGAACATCAAACCCTAAGATTATATACACTAGACATGTTGACAGAATTGAAAAAGCTCCAGTAACTATGGCAGGGATATACCAGCCTCCCCCCCCTCCTCAATCAAAGCAGCTGCTTTGAGTCTGACGCTGGTTCCCATTTTGCCTTTGCTCAACTCACACTTGAGTCTCAGCCAGAATGTACTGTGTGTGGTGTCCAGCAACGAGCCTGTAGCTGAGCACGGGGAGGGTGACCAAGATGCCCTCCTCGCTCACAAAGACCAGGGACCCAGCCTAGGCTTCGTGGGGGCAGAAACAAGCAACTTAGAGGGATTTGGGGCAGTTTCAAGGGATCTATACGTGGTACTGAGCAGGGGCGTCGTTCTGTATTGGAAATGCTGTGAAACTGTAGGAGACGAACATGTTGCAATTTCACAATCTTGTTCTTAATATTATTGAAAGAGAGCTCTTCTTGGCAGTAATAAATTTAACACAAAAATCAAATACAAAACAAATTTATTCTTCCAGAGCCGATGCCCCAGTCATTTCTTTCTTGTCTTGCATTAAGCTTTAAAATCAACTGTCACTCCTTATCGATTGCGTCTGAATTGTTATCTATATTTCTCAAAAGCGCTCTTGACAGTTAATACAGTGTAAATTATAATCTGGGGAAATGCTGCTTGTGTTTGCCAGCAAATTGCTTAGATTCTGAGTAAGGCTGCTTTATTCACCATTCTTTCCTTGTGGCCATCTATTCTAGTAAAGATCATTCAGGCCAAATTATTCTAAATTTACACTCGGCTAGTATGTAAATCATATTGTGGAAATCACTTTTGGAATCACCGCGGAATGTGAAGCAGTGTTGGAGTGTCTGAGCACAGCATTAATGAAACAAATATCGCCTCAGGGGCCCAACCCACCAAGGCGGCCTGAGGAGGGAGGTTCCTGCCTGGGGTGTGGGTGAGAGCAACCCAGGATGTCTAGGGCCTGCCCTCTTCGCTGCTTCCCTGGAGAGCCTTCCTTGGGTTCTCACTGAGCTATGTGGTCTCCCCTGGGGGCCAGCAGGAGGTGTGGGTCCACCATGCTGTGCAGTGGTGTGCAAGGGCTGAGCTGATGCTCATCCGTGATGTTTCTACATGGGGAGGGAGATGTCGGGTCAAGGACTACCCTGTGGAGCAACCTGGCCAGTCTCTAGCCTGGCACTGGCCAATGGGCAGAGAGTATCAACGCAAGCCTTAAATATTGCTGCACTAAGAAAATAAATAAAAACAAGTGGAATTCATTTTAATGCTATTTTAATTTACCTTCAAGTAGTCAAAATATATTAATATGAAACTAAGATTAAAAACATCGATTGGGATCTTTTCAGCTTTCTCAGCTTCCTCTTGTTTACTGAGTCTTGCAATCTTCTGTGCCTTGGCCATTCACAGCCCATGCCCATTGGGACGAACCACCTTTCATTTCCTTGAGTGTTGCCTGTGAGTTGGGGCTGCCGTGTTGGGTAATATTATTGAGGAGCCCTCTGGATGCCATCGGAGCTAAGACAGAACTGCACTCCCCCTGAGGTCTCCAGCCTCAAGACTAAGGAGAGGCAAAGAGAAGTCCTAAGTGATGGATGGCGTGAGGCCTGGAGTCTATACTTACCTCAACTCAAAGAACATGTTTTTGTGTGGAGTGAAGACACCCAGAAAGGCATGGTTTTCCCACATTTATAGTGGTTGGATCCTCATTTTATGGATGAATTTGGCTTTGTTTCAGAAATATCTCATTATTATAAACTTGTAGTCTGTTCCCTACTCAATGAAAATTTGCATTTGCAATATAGGGAGCTACTTAAGGAGCCACTTCTGTTTCTTCAGGAATAACTAATTTTACATTCATTTATTCACTCAGGAAATATTTATTGAAAATCTATTAGTTTGAGTTAAGGTGGTCAGAATAGAAGCGCGGCTATGGAGGATGGGTGGAGAGATGAGCAGATCCACACATTAAATGCAGTGTAGCTGCAGACACCGGCATTTGTCCATCTGTCCTTCCACCCTGGCTCTCTGACTCTTTTTTTCCCCTCAGTGTGCCTGGAAGGATGTGAGGGAAACATTGGCTATAATACAGGACAGGAAGACTTGGTACAGCGACTGTGGTGATTTGGGAATTGGGCAGAGGCCCTGTGGGTGGGAGGTCCTTGGCTTGTGCACTCCCGAGGATGAGTCAGGGTAGGACATTCTAGGTAGGAGGACATGACTTCAAAAGCAGGGAAAGGAACTAGGGTATTCTTCCCCAGCTAAGGGAGACTTCTGTTGAGGTCTGGGTCAGGGCAGTCTTTCAAATTGTGTACAGGGTTTGGGTGGAGAAGAAGCAGAGAGCTTAGTGGCAGGTCAGCTTGCTGATTCTTAATCAACGTCCACTCCTAGCGGTAATATATTGGGTCTCCTGCACTGTGAGTGCAGTAGTTAGGGTTTCACTAAACTGTGCTCCTGGGGCCCTCCTGATACCCACGGGCCCTCTGCAGCAGTGTGTGTGTCTTGGAGTGCTTTTGAGAATGAGGACTGGATTGGTCAGAAATCATATTCTAGACTGGGAATCTAGCTCAGCTGGCAAATACCTTGAGGTTCTGACTTTGAGCTCCAGAAACCACATAAAAAGACCTGGACGTGGTGGTGTGATCTTGTAATCCTATCTCAGGGCAGCCAGAGAAAGGCAGAACCCCCAAAGTTCCCTGGCCAGGCTGGCAAGCTTATTTGGTGAGTCTCCCTCTCTCTCGAGAAGCTGAATGGAGACCGAAGAAATCTGAGGTTGTTTCTCTCTCTCTCTCTCTCTCTCTCTCTCACACACACACACACACAAACACACACACACACACAACACACACACACACAACACAAACACACACACATGCACACACTCGTGCACACAATATGCAACACCCCACATGCCACATATGTATGTACCTCCATATACACGAACATGCATACATACAAACCATATTGTTCTTTAGGATCAATATGCCTCTCACCATAACTTTGTAATTCTCACCCATTGGAAGAACTGCCAGCAATCCAGGTGCTCATAGAGTGTTTCAGGACTCGGCTCGACCTTGTTTAGTGGGGTGTAATTTGGATTTGTGAACGTGAGGTGCCAGCTTTGCAATTTTTTTTTTTTATTCTCAGAATTTAACGTAGAGGACAATGGCTTGTGGAATCTTAGGCAGGAGAGAAAAAGTGTGCCTGGAATAAAATAATCACAGGCACAGCAAATAAGTGCTCTGGGTATCTCAGTTCAAAGAGTTCCATGCCCGCAAGCCTTCCAAAAAGCTTGCGTGTACAAAATAATATTGCTTCGGAAAGGACTTTATGGTGAATTTGCATTACCTTTACATAAAGTATCAGGCCGCATCCCATGAGGCACTGCAAGATCTCAGTCATTGCTGGTCTTCACACTAGCAGCTATACCCGAGCACGTCTCCACCGTGTGGTCCTTCCTGCCCACGCCACAGCTCTGCATGTTCTGCTGTGGTGTGGCTTCTGTGGCTCATTGGTATTTTTCAGCCCACATCTAAATGACTTTTGTGGTGAATTCATGGAAAATCCTCAGTGAACCTTAGATCATCCAGTGGCCAAGAGGCTGGGTAGCCTGGTAGGCCTACCCTGGGGGCTGGGTAGGGGCCGAAGCTCTTCTGTTTCCCCATCCTGGCTGGTCTGGTGCCTGCCCCACACCTGCTCCGCACCTGCCCCACACCTGCCCCACACCTGCCCCACACCTGCCCTGAGCCTTGCTGTTCAGAAAACATGTGTCTTTTTGTGCTACAGCATGGTGTTGATGGGGCCTAGGGTTGTGGGGTCTTCCTACTATGGTTAGTAACACTGTCTGTCATAAAGAACTCACAAGGACGTCACAACAAGCTAATAGTTATTGTTTGACACATCAAATGTCATCATTGTCAGGTAAGACAAGACTGTGGCAGAGAGAACACTAGCCTGGCCTGTTAGATAGTTCATTCCAGGCATTTTTTTTTTCCAGCTTGGGGTTCCATGGAGAATGTTGGTCCCTTACAGATGCCTCTCCAGATAGAGTACCTCATGCTACAGTGTAGCCACCTGAGAAAAGGCCCTGATTCCCCCCAAATCACAGCAGCATTGGAGGTGATTAATTGGGAACCTCCCTGGCTGGGAGCTCTGGGTTGGCATTTTACCAATGAGGGTGCTACTAGTTAAATGTCCTCCACATCAGAGGATGTAGACTGAATTGGTCAAAAATCACATCCTGAGCTGGGAAATGGCTTAGCTCATGGCCTGGAGCCTAGCCACACTGTCTGTGAAAGATGATGGTGCCTGTGTAAATATGTAAATCATGAAGATCTTAAATGAGGTGTTGGGAACCCCAATATCTCATCAGGGAACTCGCAGTGGGGGCAGGTGATAGATGTGCTATTGTTGGAAGCAGGCAACACCAGGTTAAGTAAACCTACCTTCAATTTCCTGAAACTTCCCCAGTTGAAGAACTTAACAGGTTGTTTAGCAGGCACAGGCCTGAACTTGTGATTCTGTATAGCATGCTGGCTCAAGGAGCATTGCCTCTGTTGATGGGGTCTGGGGCAGGGGGCAGCAGGGCAGCCTAGGAACCTTCCTTCGTTGAGAGCTGCAGATTCCGTGGTGTTCTGATTTTCCATTTGGCCACGCGGGCTGGGAAGCTGCTGTTGGGTGTGAGCTCTGCTGTCGGTGAGGGGTCCCCAACTGTGCACTGCAGCCCTAGCCACGAGAACCACCCCAACTCATTAAACCAGAGCAAACTGTATGGAGGGCGCTGCTGTGCGATTTTAATATTTGGTGCATGTGACAGGATCATTTTGGTGATTTGCAGGATTTATCTCCTCTTAAAAGTACTGCCTAAGGCTACTCTAATTGGTAGGAAAGCAAATTCCCTCTTCTCCTCCTGTCAGTCTTTGTTTTAT
The DNA here is from genome assembly GCF_018167655.1 of Microtus oregoni. Taxonomy (NCBI): domain Eukaryota; kingdom Metazoa; phylum Chordata; class Mammalia; order Rodentia; family Cricetidae; genus Microtus; species Microtus oregoni. The sequence continues at coordinate 7,798,901 of NW_024543075.1, forward strand.
TTACTGAGAACTGCCGAAACCTATTTACACAATAATGAGGATAAATCACCGGGATGCTTTCAACACAAAGAGAAATGTGGTGGAGTTGAAAGCTGTACAATTAAAACAAAATTCCAGATATTCCTGAAGTGGTGTGTGCAGTTAGGGAGAGCAAAATAAAATTAAGACAAATGGTAGGATCGCACCCAGGACCAGCTCAGGACGCTAATCAGGATCAAAATTCTAGAGATATTTTATGATGTGCAATTTCACTTGAAATGGCAATGAAGTAAATGCCTGTGAGTTACCATCAATATTTGTAATAAAAATAAACAATCATGCATTCCCCTAGCCTGCAAACAAACAGGGTAAATTTAGGCGTCATAATTATGACATCGCAGAGTGGCGGTAAGTCACGTGAAGATGTCAGCCCTGTGTCTGCAGCTTCTGGCTTGTTCCCAGCCAAGAGGACCAGAGTCACTTGGATGAGACACTCCAGATGTATTTGAGTGTCTGACCTGGAAGGACCCACTTATTTAGATGTCAAGAGCGTTCTACAATTGAGAATAGTTCTCACTGGAGGGTGAACCACAAAGAGACTCACAGCCAAAAGGATTATGCATAGAACCTGCCCTTGAACTTGTCTTAATGGCTGTTGGGTTGATGCCTGATATCATTGGCTCTCAAGCCCCTCATGAGTGTTGAGATGATGCCTAGTCTTGACTGCTCCCATGCCTTTGAACTTGTCTTTTGTGTGTGTTCGAAGATGCATGTTTTTGACGGTTCCAGATCTTCCAGGTTCACACAGGAACCCTGGCAAGGTCTGTCACCCTGAACTGCTGTGGTTACCGTGAGTCCCCAGTTCATTCAGAGATGGTGTGAAGCCCAGATGCCTTGCCTAGGAGTGATGATAACGGTGATAGCGATGATGGTGGTGGTGATGACGGTGGTGGTGATGGTGGTGGTGGTGATGATGGTGGTGGTGATGACGGTGGTGGTGATGGCGGTGGTGGTGATGGCGGTGGTGGTGATGACGGTGGTGGTGATGGCGGTGGTGGTGATGTGTGGGTGTGAATTAAGAGAGCTTGGAAGTCTGTTGTCAGGAGTGATTCTCAGCATGGAAACATAGAGCACCTCTCATGGTGCAACCCAGGAACAGTCTGAGACCAAGCCTGACCACAGCCATCAGTACAGTGGGGTTTGGGAAGCAGAGGGTTGAGTGACGCACCCTGGGTGTTAAAAACTCTTTGGTCTTTGACCCAGGGGACCCAGAAGGCAGGAGGCGGTGGCCACAGACTGGCTCTAGTCTCTTCATGCCAGGTCTCTGTTGTCTCTGAAAACTGGACCAGATGTCCCAAGATCTTCCCTGGTGTTAAGAAATTTCTGGATTTCTGTTTTCTCTGTCCTTCTCTCTCCTGCCTCCCATCCCCAATTCCTGCCCCATTCTTGCGGTCCAGCCCTGCCCGCATCTCTTCCTGCACCCTGACAGTTGCAGCGATGGCTGCTCAGTAACCCTGGAAAAGAATAATTCACATAAGCAGATTTTTTTTAGCACATTTACCAGGTCTTTTAACTTCATCTGACACTGTTTGGATGGAAGATGTGAGAAGTATATTTTTTATATCCCAAGGGAGTTACTTTATGATGACTCCTTCAAGGTGAATATTGGCATTTATTTAGCCCGCGCAGAAAATAAAAAAGAACACACGGAAGCATGAACGTAGAAACACCAGAGTCAGCAAATAGTATTTTTATTTTGTTGCTTTGAATTGCTATCCCTCAAACACAGCTAAATCTAAGTTAATTTAAAGTTTCTCCTGAGGAATTCATATCAAATTAAAGTGTTCTTTGGCTGTGATGACAAGAGCCGGGCACACATCTGAATTCCCTCCAAATTGTGCTCTATTTTTACGGTCTCACAAGGTTTGCCTTTGTGGCCCTTATTCCACTATCTTTGAGAGAAAATTAATTTAACTAATGACAGCTCAGACTAAAACATCAATCAAGAGAAGAGAGAAATAACATGACAATCACCAAAGAACATGGGAGCAGAAGCCGGTTATCTCCTGGAACGTACTCCTTGACTCTCTTGACATTCTGCGCGTACTGTGGACACTCATGCCCTTCCCACCCTCCTTGGAACTAGACCATTTTCCATCCCCATGTCTTGCTATAGTCTGGCTACCCCAAGGAGCCCCCCTCCCCAGGAAATCTACAGTTTTTTTCCTCCTGTATTCCTCTCCTGGACCACTGCCGCTCTTGCATTGCATGTTGGGAATGCTTTATTTATTTATGTTTTAACCAAATGGTTGGTAGCTCTTTTAGCCCATTTGAAATTACCCAAGCTGTTCCAGGGCGATGGCCTCTGCCTCCACATCCTTGTGTGTAATCAATCTCCAGGAGATGACTGGAGGGGAAGAGCTTCCTTGTGTTCTTTAACCATCCAACACGCATCACGGGGCTCCATGGCACTCTGTTGGCATCAAGAAATGCCAGCGGATCGTGTAGAAAATTTAAGATGTTTCCATTGGCAGTTCCCCATGCTGCTTTTGATTTCTCCGAGCACCCCCTTATTGATGTCGACTCCGATTTATGAATGATGAAGTGGAAGACACCGCTATCAGAAGCTCACAATGTAGCTCTTAATAAAAGATTAAACAAGGAAGAGAAGGCAGCACAGGTTTCTGACGCTCTGCTGATAAGCAGCTCCAATTCAAGGCAGTGAGGAGGCAGGAGCGAGACAGTGACAGATGCTGAATGGGAGACGGGGAACACATGTTGCTCTTCGCACTGTGACCGTGTAGCCATGTGGAAAATCTGTCTGAAGAACTTTCTACACATCAGACGCCGAAAACATTTTCTCCTTACTCCAGGCTACGCGTTATCCAGGGATAGAAAATTAATAGGCATGTAGGAAGGGATGTTGGCTGGCCGGCCGGCCAGGCAGCCTTGCTACCGGAGAGGCACTCCTGGTTCCTGGGCATTGGGAGGAGGTGGCAGGCAGTGAGCTGTCAGTTTGAGAAATGAGGGGTGTAAGAGGCTGGGACCAACTTGGCAGATGTGCCAGAGGAGCCGAGAGCATATTGATCAATTAAATATGCAAATACCCCAGGAAGTAAAGACAGAGATAAATAAACTGACAGGAACATCAAACTGCACATTAATGGTTCTACGAAGTGGCCATCCCGACAGTTTAGTTTTAAATAAACGCTACTTTATGACATGAGTGGAGCCGTGAGCCCAGGCTAGCTGGGCCTGGCTTCTCCGGTGTGTGTGTGTGTGTGTGTGTGGGGGGAGCATCCTCTCCTCTCAGCTTCCAGGACAAGGGGCAGAATTCAGGTTTCTTTATGACAATAGTCTACCCTATTCCAATTGTTTCTGACTTTTTCAGGCCGTTTCTATATCATTTCCTTTCTCAGCCTCTCTAAAGAAAGCCCAATTGTTCCAGGCCAGACTTTAACTGCCGTCTCCTGCCATGGTGAATCCTGTAAAGCTCGGACCCCCGGATTGGATTTCAGTCCTGCACTGCAGACCTGGCCTGGCAGGAACAGTACCTTTGTCCGCGACTTTTACTCTGTGAAAGGCACCTAATTATGACTTAGCTCTCAGACTAATGAAATT